>NC_083318.1:13144253-13490173 GCF_963455315.2 Globicephala melas
CATTCACTTATGATGTATTTACTTGTCTACTATATGCCAGGTACTGTGCTATCCCTGAGGATTTAAAATTTAATAAAATGTGATCCTTGCCTTTAATGATCTTACATTCCATATTATTTTTCATAAACTCACAGTTCCATGAGAGGAGTATCTGTTAAAAATGTATAAAGTATTATGAATCATGGGGGCTGGTATTATAAGGTCTTTTGCCTAAGAGAAGTTAGAGAAGACTTCAAATGAGATTTTTGAGGTTAGTCTTTAAGATTGTTGAGGAATCTATCAGAAAAAGCAGAAGAAGGCTGGTCAAGTCAAACATGTGAAAAAAATAGGCAAGGCTGTGTTTCAGAAACAGGGAGTTAGTAGTCTGTTATACCAGGAATATAAATTACATGAGGGGAATTAGCAAGAGATGAGACTCTTTGAAGCCAGATGATGACTAACTATATGCCACACTGAGGAGTGTTGATTATATTCCCAAAGAAGTGGGGAATCCAGAAATCATTAATAAACAAGAATTTTATCATCAGTGGGCTTCCCTGGTGGCACAGTGGTTAAGAATCCACCTTCCAATGCAGGGGACACAGGTTTGAGCCCTTGTCCAAGAAGATCCCACATGCTATGGAGCAACTAAGCCCATGAGCTACAGCTGCTCAGCCTGCACTCTAGAGCCCGTGAGCCACAACTACGGAGCCCGCGCACCTAGAGCCCATGCTCCGCAACAAGAGAAGCCACCGCAATGAGAAGCCCGTGCACTGCAATGAAGAGTAGCCTCCATTCACTGCAACTAGAGAAAGCCCGCGTGTAGCAGTGAAGTCCCATCGCAGCCAAAAAATAAATAAATTTTTTTTAAAAACAGAATTTTTTTATCATCAGATAACTTTTTTTTTTTTTTTTTTTTGCAGATAGGATGCATTATAGAGGATGAATTAAAGAGGATACCAGCAGTAAAGAGATCAGTTTGGAATCTATTGGAATAATCCTGGGAAATAATGATGAGGCCAGTGGTTGGGCCATGGAAGTGGAAATGGATGACACAACTGAGGGACAATTTAGAAGTAGAATCGTTAGGCAGATTAGATAGAAATCAGAAAACCATCTACTATAGAGTTTTTGTTTGGGCAGATTATCTTCTCCACTTCCCTGTTGTTTGAGATGAGACCACTGAGACAGTCTTGTGGTCAAGTGAATTGCATTAAGCTATATCACTGGTTAGTGACAGAACTGAGTTCCTGACGCTAGGATTCTCCCATATTGCACCTCAGTCCCACTGTGGCTCTAACAATTTTTTTCTTTAATCATGCTCTGATCTTACATTTGTTTACACTTAACAGTGCGCTTTAATGTACATTATCTATTTTGAGGTTTTCAGCAACCCCATGACATAAGTAGAATAAGCATTATTATCCTCTTTCTCAAGGGAAGAAAGCCAAGTCAGAGTGGGTGCTATGCTTATTCAGAAGTTGCTCAGTTTTGTCATTACTATATAAAATCTTACTCCTTAAGTTTTTCTTTTTAGGATATATGGAATTTTATAACTGGTAGATTTGTTGATTGATTCATGTAGTAGATGCACTCCTGAAATTGTCTCTAAGCTTAGATTTTACATGCATTCGTGTAAGGTGGTTTTGGAGTTGTTTTTGTTTTTGTTTTGTCATTTGGTGAATCATTTTGCAAGTAGAAAAAATGTATGTCTAATAAACTCAGATTTTTATAAATTGGATTCATTTAAAGCAAAGCATATTCTTAAGTGCTTAATCTTATGAAATATTATTGGTATCACTTTTTCTGGTAGACAGTATATCATAGAGGATTTGGTTTAAATACCAATTTCATTCTTGTTTGTGAATCCTTGGGCAAGTTGGCAAACCTGTCACCCTCACTCTCTTGACTTCAGTTTGATATAATAATAGTACTTATTTACAGGTATTGTGTTAAGTGAAACGATGTCTACAAAGCATTTAGGACAGTTCCTGGAACCTAATAACTACCTGATACATTTTAGCTATTAGATTTTTATTTCCTGTTGTTTTTATGCTAACCAATTATGGAATTATAAATATTGTTAGAGTCAAAAGTAGTGAAGTAACATTTGCTGTGAGTTTTGCATCAAATAATTTCTTTAGGTTCAACAGCACTAATATGATTTATATTTATAATACATACATAAAATATAATTAGGAAACAAGTATGGGCAGTTCCTACACTAAAGTACCTTCCTTCCTAAAACTGTATGTTTTTTTCCCCATAATCCACATGTTCTGTATTTACACGTAGTATTTAATTGGTATAATATTAAAACTCTTTTTTTCTGTTTCAGAAAGTCTTATTTTTTATTCTAAAATCTTTTTCTATGGGGAGTCAAGAAGATATTGAAACTTATTTGATAGTATTAGAACATTCAAAAACTTGTCCTTTTTGTCCTTTGCAGCTTCAGTCTCAGAAGAAAGTAAATATTAGACCATCTTGTGGGAAATGTTTCAGTTCATTATGTTAAGTGATTATATAATACTTCTGGTGTTTAAGGAATGATCAAGGTGTTGAAACTTAGGTTCATTTTCATAGAAAGGCCAATCAGCGATATTTCACTAACTCTGTTCAGGAAATTATAGACATAACTATATTCTGCTTAATGCACTGACATTCTTGTTAGGTAATTTATCAAGATGATAAAGTTCTTCATGAAATCTATTGAATTATTTGAGTATAAAGCGTAATTTATCCAAATAAAGTATTAATGATTCCTACTTTGTACTCATCCCTGCAGCTATATTTTTTCTTCTTCACACTCTTCGACATAAAGGGATCTTTCAGTATTTATCCCTTACATTCATTTTTAGGTGTATCGTGGTTGGTACTGATTTTACTAAATTTAGATTTCTAATTTAAAAAATTTGTATGGTCTATGAAAACAGTGTTTGTTGATTTACTTTGTACTTTAGGCAAGCCAAGTTAGATCTGAGAGTTGCAGCAGCAAAAGTGGAAGAGTTAACTAAAGTGACGGAAGATCTTCAAGGACAGATGCAAAAGAAGGTATCTTCCTTTTTCTAAGACAACTGGATGCAGATGTCTGTAGCTTTGTTTTCTATGTATTTTATTGTTGATCTGTTTTGGATTAGGTGTTAAAGAGGATTGCTGGAAAATTAATCATTTTATTGTCCTCAAAATATGAAATATGAAATTAGGAAGCTAAATTGTAACATTGAAAATAACTTTATTTCTATTCACTATACCCTAAGTCAATAAACATCACAATATCATAATCATCCCTAAACACATCATTACTGAAATGCATGTTAATGTAAGATCAAGTTTTAGTTAGTTGGTTATATGTAGATGGAAAAGGAGTATTTAGTACTACGTTTTGTTTAATACTACATTTTGTGTTATTGGCATAAAAGACTGGTTCTTTTTACATGTAATGGGGAAGTTTCAAGAAGGTGTCAAGGAAAGGTCAGGCTTTAGATTTAGATGGATCTAATTATTAAAGCTGGAAATTACAGGGGAATCTGTAAGAGCAACAAAGCCACAAAGAGGATGAGCCCTACCTCTGCCCAAATCTTGACGGATCCTCAAATTATGCAGGCACAGTGAGTTCCCTGGGAGCCTAGTTAGAAGAGCAACAGTGGAAAGAAATAAGAACTCATCACAGATGCCAGCTGCTGTACACTGTAGGGGACACACTTCAGAGTTTGAGTCTAGGTAAGATAATTGCCTAACTGAACAAAAAAAGCTAATAAGCTTCGAAAAAACAAAACAGAATCCAGAGAAACTGTGATTCGTTATCTTTATTATCCAGTTTTCAATCAAAACTTACTAGACACTAAAGTATGATTGGTGGGGGAGAGGGAGGAAGAAGAAGTTGATAGAAACTCATTTTCATTGAGTTTGGATTTAGCTGTTGGATTTAGCGGGCAAAGAAAGGCTTCAAATAAGCTATTATAAACATGTTCATGGAATTAAAGAAAATCTATTTTTAAATTAGAGTAAAATAAGATTTTAGTGAAGGAATGGATAGAGAATGTTTAATTGAGAACTAGAAAATAATTTTAAAAATAGAAATTCTAGAGTTTAAAAGTACAGCAACCCAAATAAAAATTTCATTAGATGGGCTCAAAAATTAATTGGAATGACCAGAAGAAATAATCAGTGAACTTTAAAACAGATCAATAGAAATTTTCCTGTTCAAAGAATAGAGTTTAAAAGATGAAAGAAAAATGAACAGGACCTCAGAGATCTGTGGGACAATATGAAGCAAGCCAATCGAAGTGTAATTGGAATTGCAGAAGTAGGGGGCAGAAAAGATGTTTAAAGAAATAATGACTGAAAACTTCCAAAATTTGGTGGAAAACATTAGCAAATCCAAGAAACTCAGTGAACCCTTAGTACAGTAAACACAAAGAAAATCACTTTAAACACATCATGACAACACTGACAGCCAATTATAAAGAGAAAACTTGAAAGCAGCAACAGAAAAACGATATGAACAGGGAACAGAGATAAGAATAAAGGCTGACCTCTCATCAAAAAATTGTGGAAGCAGAAAACACTGAAGCAATATATTTGAAGTGCTGACGGAAAAAAATGCTCATTAAGAATTCTGTGTCCAGGGACTTCCCTGGTGGCGCAGTGGTCAAGAACCCGCCTGCCAGTGGAGGGGACACGGGTTCAATCTTTGGTCCAGGAAGATCCCACATGCTGCAGAGCAACTCAGCCCGTGTGCCACAACTACTGAGCCTGTGCTCTAGAGCCTGTGAGCCACAACTACTGAGCCCACGCCCTGGAGCCCGCGCGCCACAACTACTGAGCCCACACGCCACCACTGCTGAAGCCTGCGTGCTCCAGGGCCTGAGGGCCACAACCACTGAGCCCATGCTCTGCAACTGCTGAAACCCACGTGCCTAGAGCCTGTGCTTCACAACAAGAGAAGCCACCACAATGAGAAGCCCGTGCACTGCAACAAAGAGTAGCCCCTGCTCACTGCAACTGGAGAAGGCCTGCGTGCAGCAACGAAGATCCAACGCAGCCAAAGATAGATAGATAGATAGATAGATAGATAGATAGATAAATAATCGTATGTCCAGTGGAACTGTACTTCAAAAATGAAGGCAAAATAAAGGCATTTTCAGGTAAAGAAAAACTGGGAAATTTTGTCACTTAGTAGAGCTGTCCTTCAAACACTGTTGAAGGAAATTCTTTAGACTGAAAGGAAATGACACCAGGTGACAACTCAGATATAGGAAGAAATTAAGAGCAACAGGAGTTGTAAATATGAAATAATACATGTACATAATTTATGTTTTCTTTTCTCTTGTCAATACCTTAAAAGACTTGACTGGATTTATAAAGTATGCACATACACTATATGACAACAAAGGCACTAAAACCTAGGATGTTTCATGGTAATAAATCCACTGTAGCAAGGTTTTTTTTGAGATGATACAAATAAAACCTATTAATTTATTTTAAAGCGTCACTATTTAAAGTAGAAATATCCTATGATTATAACAGAATGCAGTATAACCTAGCTAAGAGAACATATTCTGAGGGCAAATTATCTGCAACAAATCCCTGCATTGTTTTTTTAGACTTGCTCTATAGAAATAGTTGGAATATTGATAGAAATCCATATGCAGTGACTGTTTTGATTATTGTTTTACTAATACAGAATTGATAGTGAGGTTCTCCTCCCCCTTTTTTAGTATATTTATGGTTTGTTTCCAAAGTGATATTGCTTTAAACTTACATATGAAATTCTAGCAATATAATAACTTTACAGAGTGAACTGTTTTCTTTATGCTGTTTAATGATGTATTGAATTTTTACAAACTTAAAGTAAGCATCCAGTTTCTTTATTTTCTAGGAGGAGGATATGGTGTCTGCCCAAGGAAGAGAGGAAGCATCAGATAGGCGCTTACAGCAATTACAATCTAGTATAAAACAATCAGAAACAAGGTAAACTGCTAAATACATCTAGCTTTGTCTATAAGCTTCAAAAGTTATTCCACATTAGAGTTTGTTTATGATTTATGATATCATCTAGAATATATATTTTATAAATGCTAAACAAACTATAATCATAGGTTTAAAATCTGGTTTGCTGGACATTGTTTATTAAAAAATCATATTCAAAAGATTGAACATGTGTTTTGAACATATATTGAAATATCATTTTTGTCTTTGCCTTTTCTCAAAAACAGTAATAGTCAAGTTTAGTTAATCCCAAAATCAGAAATGTTCTTTTCATCTTAAAGCAGAAAAAAAAAATAGCGAAGTTAGGTAAAAATTATATAGAAAAATCATTTCTTACTGAGAAATACTTGAGAAATCATTATAGATGTTTTTCCTGGAGTCTTATGGAACAAAAATTTTCAGTTACCTTTGAAGGTCTGAGCTACTTTTTAAATATATTCTGTAACTTTGTCTTTAATTGCTGTCTTAATGCAGATGTTCATTCTAGAATCTTTTGTTGTTGTTTTCTAGTCCTTGTTTGATATTCCCTTAAGGAACTTGAAAATTGTCATTTGTAATCTATTAAAGATACAGTGACTACAGCACATAAAATCATATTATGGTTTATAGCTGAAAAATCTACTCTGTATGATTGGAATCTGTTACACTCAGAAATAGTCTACTGATCTGAGGACATCAAAAATTGAGATCTCAGTTCTAGTCACAGATCCATGGCTAATACTGTTTGTTCAGAAAAAAATTAGTGTCTTTGAGCTTCTGTTTCTTGTTCTCAAAAATGCTAATAAAACTAATTTCTTTGCTCATAGTGGGTTCAGAACTAATTGATTTTAACTGCTAACTTGAGATTCTGATGGAAGATGTTCTAATTTTTAAGTGCTAGGGTTTTTGGGGTTTTGTTTTGCATTTTTCTAAACTTTTCAACAGTTGAATGATATTTGACTGCTTTCTAGAACTTTTTTGTTAACCTTAGAGAAAAGTCTGTGGTTGTAGTTTTTTCATTTGTTATTTTAGTAGCATTATGTGCTATGAAAATAAATGCTAGAGACTTGAAGTAGTGAAATCTGAATATGTAAATTTCAGTTCCTTTGATTCTGATAGTATTTCATAAGGAATCAAGTTGTTCATAGATGCTTTAAGTTGTCTTTTTAGTACTGAAGACTCTGAGATTTTTGTTGTTTTTTCTTCTGCTTTTAATATAAAGTTATAACCTAACTGAAAGCTTCCTAAAAAGAGATTACTGCATACGTAAGAAAATCTAAGGATATTTTTTAAAGTTCAGTATTCAGCTAGCTGCCTTTGAGAAGAAAATTTTTACGTTGGCTGTCTTTTGGAGCTATTAAATTAATGTTGTTTCTATTATGATTAAAAAAAAGTTATATTTTAAAGTTAAAAAAACTCTTGTATTTTTATATAAGAGAAAGCAGAACTATTAGTGTAGTTGATATGTGTCTATAAGCAATGTTCAGCCAGTGTTTTAAGTGTGAATATATCCTGTTTAATGGAACTACCAGCTATGGAAAAACTATGTTTTTAATGGTCATCTTTGTTGCATAAACTCAAAGACACTTTGGCCTCCGTAAATACTTACTATTTGAGTTATTAAAATTATATTTATTATTTATAAAATTATTATTTGTGATCCTTTCAAATGCCACAAACACCTAGGAAGCATAAATCATTTTCTCCCATCTTCCAAAAAAAGGCCTCTGCCTCCCTGCTTTTTAGATGATTCACGGGTACTGGGAATTATCTCCAGGGAACGCCAGTTCTCTGGGAAAGACTGCTGATTTGTATATTCTCTGTTGAATAAGGTCGGAGTGAAATGAATAGAATTGCTTTAAACTACCTCTTCATATTTTTGTAATTTGGTGTTTCTTTCAAAGTAAGAATATGCCAATAAGACTAAGAATTCGAACCATTGTTCTTTCCTTGTGATTTGTTGTCTCCACCTCCCCCGCTCCCATTTTAAGGGATACCATTCTCCCTCAGCTTCCTGAGTACACATGGAAGGTACATTTTTTTAGACATTGTTTAGAAATATCTTTATTCTACCTTTAAAGGTGATAGTTTGGGTGAGTAATGAATCCTAGGTTGGAAATCCTAGGTTTTAAATCATTTTTCCTTAAAATGTTGACATTTTCCTCATATTATCTAGCTTCCAGCTGCAGAAAAAAAAATTCCTGTGTCATTCGAAATTCCTGCTTTGTGTGTTTGACCTGTTACCCCACCCCCGTGGACCCCGTCCCAGAGACTTGCGGGATCATCCACCCACGACCTCCACAGTTAATATTCTACAATTGCAGATGTGCACATTTAGTAAGAATTCGTCTTCACTCATTTTACTGGGGACATTTCAATATAGAAATTCATGTTCTTCACTTCTGGCAATATTTTCGGGATTTTCTGTTGAATAATTTTTTTCTCTGTTTTTTCATTTTTTCTTTTAACATAATATTAGCTGGATATTGGATCTAATGGATTGATTCCCTAATTTTCCTGTTTTTTCTCTCCCATTTTCCATTTCTTCATTTATTTTCTCCTTTCTTGGGGGTTCCTTTAAATTTTCTTCTAACTAACCATTTGTTGAATATTTTATTTTAGCTATCATAAATTTTTTAAAGAGCCATTTCTTATCCTCCGAATGTTTCTTTTTCTATAGTATCTTAGTATAAATATTATATCATCTCTTAGTAAAATATATTAAAATATTTTTAAGGTTTTATTCTGCCATCTGCATTGTCTCTGATTTCTCTAACATTCCTTTGTTCTTTGTGCCTGTCTTCCTTCCAAAGGCTTGATGATCCTTTCTATCCATTGATATTTAAAAATAAGACACCAAAGTGCCTGTTTCACCAGCACATATCCAAAAAATGGAATATACAAAGAAAATTAGCATGACCCACACTCAAATCCATGAAACGTTCCATGTTTTTAAAAATCAAATTCACAGATACAGAGAACAGATTGATGGTTGCCAGAGGCAGGGAGTGGGGAGGGGTGGGTGAAATAGATGAAGGTGGTCAAAAGGTGCACACTTCCAGTTAAAAAAGAAATGAATCACGGGGATGTAATATACAGCATGGTGACTATAGTTAATAATACAGTATTATAGATTTGAAAGTTGCTAAGAGAATAGATCTTAAAAGTTCTCATCACAAGAAAAAATATTGTAATTGTATATATGTGGTGATATCAACTTGACTTATTGTGGTGATTATTTCAAAATATATGCAAATACTGAATTATTATGTTTACACCTGAAACTAATAAACAGTTTTCCCTCAGTATCCACTGGGTTTTGGATCCAAGACCCCTGTGGATACCAAAATCCATGGATGTTCAAGTCCCTTATATAAAATGATACAGTGTTTGTATATAACCTATGCACATCCTCCTGTATACTTTTTTTTTTTTTTTTTGGCGGTACGCGGGCCTCTCACTGTTGTGGCCTCTCCCATTGTGGAGCACAGGCTCCGGACACGCAGACTCAGCGGCCATGGCTCACGGGCCCAGCCACTCCACGACATGTGGGATCTTCCCAGACCGGGGCACGAACCTGTGTCCCCTGCATCGGGAGGCGGACTCTCAACCACTGCGCCTCCAGGGAAGCCCCTCCTCCTGTATACTTTAAATCATGTCTAGATTACTTACTAATACAATATAAATGCTATGTAAATAGTTGCCAGTGCACAGCAAATTAAAGTTTTACTTTTCAGAAATTTTTTTTTAATATTTTCATTCTAGTTGATTGAATCCTGTAATGTGGAAACCACAGATATGGGGATTGACTGTAATGTTGTATGTCAATTATATCTCAATTTTTTTAAAAAGTAAGATACCAAAAAGTAGATAGGTAGGTAGGTATGTATAGGTGGGCTTATAGTCTGGCAGACTAACTATATTATGTTTAGGCAGTGAGCTGGCATTTTCCTTGGGCAGTCCCCAGATATCAGAATCTGAGGGTGCTCTTTCTTGAGCCGATTTCTCCAGAGTAGGATCCATCAGTCTTTTGACGTGGGCTGGGAATGGAAGTGCACAAGCCTGAGTGTATTCCAAAACCTGAAGAAAGAGTCTGGCAGGTGATAATGTTCAATACGCAAACTTTCCTTCAGTACCCTGGGTTTTGTTATGTTTTCTCACCACCAACTTAGCTTGAAATGACAGCGCCTTGCTAGATAGTTATAGGTAGATACATAGATCTGAATCGTAATTTAGGTGGAAGTTTCTTTTTTTTTCCCTCATTGGGGTATAGTTGCTTTACAATGTTGTGTTAGTTTCTGCTATACGAATTAGCTATATGTATACATATATTCCCTCTCTCTTGGACCTCCCTCCCACCCCATCCCCAATCCCACCCATCTAGGTCACCACAGAGCACCAAGCTGAGCTCCCTGCACCATACAGCAGGTTCCCACTAGTTATCTGTTTTACACATAGTAGTGTATATATGTCAATCCCAATCTCCCAGTTCATCCATCCCCCCGCTTCCCCCCACCATATCCACACGTCCATTCTCTACATCTGCGTCTCTATTCCTGCCCTGCAAATAGGTTCATCTGTACCATTTTCTAGATTCCACATGTAGGAGTTAATATACGATATTTGTGTTTTCTCTTTCTTACTTAATTCACTCTGTATGACAGACTCTAGGTCCATCCACATCTCTCCAAATGACCCAGTTTTGTTCCTTTTTATGACTAATATTCCATTGTATATATATGTACCACATCTTCTTTATCCATTCATCCATCGATGGACATTTAGGTTGTTTCCATGACCTGGCTTTTGTAAATAGTGTTGCAGTGAACATTGGGGTGCATGTGCCTTTTTGAATTATGGTTTTCTCAGGGTATATGCCCAGTAGTGGGACTGCTGGGTCATATGGTAGTTCTAGTTTTGGTTTTTTAAGGAACCTCCATACTGTTTTCCACAGTGGTTGTATTAATTTACATTCCCACCAACAGTGCAAGAGGGTTCCTTCCCTTTTCTCCACTCCCTCTCCAGCCTGTATTGTATGTAGATTTTTTGATGATGGCCATTCTGACTGGTGTGAGGTGATACCTCATTGTAGTTTTGATCTGCATTTCTCTAATAATTAGTGATGTTGAGCATTTTTTCATGTGCCTCTTGGCTACCTGTATGTCTTCTTTGGAGAAATGTCTGTTTAGGTCTTCTGCCCATTTTTTGATTGGGTTGTTTGTTTTTTTGATATTGAGCTGCATGAGTTATTTGTATGTTTTGGAGATTAATCCCTTGTTAGCTGCTTCATTTGCAAATATTGTCTCCCATTCTGAGGGTTGTCTTTTCATCTCGTTTATGCTTTTCTTTGCTGTGCAAAAGCTTTTAAGTTTCATTAGGTCCCATTTGTTTATTTTTGTTTTTATTTTCATTACTCTAGGAGGTAGGTGAAAAAAGATCTTGCTGTGATTTATGTCAAAGAATGTTCTTCCCTGTTTTCCTGTGAGCGTTTTATAGTGTCTGGTCTTACATTTAGGTCTTTATTTCATTTTGAGTTTATTTTTGTGTGTGGTGTTAGGGAGTGTTCTAGTTTTATTCTTTTACATGTGACTGTCCAGTTTCCCAGCACCGCTTATTGAAGAGGCTGTCTTTTCTCCATTGTATATTCTTGCCTCCTTTGTCATAGATTGGGCGACCATAGGTGCGTGGGTTTATCTCTGGGCTTTCTATCCTGTTCCATTGATCTATATTTCTGTTTTTGTGCCAGTACCATACTGTTTTGAGTACTGTAGCTTTGTATAGCTTTGTGTAGCTTCAGGCTTCAGTATAGCCTGAAGTCAGGGAGCCTGATTCCTCCAGCTCTGTTTTTCTTTCTCAAGTTTGCTTTGGCTATTTGGGGTCTTTTGTGTTTCCATACAAATTGTAAAATTTTTTGTTCTAGTTCAGTGAAAAATGCTATTGGTAATTTGATAGGGATTGCATTGAATCTGTAGATTGCTTTGGGTGGTGTAGTCATTTTCACACTGTTGATTCTTCCAATCCAAGAACATGGTATATCTCTCCATCTGTTTATGTCATCTTTGCTTTCTTTCATCAGTATCCTATAGTTTTCTGAGTAAATGTCTTTTACCTCCTTAGATAGGTTTATTCCTAGGTATTTTATTTTTTTTTGTTGTTGCAATGGTAAATGGGACTGTTTCCTTAATTTCTCTTTCAGATTTTTATTCATTAGTGTATAGGAATGCAAGAGATTTCTGTGCATTAATTTTGTCTCCTGCAACTTCACCAAATTCATCTATTAGCTCTAGTTGTTTTCTGGTGGCATCTTTAGGATTTTCTATCTATAGTATCATGTCATCTGCAAACAGTGACATTTTTAATTCTTCTTTTCCAATTTGGATTCCTTTTATTTCTTTTCCTTCTCTGATTGCCGTGGCTAGGAGTTCCAAGACTGCATTGAATAATAGTGGTGAGAGTGGACATCCTTAGGTGGAAGTTTCTATTTGGCAGTATAGCATATTTGTTAAGAACACTGACTCTGGACCCAAACTGACTGAGTTCAAACTCCAGTTTCACCAGTAACTAGATCAATAACCTTGGGCACATTGCTTACCCTTTTTGTTCTTCCGTTTCTCTATCTATAAAATAAATATAATGATTTAACCTACCTCATAATTTATATGATATAATCTCATATCCTACCTCATAGGCTAATGCTATAACGTATTTCATAGCATCATTGAAGATATTGAAGATTATGTTTTCTTTAACATATGTAAAGTACCTAGCACAAAGAATGTTCTTACAGGTGTTTGTTATTATCATTGTTGTTACTATTATTATAGAGCGGGAATTTGGCCCAATTTTAGTAAGTTGAAAGAAAGGATTCATATAAGATTTGGCTGTAGAGGATATAGAAGTGCTTTATGAGAATAATAACAGGTGTAATATGTCTTTTATGTTATAAAATTATGGAAACCTTTAAATTATGAAGCTGATGATCTGAATCTACTTTCCTATAACTCCACCCCTAACACCAGCGTGACTTTTCAGAGCCACATGGTTGCTGTGGCTGATGGACTGTTAAATACATGTAAATCCTTTAGTTGCAAGGCTTTTTCTGACATGTGTGGGTGTGAAGCCTGGAGGTGAGTGTCAGAGTGCCTTGACTGAAGATTGGAATTCACAGAGTCCTAAACAAAACTTGCCCTGTTGAGACACATGGACTCTTGGGAGATGAAGATGGCATAAACCCTTCATGAGTCCACCTCCTCTGCCTGGCCCCCAAGAGGCCATGGTGAAGTGAATGGGTGAACTGTGCTAGTAAAGTGCCAGATGTCCTGTACCTCTGTGGGAGAGGTAGAGATTGCTTCATCTTCTACCACAGTGCTTTAACCAAAGTAACATGGAGTGAAGCATGTCATGTATGTAAATCATTACAGTATGAGAGGACTGTATTCCATTAAAAAGCAGAGACCTGCAGATTTTGATTAAAGCCTAGTAATGTGTTATTTTAGAAAATACCTTAAAGAGTAAATGAACTAGAACAAAGGTATCAAGAAAGGAAAGATGAAGATCTGTTTTCAATTTAAAATAAAGGTGTTAGTGGAGAATATTAACAACTGTAAACAAAAGGAAAGCAGGAATGACAATATTAATATTACATAAGGTAGGGTTTAATGGGAAAAACAGAAAATAGAATAAAGAGGGACCTTATATAATGAAAAAATAAATCACCATTTTGAAAGAGGTACAACATTAATAAACCTAAATATGGCAAATAATAGGACAGCTAAATGTGTGATGGAAAAGCTGGGAAATGCAAGGGTGACAATGAAAATACAGTTACGTTCATTATGGCTTCTCATGCCACCACTTAGAAAAGAAATGCCTGAAAAAAACCAAAGAAACATATGTAATGCAAGGGAAGAACTGTCTTACCAGAACATATCAGAACATATTGTAAAGCCACTATAATCAAGTTAATATGACTTGGGCCTAGACTAGACAAATAGATCAGTGAATCATGACAATTGATAAGTAAATCATGATATTTTCACATTTTAGATATAAGGGTTTATTTCAATTCATCAGTTACTAATGGTACTCATACAACTGGCTATCAATCTGGAAGAAAGTTAAATTGGACTCCTGTCTTATAGCACATTCAGAAGTAAATTCCAGATTGATTAAAGATTTACAGGTAAAAATATTAAAGTCATAACATTTTTTTGAGGAAATCTAGGAGCTTACATTAACCATCTATGGATAAACGAGATCATCTTTATAAAAACTGAAATCCCAGATGTTGAAAAAAATAGTCAAATTTAGCTGTATTCAAGTGAGCATTTTTAGTGTAATAAAGATTTCCTAAATAGAGTCAATAGGCCACAACAAAAAAGTAGATTTGGGAAAAGATATTTGCAGCATACAGAACAGACTGAGGGTTAAATATCTTAATATTCAAAAAGTTCTTATAAAGGGACAAGCAAAATTAATAAGCCATCAGGAAAAAGTAGGCAAAGGATATGAGGAGGAAATTGAAAGACAATTCACATAGCTAGCAAACTTTTAAAATATGCCTGAACTCTCCAGTAATTAGGGAGATACAAATTAACAGTAAATACAAATTAACAGTGAGGAGAATTTGCATCCGTCAGACTAGGAAAGGAAAGAGCTTCTGGATGTATTTCTTGAAGGGATTTTTACAAGGTGTTATTGAATCAAAAAAGCAAGTGCAGAAAAGGGTATATACTATGATCTTAATTTTTATAACACGAAAAATTGTGTTTAAAAACCTGTGGATTGATGTGTATATACTGTGTATGTATATTTATGTGTATATGTGTGTGTATATAAGAATCATATGATTTTGTGAACATGGAGAAAAATATTCAAAGATATACATTAGTAAGTTAACATGGGTTACCTGGGTAGAGAGTAGTAAAGGGGAACCAAGTAAAAAACTAAAAGACAAAAAGACCATATAAATAGAAAGAACAGCTTATTCTTTAAGCGTTTGCTTTATAACACTGTCATGTAACTGTATAAGACAGTATGAGTTAACATAAGTAGGAAAGTGTAGAAAATGTAACATAATCAGAGTCATAATATCTAGGCTCAGTCTAAGCCCCACTGCTCATTATTCATATGACCTTAATTAAATGTTTAAAATGTTTAAGCTCTCTGGGTCTGTTTGTTATTCTTTTAAATGGAAATAATGAAACCTACTTTACAGAACTTTTGTGTGAATCAAATGAGAAGATACATGTGAAAGTAACTGTAATAATGCCTGTCCTGTAATAGATACTCTGTAAATCTCCTGTCTCCCTCCTTTTTAGAAATATTTAACTTTCTCAACGTTACTATTAATTTTTAGGTTATGTGTGACAATCCAAGAAGCTACCCAATTAAGAGCAGAAAAAATACATTTGGAAAAACAGACCAGAGACTTACAAGCAAAGTGCTATGAATTAGAAAATGAGAAATACGAAGCTATTGTAAGAGCCAGAAATAGCATGCAACTCCTGGAAGAAGCTAACCTTCAAAAAAATCGGGTAAGAAAACTAGTAACCATGTTTATAAATAATAATAAATAGATAATAAATAAAATAATGAAATACTGAACATTCCCCCATATGACCTGATAGTAAGGGACTCAGTAACTACAGAATTAATGCATAAAAATGAAATTGCTCACCATTAATAGGCATACTATTGATACATTCTTGATGTTAAGACTTAACATCAGGGCTTCCCTGGCGGCGCAGTGGTTGGGAGTCCGCCTGCCGATGCAGGGGACGCGGGTTCGTGCCCCGGTCCGGGAGGATCTCACATGCCGAGGAGCGGCTGGGCCCATGGGCCATGGCCACTGATCCTGCGTGTCCGGAGACTGTGCTCCGTGACGGGAGGGGCCACGGCGGTGAGAGGCCCACATGCCGCAAAAAAACAAAAAAAAAAACAAAAAAAAAAAGACTTAACATCATAAAATATGATAAAATGTCAACCGTCTCCTAAAACTTTCATTAGATGTTTTTTATGTCGCCAGTCCTTGTGTAACTAATCTTCATCCCCTGTAGTCTTATACTTTAAAAAAAAAAACCTGTTAAAGTACTTACCGCAGTATGTATACTCTGTATTTTAGTCACTTGAATCAGGTGAATCTTATTAATCTTCATTTCGCCTTCATTACTTACACAATTACTCTAATAGAGCAGAAGCTTAATTGACAGGAATTAAATTAACTATAAAGATTTATTAACCCGAGCCTTCATGTCACTGCTCCTTTTTTTTTAACCCTCTAATAATTGTGATTACTATGCTACCACATATCACATCTTTTACCACTTTCATTTAATGGTATTTAGTTTATAGAAGTCACAAAATAGGTTTGCTTTTTTTTTTTACATCTTTATTGGAGTATAATTGCTTTACAATGGTGTGTTACTTTCTGCTTTATAACAAAGTGAATCAGTTATACATATACATATGTTCCCATATCCCTTCCCTCTTGCGTCTCCCACCCTCCCTATCCCACTCCTCTAGGTGGTCACAAAGCACCGAGCTGATATCCCTGTGCTATGCGGCTGCTTCCCACTACCTGTCAATTTTACGTTTGGTAGTGTATGTATGTCCGTGCCACTCTCTCACTTTGTCACAGCTTACCCTTCCCCCTCCATATCCTCAAGTCCATTCTCTAGTAGGTCTGTGTCTTTATTCCTGTCTTACCCCTAGGTTCTTCAGGACATTTTTTTTTCTTAAGTTCCATGTATATGTGTTAGCATACAGTATTTGTCTTTCTCTTTCTGACTTACATCACTCTGTATGACAGACTCTAGGTCAATCCACCTCATTACAAATAGCTCAATTTCGTTTCTTTTTATGGCTCAGTAATATTCCATTGTATATATGTGCCACATCTTCTTTATCCATTCATCTGATGATGGACACTTAGGTTGTTTCCATCTCCTGGCTATTGTAAATAGAGCTGCAATGAACATTTTGGTACATGACTCTTTTTGAATTATGGTTTTCTCAGGGTATATGCCCAGTAGGGGGATTGCTGGGTCGTATGGTAGTTCTATTTGCAGTTTTTTAAGGAACCTCCATACTGTTCTCCATAGTGGCTGTACCAATTCACATTCCCACCAGCAGCGCAAGAGGGTTCCCTTTTCTCCACACCCTCTCCAGCATTTATTGTTTGTAGATTTTTTGATGATGGCCATTCTGACTGGTGTGAGGTGACACCTCCTTGTAGTTTTGATTTGCATTTCTCTAATGATTAGTGATGTTTTTAATGTTGCTGGCTCCCTTACGAAGCAATCATTAAATTATTATTTCATTTAATCAATATTTATTGAATTCATAGTGTATGCATAGTACTCCACTGGGACATATGGGGATTACAAAGGAAATACTTTGTTTTATTTATGTTTTCTTTCTTATATGATAGATGGTTTTCCAAGAGAACTATTAAAAACAAAACAAGCTATAAGTTGCATGGTAAGAAGCTACTAAGAAATAAAAAAGAAACAATTATCCAAATCTAAGCTGTGGGGAATGCTAAGGTGCTTTTTATACCTTTCAGATACTATTCCCTTCTGTGATCTTTTAGAATGGATGAAAGGAACAGAATACATAATATGCTTGGGAATTCCTCTAAACGCCTAAGTTAACTAGAAAAATTAAGAACAGGGCAGAATTGTGTCTCTCTCTTCTCCGAAGCCTATGAGCATTCTTAACATCAGGTCATAAAAATGAATATTTTCTGTGGAGCACAATGGACAGAGAAGGTAGTAGTAATAATACTCATCCCTGTCCCTTAAATCTTTTCATCCAAGTCTCAAATCCACAAATTGGGCTTGAACCGTAAATTGCCTGTTTATGGCTACAGTATTAAGTTCCCTCTTGACTTACTGCTTAATTACCAGAGGGTTCCCACCTTCAGTTGCTTGTTCCAAGAAGTTCTCTTAACCAATCATACAAACAGGTATGAAGCACAACCTTACCATAGTTTCTTATGAAACTTCCCTTTTCCCCATTGTCCCATTCTCCATGACAAGATTGTTATATCAAAACAGCTATTACTTCTCCCTAGCTTACCTATTTAAGTAGGAGGAAGTTTATTAAACAACAAAAACAGAGATAGGAATGTGTATGGTATCTTTGCAAGACAGTGGGATCAGAACACAGAGCTGCTTACTCTGTAATGATATTTATAAAAAAAAAGAAAAAAAAGATTCATTCAAACCTAAAATTGGAGGAGTTCCAGGCTCAGGAAGATATTTGAACTAGACATGTAAACTTGGGACTTTTCAGCATATAAATGGCATTTAAAACTGCGAGATTGGATTAGACCACCAAGGGGTGGATGTGGATAGAGAAAAGGACCAAGGACTAAGACTTGGGTAGTTCAACAATAGAGAGGTTCAGGAGAAGAGGAAGAAACAGCATTGCAGACTCAAAAGGAATAATCAGTGAGTTAAGAGGAAAACCAATACTAGGGTGTGCTAAAAGCCAAGTATAGAAAGTAAAACAAAGAAAAGAAAGTAATCCATTATCTCAAGTGCTGTTTGACAGATCAATAAGATAATTATGCAAAATTGACTCTCATGGGTTAGCAGTATAGAGATCATGGACAGTGAAAGCCTGATTAGAGTGAACATAACAAAGTTTTGGAAATGTGCAAGTGCAGACTTTAGAGGAGTTTTGCTCCACAGGGAAGCAAAGAAATGGGATGTGACTGACAACAGAACTAGGCTTATAAGAGTATTTTTTAGGTGAGATGAAAATGATTGGTTGGTTAGAAATTTCATGGAGAGGAAGTAGGTGGTGTCTACAGTGATGGAGGTATGAGGTGACAAGGGACATAATTTGAATAAAACCAAATAATGGAAAGAAAGGGAAATCTAAGAGATTTTTCCAAGAATATAATATTTAGATTTGATTATTTGTTTTACATAGGGAATAAAGGAGAAAGAAAATTAAAAAATAATCCTAAATTCCCAGCCGTAGAGATTAGAAGAGTGATGTTACTGGCTAAAACAAATATCAGAGGAAAAGAATAAATTTTTAGTTAGGACAAGGTCAGTGAGGAGGTTAAGGAAAATAAATATCATTCATAACTTAGGCAAGATCTCAAAGTGGAGATGTCTCAGAAGTTTCGCATAAGAGGTATGCTTTCAAGAAAGTGATTAGTGGATAGGTTTTTACCCATTTATTACATAATCTCTATTAATAACGATGTGACCTATAATAACATCAAATTATTATTTTCTGAAGGCTCTGCTTGAGGAGAAGCAAAAAGAAGAAGATATAGAGAAAATGAAAGAAACCGTTTCTCGGCTTGTGCAAGATGCTGCCATAAGAACCAGGAAGGAAGTAAGGGGGTTTTAATTATATTTAAAATTCAAAATTTTACAGAATTTCAACAGCTTAAGAGTAGATACTACCTGAGTTTTTGCCTTGTGGACCTAGGTAATTATTTGTCAGCTGATTGTATCAATTGTGCTAAATTTCATATAAAAATCATCTCATGATAGTAGCCCCTAACATTGGTGCCAGGGTGAGGTAGAGGTAGGGGGTAGGGCAAGTGGGAAGGAGAGAGATTTAGGCTAGGAAGAAGGGTCAAAAAGAAACTTAGAACATACAAGAAGCAAGAGAAGAAAACCCACTGTTATTTGCAGTATCTTAGAGTGTCTTAGGACTGGAGTACAAGAGAAATCTGCTTTAACCTCTTATTTTATTTGTAATGAAGCTGAAACCCATGAGAGGTTATTGGCTAGCTCAAAATTGTACACTAATTAAAGCCAGAACTTAGACTCAAACCTTCTCCTTGCTATACTGAGCCTAGCGTTGTTTCAGTTGCATCATGCAGATACCTATATGATTTGTGAATTGTGTTGTTGTTTGCAATTCCATTATCAAGACTAAATCTTATTTTTCTGTGTTAAAGCAATGAGTTGTTTCTTAGTTTGAATTGCAAGCCTTATGAAAGTTAAAACTGTCTTGGAAATATAAGTTTGCTTTCATATAAAGAGAGAGGGAAGACATACATTTATTTGCCTTTTCCTCTGGTATGGATATGAATTAATTCATAAGTGGTGTGGTAAAGTTAAAAAGTGTAAAGTGAGTTTAGGAGGAAGAAACCACAAAAACCCATTTTAAAGATGAAAAAACTGAAAAACAGAGTAGTTAACTAACTCGCTTAGGGTTCCACCTCTAGGAAGTAGCAGAACTGGGTTGCAGATGAGCTCTACTCTCAATCACTATGAGAAATTGTTTCTCGTGAATTTTGTATTTTTTTTATTTTTAGAAATTTTCAAACCCATAGAAAGGAAAGAGCCGTATAATGAACACTTATTTACCTCTCACCCAGAAAACTCTTAGTGTCTTGCTACACCCATTCCATCTCTCTTTATGTTACATACACACTCTTCCCTTGTGCCAAACATTCAGACATAGACTGCAGGCCTCATGACACTTCATCTTGTCATCTGCTTCCCCAGAAAAAGGACATTTTGCTACACAACCACACCACAATTACCATGTCTTAAAAAAAATCAACATTACTTCAATTCACACTCGAATTTCCCTAAAATATTGTTTATAGCTGTTTGGTCTTTAAAATTCAGGATCCAATCCATGTTTATGCATCATTGTATTTGACTACCACGTCTCTGTAGTCTCCCTCAATTTAACCCAGTCCCCTGCCTTCCTTTGTATATGACAAAGAATCCTTTGTAGAATCCTTCAGAATATTCCACATTTGGATTCATGTGACTGTTTCGTTTTGATTAGATTCAGGTCATTTCTGGCAGAGTGATGTGTATAACTACATCCCACTTCATCACATCAGGAAGCTGTAATGTCAGTTGTACATTGGTGATGCTAAGCTTGACCACATGATTAAAGTGTTAAGACCAGATCTTTCCATTTTATACTTTATGAATAATTGGGGAAGATACTTGAAGACCATGCAGCTATCCTTTTCCACCAAAATCTTTCATCCAGTGGTTTTGTCATCCATTGATAATCCTTGTCTAAAATAAATAAATATATTGGGTAATTAGAAATTCTATTTCTGTCAATCTTTCTATACATTTATTAGTTGTTATTTTTTGGTTAGGGCTAGAGTCCTGCCCCCTTTGTTTGTTATGATGGATTCGTTTTTATTTTTTTATTTCATGATTCATTGCCATCAGTCTTCATTTTTATTCTCAATTTGTCTCTCTAGTTTTCCTGGATAAATGATATTTCTCATCTTGTACTTTCCTTGCCTCAGACCTAGAGTCAGCCAGCCACTTCTTCAAAAAGCCTTGGTTGTAATTTTTAATTTGATATTTTGTCAGATAGATGGATTAGCAAAAGTAGAAATTCCTGTTTTCATTTTTACTGTAATATTTACATTAATATGCTTTCCTGCATATTCATAAAGACTATCTATGAAATTATTAACATAAGTGATTTCAAAATATATATACTATTATGATCATAAACCCTCATGTTACCTGCATCATTTCTAGATACTAAAAGAACACTTTTAAAAAACTATGTGAGAGACAGACAGACATGATTGGGCTTATAAGAACCAAAATTATTTTATTCTAGGAACCTTCATGACTTAGTTTCAGCTTGAATATTCCTTATCTATAATGGGGATAATAACTACTTCATCATGTTGTTGTGAGAATTAATGAGATAATGACACGTAAAGCACTCTGGACAGTTCATAACACATTAAATCTCAATAAATGCTAACTGTGATTGTCACTGACCTGTAAATAGGGTGGGTTGATTTTTAATATAATTTTTCATAGGAAAAGCTACATCAAATTATAACCTAAAATGGAACGGAAATGGACCCACATATAATATGCTCGGCAGGCCTTCCAAAAGATAACTCTAGTTTGATTAACTAAAGTATATAGCAGTGTTGTAAATGTTCTACAGAAGGTTTACATCATGTTTGAGAAATAATCCATTTTATAAGATGCTATAAAATTTCCAAAAACCTTTGGGTCATAAATGTGTACTGATGATATATCATCAGGATCAATATTCTTCATGGTCTTTTTAAAAACATGAGTAGGGACTTCCCTGGTGGCGCAGTGGTTAAGAATCTGCCTGCCAATGCCGGGGACACGGGTTCGAGCCTTGGTCCGGGAAGATCCCACATGCCACAGAGCAACTAAGTCGTGTGCCACAACTACTGAGCGTGAGCTCTAGAGCCCGCGAGCTACAACTACTGAAGCCCACACGCCAAGAGCATGTGCTCCGCAACAAGAGAAGCCACCACAATGAGAAGACCGCACACTGCAACGAAGAGTAGCCCCCACTCACCACAACTAGAGAAAGCCCACGCACAGCAACAAAGACCCAACACAGCCAAAGATAAATAAATAAATTTATTAAAACATGAGTAGATATTAGAAAAAAATATTGTCTTAGGAGCCACCCTGAGGAGATGTGACTAATTCTTGAAATTACTCTGTACACATAAATTCTGCTATTTCTGAAGATATTTAACTGCTAATTAAAATAAGGGTTTTTCTTATAAAGTAATGTGACATTGAAATATGATGTGTACTATAAAAATATTCTTCTGTTTATAAAACAAAAGTGCCTTAAAAGTTATTAATTACATTTTTAGTGTATATTTCAGTTTTTCTCCTGACTTGCTCTGTGGTAGCAGATCTCAAAGTATTGTTCAGGTGGTCTGCAAAATCATACCTACTTTCATAATTAGAGTAAAACAGTTTGCTTTTTTCACAGTCATTCTCTCATGACTTTGCAGGGTTGTCTTCCAGAAGTTGATGGTATGCAACAACACAACAGCTTGAACATGGAAATAGATATGAGAGTCTAGCTATCTTCTATTAAGCCATAGACATTAAGGAAATTTGCAAAAATGTAAACTAATAACACTTTTCTAAAATTTTTTTAATTTTTGGGAAATACACATATTTTCACAAAAGTGTATTTTTTGTTAACCTGTAATGGCTTTAGTTATTATTTATAAAGGGATTAATAAGTAATTATTTTGAAATTTTCTGTTTTCATTTCTAATATGGTAAATTTTAATTGAAAGAGAACCCGTTATAAAGACCAAAATTTGACAAACACATTAGGAGACATCATCCTGTTCACTTACTTCCACTGTTATGATAAATTCTTGACTCTTTAATACATCGTGTGCTTATCCTTTATGCCCTAAAAGTTATAGTTTTATTTTTTATCAAAATTATTATTCTAAATGTTTTTATTGGATGTTAATTATTTTTACTGTAGACCTAAATAATTCATAGATATCTTAATTTACAGGTTGCAAATACAAGAAAACAATATAATGTACAGATTTCTCGACTAACAGAAGAACTTTCAGCCCTTCAAATGGTATGTTAGAAAACTATACTGCTATTTTCTTCTGAATATTGTTTACTTTAAAGGCCAGGAAACATTTTTTTTAACATCTTTATTAGAGTTTAATTGCTTTACAATGGTGTGTTAGTTTCTGCTGTATAACAAAGTGAATCAGCTATACATATATCCCCATATCCCCTCCCTCTCGCGTCTCCCTCCCACCCTCCCTATCCCACCCCTCTAGGTGGTCACAAAGCACCGAGCTGATCTCCCTGTGCTATGTGGCTGCTTCCCACTAGCTATCTTATTTTACATGTGGTAGTATATATAAGTCCATGCCACTCTCTCACTTCGTCCCAGCTTACCCTTTCCCCTCCCCATGTCAAGTCCATTCTCTATGTCTGCCTCTTTATTCCTGTCCCACCCCTCGGTTCTTCAGCACCATTTATTTTTTTTTAGATTCCATATATATGTGTTAGCATACAGTATTCATTTTTCTCTTTCTGACTTACTTCACTCTGTATGACAGTCTCTAGGTCCATCCACCTCACTACAAATAACTCAATTTTGTTCCTTTTTATGGCTGAGTAATATTCCATTGTATATATGTGCCACATCCTCTTTACAGGATACATATTATTGCACATTCATTTATTCAGAAGATACCTATTAAGCCAGGAACTGTAATAGATGCTAGGAAAAGAATAAAAATCAAAGGTAAACGTGTTATCTGCAGTCTTGGAACTTATGGTCTAGTAGGAAAGATGGATGGCATTTATCACGTTTTACTATGATTACATTTTTGGGACAAAGAATGCACAGGGTGCTGTTGAAGCATCCATCTGTAGCTGATACCATATGCTGAAGTTCATCTGAGAGACCAGGAAGAAAGAAAAAGTATACATGATGGTGGGAAAGGAAAGACAGTCTTTCCAAAAGAAATGAGTACTCAAGGATGAGTAGGCAAAGAAGGGAGAGGAAAGAGTGCTTGTGTGACTAGAGGTGGAATTAAATATATAAATTTAACTTGAAGATCTGATGAAATGGAATTTAATAACCTTGTTCACAGGGGCATAAAAGTACAAGTATTTCCAGAGATTGGGAAGATATTTTCAACTTTACAGACTCTCATCTTTCCTGAATTTCCATATCACTTTTAATCTTTCTTACAAAATTTAGCAATGAATTATATCTTGTCATAAATATTATACATTGTATTATGCCTCTCTTTCTCTGTCTCCTTGTCTTCCTTCTCAGTCCCTCCCTCCCCCTCTGTCTTTCTTCATGAAAATCTTATCTTCCCAAGTAGATTGTAAGCACTTCAAGGTAGAAGAGTCTTATGTTTTCCTTTATTTTCCCCATTGCCTAATACACTACTTTGCACAGTATGTTTTCAATAAATCCTTATTGACTTATTGATATTTAAGCACCTCTGAAAGAATGATCACATCTTTTCCACATTCTACAAACCAGTGTACATGATGAGACCTTAGTTATTGTATGTGGGTCCTGAGAGTTTTAGAACAAGAACAGTGTTACTTTTTGGTTGTTTAATGTCATTTGTTCTAACACTATAGGAACATTAAGTAAAATTAATGGGATGCAGTGTGGCCAATTAGTCATGTCTAATTGTTTGTTGTTTTTCAGTTTTACTTCCTCTTCTGTCATCTTGCTATTTCGCTTGTTCTCTTACATGGACTGATTTAACTATCAAAAGATTTACAACTTTGAAGAAGAGGGGTTTTACCCCAGTCTAGGATTATTTACTAAATTATAAACTCTGGAGGGACAAGAACATTATTTATTTCTATTTAGGAATGTGTACTAGGTAAGACCTGCAGGGATTTTAAAAATAACTCTTAGCTGTGTAACAACCAGACCTATGTAAACTCACTTTAGAGTAAAAAGAAGACATAATTTCAGATTATTACAGAACGTGCTTCTTAGGATTTATAGTAAAACATTTGTAACTCATAGCTAAGTGGATTTTTCTAAAGATATTAAATATTATCTGATGTCATGTTGGTTTGGTGAAAAAACTGTACTAATTGAAGTGTTTGAAATATTAAGGATTTAGAGGTATATTTGAAGAAAGACATGTTCAGCTACTTTAAAAAGCAGATTTTCTCAGGAAACTCAGACTACAGTTTGAGGCATAATAACCTAATGTTGACTATTTATTTCTATTCTTCATTACCAATTTTACCACCTATGCACTAAACATGAAGTCAGGGAGGGAAGTTAAGCATACTTTAGCTAACCCAAAGCTAAGTTGTGCTTGCAGGAAGGATAAAGTCTTGTATTTTAGGTTAATGTGTAGATTTTTTGGATAGGTTTAAGAAAAGGCCAGAGGGAGTCTGTCTCAAGCCACATATCTCATATGCAGCGTATGTTTCTCTTCAAATACTCAAGGTTTTACTTCTGCCAAGTAGCAGAGGTTTTTTGCTAATCTATAGCAAATTAGGGAGAGGATTGGTTATAAATGCCCAAATTTATACATGTAAAATGAAACATTCATTATGATCTTTTTTTTTGATCCATGAATTTTTTAGAAGTCTAACTTCAAATTCCCCAATACATGGGTATTTAGACTCCTTTTTATTACTAATTTCTAATCTGGTTAAATAGAGACCACAGATCATGGTCTATATGATATTGATTCTTAATATTTGTTGAGACTTTCTTTATGGTACACTATGAGGATATGATTTTGGAAGCACTCCATGAGTTCTTGAAAAAATTTCTAGTACCATTTGGTCATTTCTTGTCCAAAAGGTAGGAATATTGGTGGTGATTAATATCTGAAAAGCTTTTAATAGTAATTTTAAATGTTTGCTTTAGTTTTTAGTGTATTTCTGATAGAATTCTTGTATTTCTCCTTAAAGGTTTCTACTTTTCTGTCTCATTTTAACTTTGTTATCTCAGGTTAAGTAAATATTCAACCATTGTCGTTTGGCAGTTATATGGTGGGTTAGATAAAGAGAGATGCATAACACATTTATAACGTATCTTTCTTTATATGCTACTCACCAGACCCAGAAGTGTGATCTAACCTTATTATTAATATCTACATTAAAAATCATTTGGGAATCATATCATACATGCAGAAAAAGCATTTGACAAAATACAGCACCCATTCATGATAAAAAAAATCTCTCAGTAAACTAGGAACAAAGGGAAACTTCCTCAGTTTTGTAAAGAATATCTATAAAAAATCTACAGCTGTGGAACTGAAAGCTTTCCCACTAAGATCAGGAACAAGGCAAGGGTGTCCCCTCTCACCACCTCTTTTCAAGATCATACTGGAAGTACTAGCTAATGCAGTTTGACCCCCCCCCCCAAAAAAAAGGAAGTAAAAGGTATGCAGGTTGGGAAAGAAGAATTTGTTTTCAGATAACATGATTATCTATGTAAAAAGTCCAAAAGAATAAAAAACTAAAAACCCTGGAACAAAGAAGTGATTATAACAAGGTTGTAGGATACAAGGTTAATATACAAAAGTCAATTGCTTTCCTATATACCAGCAATAAACAAGTGGAATTTGAAATTGAAAACACAGTGTCATTTACACATTGTCATTTGCATTAGCACCCCCAAAATTAAGTAGTTAGGTGTAAATCTAACCAAATATATATGAGGAAAACTACAAAACTCTGATGAAAAACAGCAAAGAAGAACTAAATAAATGAGGATAGCCCATGTTCATGGATAAAAAGACTCAATATTGTCAAGATGTCTTTTCTTCCCAACTTGATCTATAGATTTAGTGCAATTCCAATTGAAATCCCACCAGGTTATTTTGTGGATATTAGCAAACTGATTCTAAAGTTTGAATGGAGAGGCAAAAGACCTAGAATAGTCAATACAACATTGAAGAAGAAGAACAAAGTCGGAGGACTGACACTGTACTGCACTTCAAGACTTACTTGAAACCTACAGTAACCAAGACAGGATGATATCAGTGAAACAACAGACAAATAGATCAATGGAACAGAACCCAGAAATAGACCCACATGAATACAGTTAGCTGATCTTTGACAAAGGAGCAGAGGTAATACAATGGAGCAAAGATAGTCTTTTTTTAACAAATGGTGCTAGAACAATTAGGTATTCACGTGAATGAATATGGATAGAGAACTTACATAAAAATTAATTCAAAATGGGTCACAGATCTAAATGTAAAATGCAAAACTATAAAACTCCTAGAAGATAACATAGGAGAAAAATATAGATAATCTTCGGTTTGGCAATGAGCTTTTAGATACAACACCAAAGGTATGATCCATGAAAGAAACAACTGGTGAGTTGGACTTCATTAAAATTAAATTTTTCTGCTCTGTGAAAGACACTATCAAGAAAATGAAAATTGGGGCTTCCCTGGTGGCGCAGTGGTTGAGAGTCCGCCTCCCGATGCAGGGGACACAGGTTCGTGCCCCGGTCCGGGAAGATCCCACGTGCCGCGGAGCGGCTGGGCCCATGAGCCATGGCCGCTGAGCCTGAGCGTCCGGAGCCTGTGCTCTGCAATGGGAGAGGCCACAACAGTGAGAGGTCCGTGTACCGCAAAAAAAAAAAAAAAAAAAAATTATAAAGAAAACGAAAATTGAAATCATATATTGGGAGAAAATATTTACAAAAAAACCATATCTAATAAAGGACTATTACCCAAAATATACAAAGAATCCTTAAAACTCAACAGTAAGAAAACAACTGGATTTAAAAAATTGAGCCAAAGACCTTAACAGACACCTCACCAAAGATTTACAGATGACAAATAAGTAGGAAAAGATACTCCAAATCCTATGTAAAAATGCAAATTAAAACAACAATGAGATACCACTCGTTACACCAAATAAGTGCCAGATATACCTATTACAATGGCCAAAATCCAGAACACTGACACCACCATATGCTGACAAAGAGCAATAGGAACTCTCATTCATTGCTGGTAGGAATGCAAAATGGTACAGCCACTTTTGAAGGGAGTTTGCTGTTGTCTTACAAAAGTAAATACACTCTTACCATAGGATCCGACAATTGCATTCCTCTGTATTTAGCCAAAGGAGTTGAAAACCTTATGTTCACAAAAAACGTGCACATGGATGTTTATATTATAGCAGGCTTTGTCATAATTGCCAAAACTTGGAAGCAACCAAGATGTCCTTCAGCTGGTGATGGATAAACAAACTGGTACATCCAAACAATAGAATATTATTCAGCACTTAAAAGAAATGAGCTACGTCACCATGAAAAGACATGGGGGAAACTTAAATGCATATCACTAAATTAAAGAAGCCAGTCTGAAAAGGTTACATAGTATATGATTCCAGCTATATGACATTCTGGAAAAGGCAAACTATGGAGACAGTTAAAAGATCAGTAGTTATAAGGGCTTAAGGAGGAGAGAGAGAGAGATGAATAAGTGTAGGCAAAGCATAGAAAATTTTAAGGACAGTGAAACTACTTTATATGATACTATAATGGTGGATATATATCATTATAAATTTATCCAAACCCATAAAATGTACAATACCAAGAGTGAACTCTAATGAAAACTATCGCCTCTAGGTGATAATATTGTGTGATGTAGGTACATAAGTTTTAACAAATGTACCACTCCATCATGGCATGTTGATAATGGGGAAGGCAATGTATGTATGGGGGCAGGAAGTGTAGGAGAAGTCTGTTAACTTCCCCTCAATTGCTGTGAACCTAAACTGCTCTTAAAAAATAGTCTATTCAAAAATTACATGAGGTGAGTTATGAACATAGGAGAAATCCCAAATTTCACACCAGAAAATTACCTTTTCATAGATTAGCAACTTATTGTATGAACATATTTAGAACATTAAAGTTATATTTCTTGGAGGGACCTTCAAGGTGGTGGAGGAGTAAGGCATGGAGATCACCTTCCTCCCCACAAATACATCAAAAATACATCTACATGTGGAACAACTCATACAGAACACCTACTGAACCTGGCAGAAGACCTCAGACTTCCCAAAAAGCAAGAAACTCCCAACGTACCTGGGTAGGGCAAAAACAGAAGAAAAAACAGAGTCAAAAGAATAGGGACAGTACCTGCACCTCTGGGAGGGAGCTGTGAAGGAGGAAAAGTTTCCACACACTAGGAAGCCCCCTCAGTGGCGGAGACGGGGAGTAGGCAGTGGGGAAGCTTCGGAGCCACAGAGGACAGCGCAGCAACAGGGATGCAGAGGACAAAGCGGAGAGATTTCCACACAGCGAAACCCTGCCAACCAGCAATGACCAGCCTGACAGGATTGTCTGCTCACCTGCCGGGGCAGGTGGAGGCTGGGAGCTGAGGCTCGGGCTTCAGAGGTCAGATACCAGGGAGAGGACTGGGGTTGGCTGTGTGAACACAGCCTGAAGGGGGCTAGTGCATCACAGCTAGCCGGGAGGGAGTCCAGGAAAAAGTCTGGACCTGCCTAAGAGGCAAGAGACCATTGTTTCGAGGTGTGCGGGGAGAGGGGCTTCAGATCACCGCCTAAACGAGCTCCAGAGATGGGTGCAAGCCGCGACTATCAGTGCAGACACCAGAGACAGGCATGATACGCTAAGGCTGCTACTACAGCCACCAAGAATCCTGTGTGCAAGCACAGGTCACTATCCACACCTCCCCTCCCAGAAGCCTGTGCAGCCCGCCACCGCCAGGATCCCGTGATCCAGGGACAACCTCCCTGGGAAAACAAACGGCACACCTCAGGCTGTTGCAACGTCACAAGGGCCTCTACCACCACAGGCTCACCCCACATTCCGTATCCCTCCCTGCTCCTGGCCTGAGTGAGTCAGAGCCCCCGAATCAGCTGCTACTTTAACCCCATCCTGTCTGGGCAAAAAACATATCAGAGGGCGACCTACATGCAGAGGCGGGGCCACACCCAAACCTGAACGTCAGGAGCTGTGCGAACAAAGAAGAGAAAGGGAACTTTCTCCCAGCAGCCTCAGGAGCAGCAGATTAAATCTCCACAATCAACTTGATGTACCTGCATCTGTGGAATACCTGAATAGACATCGAATCATCCCAAAATTGAGGCGGTGGACTTCGGGAGCAATTGTAGACTTGGGATTTGCTTTCTGCATCTAATTTGTCTTTAGTTTTATGTTTATCTTAGTTTAGCATTTAGAGCTTATTATCATTGCTAGATTTATTTATTGATTTGGTTGCTCTCTTCCTTTATATATGTGTGTGTGTGTGTGTGTGTGTGTATTTTCCTTTTTCTCTTTCCATGAATGTGTAGGTGCATGCTTCTTGGTGAGATTTTCTCTGTACAGCTTTGCTTTTACCATTTGTCCTAGAGTTCTATCTGTCCATTTTTTTTTGGATAGTTTTTAGCGCTTTTTATCATTGGTGGATTTGTTTTTTGGATTGGTTCTCTTCTTTCTTTTTCTTTTATTACTTTTTTATTTTTTTGTTTTAAAAAATATTTTCCTTATCTTTTATTTTAATAACTTTATTTTATTTTTTCTTCCTTTTGTTCTCCCTTTTCTTCTGAGCCCTGTAGCTGACAGGGTCTTGGTGCTCAGGCTGGGTGTCAGGCCTGAGCCTCTGACGTGGGAGAGCTGAGGTCAGGACATTGGACCACCAGAGACCTCCCGGCCCCACGTAATATCAAATGTTGAAAGCTCTCCCAGAGATCTCCACCTCAACATAAGACCCAGCTCCACTAAACGACCAGCAAGCTACAGTGCTAGTCACCCTATGCCAAAAAACTTGCAAGAGAGAAACACAACCCCACACATTAGCAGGGAGGCTGCCTAAAATCATAAGTTCACAGAAACCCCAAAACATACCAATAGACATGGTCCTGCCCATGAGAAATGCAACATCCAGGCTCATCCGCCAGAACACAGGCGCCAATCCCCTCCACCAGAAAGCCTACACAAGCCACTGAACCAACCTTACCCACTGGGAGCAGACACCAAAAACAACAGGAACTACAAACCTGCAGCCTGTGAAAAGGAGACCCCAAACGCAGTAAGTTAAGCAAAATGAGAAGACAGAGAAATTCACAGCAGATGAAGGAGCAACGTAAAAATCCACCAGACCAAACAAATGAAGAGAAAATAGGCAGTCTACCTGAAAAAGAATTCAGAGTAATGATAGTAAAGATGATCCAAAATCTTCAAAATAGAATGGAGAAAATACAAGAAACGTTTAACGAGGACCTAGAAGAACTAAACAGCAAACAGGCAATGAGGAACAACACAATAAATGAAATTAAAAATTCTCTGGAAGGAATCAGTAGCACAATAACTGAGGCAGAAGAACGGATAACTGACTTGAAAGATAAAAGAGTGGAAATAACTACTGCAGAACAAACTAAAGAATAAAGAATAAAAAGAATTGAGGACAGGATCACAGACATCTGGGACAACAGTAAATGCACGAACATTCGAATTTTAGGGGTGCCAGAAGAAGAAGAGAAAAATAAAGAGACTAAGAAAATATTTGAAGTGATTATAGTTGAAAGCTTTCCTAATGTGGTAAAGGAAATAGTCAATCAAGTCCAGGAAAGGCAGAGTTCCATACAGGATAAATCCAAGGCGAAACACGCCAAGACACATATTAATCAAACTGTCAAAAATTAAATACAAAGAAAAAATACTAAAAGAAGCAAGGGAAAATCAACAAATAACATACAAGGGAATCTCCATAAGGTTAACAGCTGATCTTTCAGCCAAAACTCTGCAAGCTAGAAGGGAGTGGCAGGACATATTTAAAGTGATGAAAGGGAAAAACCTACAACCAAGATTACTCTACCCAGCAAGGATCTCATTCAGATTTGACGGAGAAATTAAAACCTTTACAGCCAAGCGAAATTTAAGAGAGTTCAGCACCAGCAAACCAGCTTTACAACAAATGCTAAAGGAACTTCTCTAGGCAGGAAAAAGAAGACAAGGAAAATACCTACAATAACAAACTCAAAACAATTAAGAAAATGGTAATGGGAAGATACATATCGAGGACTACCTTAAATGTAAATGGATTAAGTGCTCCAATCAAAACACAGACTGCCCAAAAGGATAATAAAACAAGACCCGTATATATTCTGTCTACAGGAGACGCACTTCAGACCTAGGGACACATACAGACTGAAAGTGAGGAGATGGAAAAAGATATTCAATGCAAATGGAAATCAAAAGAAAGCTGGAGTAGCAATTCTCATATCAGACAAAATAGACTTTAAAATAAAGACTATTACAAGAGACAAAGACAGATGCTGCATAATGATCAAGGGATCAATCCAAGAAGAAGAAATAACAATTGTAAATATTTATGCACCCAAACATAGGAGCACCTCAATACATAAGGCAAATGCTAACAGCCATAAAAGGGGAAATTGACAGTAACACAATAATAGAAGGGTACTTTAACACCCCACTTTCAACAATGGATAGTTCATCCAAAATGAAAATAATGAAACACAAGCTCTAAATGATACATTAAACACGATGGACTTAATTGATATTTACAGGACATTCCATCCAAAACCAACAAAATACACTTTCTTCTCAGGTGCTCATGGAACATTCTCCAGGATAGATCATATCTTGGGTCACACACAAATCAAGCCTTGCTAAATTGAAGAAAAGTGACATCATGTCAAGTATATCTTCAGACCACAACGCTATGAGACTAGATATCAATTACAGGAAAAAATCTGTAAAAAATACAAACACGTGGAGGGTAAACAATACGCTACTAAATAACCAAGAGATCACTGAAGAAATCAAAGAGAAAATAAAAAAATACCTAGAAACAAATAACAATAAAAACATGATGACCCAAATCCTATGGGATGCAACAAAAGCAGTTCTAAGAGGGACGTTTATATACCTCAACAAACAAGAAGCATCTCAAATAAACAACCTAACCTTACACCTAAAGCACTAAAAGAACCAAAAAAATCCCAAAGTTACCAGAAGGAAAGAAATAAAGGTCAGATCAGTAATAAATGAAAAGGAAAAGAAGCAAGCAATAGCAAAGATCAATAAATCTAAAGCTGGTTCTTTCAGAAGATAAATTGATAAACCATTAGCCAGACTCATCAAGAAAAAAAGGGAGAAGACTCAAATGAATAGAATTAGAAATGAAAAAGGAGAAGTAACAACTGACACTAGAATTACAAAACGATCATGAGAGACAACTACAAGCAACTGTATGCCAATAAAATGGACAACCTGGAGGAAGTGGACAAAGGCTTAGAAAAACACAGTCTTCCGAGACTAAACCAGGAAGAAGGAAAATATGAACAGACCAATCACAAGCACTGAAATTGAGACAGTGATTAAAAATCTTCCAACACACAAAAGCCCAGGACCAGATGGCTTCACAGGTGAATTCTATCAAATATTTAGAGAAGAGCTAATACCTGTCCTTATCAAACTCTTCCAAACTATCGCAGAGGGAGGAACACTCCCAAACACATTCTATGAGGCCACCATCACCCTGATACCAAAACCAGACAAAGTTGTCACACAGAGGGAAAACTCTAGACCAATATCACTGATGAACATAGATGCAAAAATCCTCAACAAAATACTAGCAAACAGAATCCAACAGCACATTAAAAGGATCATACACCATGATCAAGTGGGGTTTATCCCAGGAATGCAAGGATTCTTCAATATACACAAATCAATCAATGTGTTACACCGTATTAACAAATTGAAGGAGAAAAACCTTATCATCATCTCAATAGATTCAGAAAAAGCTTTTAACAGAATTCAACATCAGTTTATGTTAAAAACACTCCAGAAAGTAGACATAGAGGGAACTTAACTCAACATAATAAAGGCCATATATGACAAACCCACAGCCAACATTGTTCTCAATGGTGAAAAACTGAAAGCATTTCCACTAAGATCAGGAACAAGACAAGGGTGCCCACTCTCACCACTATTATTCAACATAGTTTTGGAAGTTTTAGCCACAGCCATCAGAGAAGAAAAAGAAATAAAAGAAATCCTAATTGGAAAAGAAGAAGTAAAGCTGTCACTGTTTGCAGATGACATGATACCATACACAGAGAATCCTAAAGATTCTACCAGTAATCTACTAGAGCTAATCAATGAATTTGGTAACATAGCAGGATACAAAATTAATGAAAAAAATCTCTTGCATTCCTATACACTAATGATGAAAAATCTGAAAGAGAAATTAAGGAAACACTCCCATTTGCCATTGCAACAAAAAGAATAAAATACCTAGGAGTAAACCCATCTAAGGAGACAAAAGACCTGTATGCGGAAAACTGTAAGACACTGATGGAAAAAAATTAAAGATGATAAAAACTGATGGAGTGATATACCATGTTTTTTTTTTTTACATCTTTATTGGAGTATAATTGCTTTACAATGGTGTGTTAGTTTCTGCTTTATAACAAAGTGAATCCGTTATACATATACATACGTTCCCATATCTCTTTCCTCTTGCATTACCCTCCCTCCCAACCTCCCTATCCCACCCCTCTAGGTGGTCACAAAGCACCGAGCTGATCTCCCTGTGCTGTGCAGCTGCTTCCCACTAGCTATCTATTTTATGTTTGTAGTGTATGTATGTCCATGCCACTCTCTCACTTTGTCACAGCCTACGCTTCCCTCTCCCCATATCCGCAAGTCCATTCTCTAGTAGGTCTGTGTCTTTATTCCTGTCTTACCGCTAGGTTCTTCATGAATTTTTTCTTTCTTATTCCGTATATATGTGTCAGCATACGGTATTTGTCTTTCTCTTTCTGACTTACTTCACTCTGTATGACAGACTGTAGGTCCATCCACCACCTTATAAATAGTTCAATTTTGTTTCTTTTTATGGCTGAGTAATATTGCATTGTATGTATGTGCCACGTCTTCTTTATCCATTCATCCAATAATGGACACTTAGGTTGTTTCCATCTCCTGCCTATTGTAAATAGAGCTGCAATGAGCATTTTGGTACATGACTCTTTTTGAATTATGGTTTTCTCAGGGTATATGCCTAGTAGTGGGATTGCTGGGTCATATGGTAGTTCTATTTGCAGTTTTTTAAGGAACCTCCATACTGTTCTCCATAGTGGCTGTACCAATTCACATTCCTACCAACAGTGCAAGAGAGTTCCCTTTTCTCCACACCCTCTCCAGCATTATTGTATGTAGATTTTTTGATGATGGCCATTCTGACTGGTGTGAGATGATATCTCATTGTAGTTTTGATTTGCATTTCTCTAATGATTAATGACGTTGAGCATTCTTTCCAGTGTTTGTTGGCAGTCTGCATATCTTCTTTGGAGAAATGTCTATTTAGGTCTCTGCCCATTTTTGGATTGGGTTGTTTGTTTTTTTGTTATTGAGCTGCATGAGCTGCTTGTAAATTTTGGAGATTAATCCTTTGTCAGATGCTTCATTTGCAAATATTTTCTCCCATTCTGAGGGTTGTCTTTTGGTCTTCTTTATGGTTTCCTTTGCTGTGTAAAAGCTTTGCAGTTTCATTAGGTCCCGTTTATTTTTATTTCCATTTCTCTAGGAGGTGGGTCAAAAAGGATCTTGCTGTGATTTATGTCATAGAGTGTTCTGCCTATGTTTTCCTCTAAGAGTTTGATAGTGTCTGGCCTTACATTTAGGTCTTTAATCCATTTTGAGCTCATTATTGTGTATGGTGTTAGGGAGTGATCTAATCTCATACTTCTAGATGTACCTGTCCAGTTTTCCCAGCACCACTTATTGAAGAGGCTGTCCTTTCTCCACTGTACATTCCTGCCTCCTTTATCAAGGATAAGGTGACCATATATGCGTGGATTCATCTCTGGGCTTTCTATCCTGTTCCATTGATCTATATTTCTGTTTCTGTGCCAGTATCATACTGTCTTGATTACTGTAGCTTTGTTGTATAATCTGAAGTCAGGGAGCCTGATTCCTCCAGCTCCGTTTTTCGTTTTCAAGATTGTTTTGGCTATTCGCGGTCTTTTGTGTTTCCATACAAATTGTGAAATTTTTTGTTGTAGTTCTGTGAGAAATGCCGTTGGTAGTTTGATAGGGATTGCATTCAATCTGTAGATTGCTTTGGGTAGTAGAGTCATTTTCACAGTGTTGATTCTTCCAATCCAGGAACATGGTATATCTCTCCATCTATTTGTGTTGTCCTTAATTTCTTTCATCAGTGTTATAATTTTCTGCATACAGCTCTTTTGTCTCCTTAGGTAGGTTTATTTGTAGATATTTTATTCTTTTTGTTGCAGTGGTTAATGGGAGTGTTTTCTTGATTTCACTTTCAGATTTTTCATCATTAGTGTATAGGAATGCAAGAGATTTCTGTGCATTAATTTTGTATCCTGCTACTTTACCAAATTCATTGATTAGCTCTAGAAGTTTTCTGGTACCATTTTTAGGATTCTCTATGTATAGTATCATGTCATCTGCAAACAGTGACAGCTTTACTTCTTCTTTTCCGATTTGGATTCCTTTTATTTCCTTTTCTTCTCTGATGGCTGTGGAAAACTTCCAAAACTATGTTTTATAAGAGTGGTGAGAGTGGGCAACTTTGCCTTGTTCCTAATGTTAGTGGAAATGCTTTCAGTTTTTCACCACTGAGGACGATGTTGGCTGTGGGTTTGTCATAAATGGCCTTTATTGTGTTGAGGAAAGTTCCCTCTATGCCTACTTTCTGCAGGGTTTTTAATCATAAATGGGTGTTGAATTTTGTCGAAAGCTTTCTCTGCATCTATTGAGATGACCATATGGTTTTTCTCTTCAGTTTGTTAATATGGTGTATCACATTGATTGATTTGCATGTATTGAAGAATCCTTGCATTCCTGGAATAAACCCCACTTGATCATGGTGTATGATCCTTTTAATGTGCTGTTGCATTCTGTTTGCTAGTATTTTGTTGAGGATTTTTGCATCTATGTTCATCAGTGATATTGGCCTGTACTTTTCTTTCTTGGTGACATTCTTGTCTGGTTTTGGTATCAGGGTGATGGTGGCCTCGTGGAATGAGTTTGGGAGTGTTCCTCCCTCTGCTATATTTTGGAACAGTTTGATAAGGATAGGTGTTAGCTCTTCTCTAAATGTTTGATAGAATTCGCCTGTGAAGCCGTGTGGTCCTGGGCTTTTGTTTGTTGGATGATTTTTAATCACAGTTTCAATTTCAGTGCTTGTGATTGGTCTGTTCATATTTTCTCTTTCTTCCTGATTCGGTCTTGGCAGATTTTGCATTTTTAAGGATTTGTCCATTTCTTCCAGGTTGTCCATTTTACTGGTATACAGTTGCTTGTAGTAATCTCTCATGATCTTTTGTATTTCTGCAGTGTCAGTTGTTACTTCTCCTTTTTCGTTTCTAATTCTATTGATTTGAGTCTTCTCCCTTTTTTTCTTGATGAGTCTGGCTAATTGTTGATCAATTTTGTTTTTCTTCTCAGAGAACCTGCTTTTACTTTTATTGATCTTTGGTATCATTTCCTTCATTTCTTTTTCATTTATTTTTGATCTGATCTTTATGATTTCTTTCCTTCTTCTAACTTTGGGGTTTTTTTTGTTCTTCTTTCTCTAATTGCTTTAGGTGCAAGTTTAGGTTGTTTGTTCGAGATATTTCCTGTTTCTTAAGGTAGGATTGTATTGCTATAAACTTCCCTCTTAAAACTGCTTTTGCTGCATCCCATAGGTTTTGGGTCGTTGTGTCTCCATTGTCATTTGTTTCTAGGTATGTTTTGATTTCCTCTTTGATTTCCTCAGTGATCACTTTGTTATTAAGTAGTGTATTGTTTTGCCTCCATGTGTTTGTATTTTTTACAGGTCTTTTCCTGTAATTGATATCTAGTCTCATAACATTGTGGTCAGAAGATATACTTGATACACTTTCAGTTTTCTTAAATTTACCAAGGCTTCATTTGTGACCCATGATATGATCTATCCTGGAGAAGGTTCCATGAGCACTTGAGAAAAATGTGCATTCTCTTGTTTGGGGTCAGAATGTCCTATAAATATCAATTAAGTCCATCTTGTTTACTGTATTATTTAAAGCTTGTGTTTCCCTATTTATTTTCATTTTGGATGATCTGTCTATTGGTGAAAGTGAGGTGTTAAAGTCTGCTACTATGAATGTGTTACTGTCGATTTCCCCTTTTATGGCTGTTAGTATTTGCCTTATGTATTGAGGTGCTCCTATGTTGGGTGCATAAATATTTACAATTGTTATATCTTCTTCTTGGATCAATCCCTTGATCATTATGTAGTGTCCTTCTTTGTCTCTTGTAATAGTCTTTATTTTAAAGTCTATTTTGTCTGATATGAGAATTTTACTCCAGCTTTCTTTTGGTTTCCATTTTCATGGAATATCTTTTTCCATCCCCTCACTTTCAGTGTGTATGTGTCCCTAGGTCTGAAGTGTGTGTCTTGTAGACAGCATATATATAGGTCTTGTTTTTGTATCCATTCAGCCAGTCTGTGTCTTTTGGTGGGAGCATTTAATCCATTTACATTTAAGGTAATTATCAATATGTATTTTCCTATTCCCATGAGAAAATGGGAAGAAACAATTAAGAAAAATTGTGTTGGGTTTGTTATTATAGGTCTTTTCCTTTTCTTGTGTTTCTTGCCTAGACAAGATCCTTTAGCATTTGTTGTAAAGGTGGTTTGGTGGTGCTGAACTCTCTCAGCTTCTGCTTGTCTGTAAAAGTTTTAATTTCTCCATCAAATCTGTATGAAATCCTTGCTGGGTAGAGTAATCTTGGTTGTAGGTTTTTCTCCTTCATCACTTTAAATATGTCCTGCCAGTCCCTTCTGGCTTGCAGAATTTCTGCTGAAAGATCAGCTGTTAACCTTATGGGGATTCCCTTGTGTGTTATTTGTTGTTTTTCCCTTGCTGCCTTTAATATGTTTTCTTTGTATTTAATTTTTGATAGTTTGAGTAGTATGTGTCTTGGCGTGTTTCTCCATGGATTTATCCTGTATGGGAATCTCTGTGCTTCTTGGACTTGATTAACTATTTCCTTTCCCATATTAGGGAAGTTTTCAACTGTAATCTCTTCAAATATTTTCTCAGTCCCTTTCTTTTTCTCTTCTTCTTCTGGAACCCCTATAATTCGAATGTTCGTGCATTTAATGTTGTCCCAGAGGTCTGTGAGACTGTCCTCAGTTCTTTTCATTCTTTTTTCTTTATTCTGCTCTTCAGTAGTTAATTCCACTAGTTTAGCTTCCACTTATCCGTTCTTTTGCCTCAGTTATTCTGCTATTGATCCCTTCTAGAGTATGTTTAATTTCATTTATTGTGTTGTTCATCATTGCTTGTTTCCTCTTTATTCTTCTTGGTCCTTGTTAAATGTTTCTTGCAGTTTGTCTATTCTATTTCCAAGATTTTGGATCATCTTTACTATCATTATTCTGAGTTCTTTTTCAGGTAGACTGCCTTTTTCCTCATTTGTTAGGTCTGGTGGGTTTTAACTTGCTCCTTCATCTGCTGTGTGCTTTTGTGTCTTCTCATTTTTCTTATCTTACTGTGTTTGGGGTCTCCTTTTTGCAGGCTGCAGGTTCGTAGTTCCCGTATTTTTTGATGTCTGTCTCCAGTGGCTAAGGTTGTTTCAGTGGGTTGTGTAGGCTTACTGGTGGAGGGGACTAGTGCCTGTGTTCTGGTGGATGAGGCTGGATCTTGTCTTTCTGGTGGGCAGGTCCACGTCTGGTGGTGTGTTTTGGGGTGTCTGTGGCCTTATTATGATTTTAGGCAGCCTCTCTGCTAATGGGTGGGGTTGTGTTCCTGTCTTGCTAGTTGTTTGGCATAGGGTGTCCAGCACTGTAGCTTGCTGGCCGTTGAGTGAAGCTGGGTGTTGGTGTTGAGATGGAGATCTGTGCGAGATTTTTGCCGTTTGATATTTTGTGGAGCTGGGAGGTCTCTTGTGGACAAGTGTCCTGAAATTGGCTCTCCCACCTCAGAGGCACAGCACTGACTCCTGGCTGCAGCACGAAGAGCCTTTCATCCACATGGCTCAGAATAAAAGGGAGAACAAGTAGAAAGAAAGAAAGGAAGGGAGGGAGGGAGGGAGGGAGGGAGGAAGGAAGGAAGATAAAGAAAGAAGATAAAAGAAAATAAAATAAAGTAAGGTAAAATTTTAAAAAAAGCAAAAAAAAATGGACAGATAGAACCCTAGGGCAAATGGTGAAAGCAAAGCTATACAGACGAAATCTCACACAGAAGCATACACATACACACCCAAAAAAAGAGGAAAAGAGGAAAAAATCATAGATCTTGCTCTCAACGTCCACCTCCTCAATTTGGGATGATTCGTTGTCTGTTCAGGTATTTCACAGATGCAGGGTACATCAAGTTGATTGTGGAGATTTAATCCGCTGCTTCTGAGGCTGTTGGGAGAGATTTCCCTTTCTCTTCTTTGTTCACACAGCTCCCGGTGTTCAGCGTCGGATTTGGCCCTGCCTCTGTGTGTAGGTTGCCGGAGGGCATCAGTTCTTCGCTCAGACAGGACAGGGTTAAAGGAGCCGTTGATTCGGGGGCCCTGGCTCACTCAGGCTGGGGGGAGGGGGGGTACAGAGTGCGGGGCGAGCCTGCGGCGGCAGAGGCCAGCGTGACGTTGCACCAGCCTGAGGCGCACCGTGTGTTCTCCCGTTGTCCCTGGATCATGGGACCCTGACAGTGGCGGGTTGCACAGGCTCCCCGGAAGGGAGTTGTGGAGAGTGACCTGTGCTTGCACACAGGGTTTTTGGTGGCGGCAGCAGCAGCCTTAGCGTCTAATGCCCCTCTCTGGGGTCCGTGCTGGTAGCCGCGGCTCGCGCCCGTTTCTGGAGCTCCTTTAAGCAGCGCTCTTAATCCCCTCTCCTCGCGCACCAGGAAACAAAGAGGGAAGAAAAAGTCTCTTGCCTCTTCGGCAGGTCCAGACTTTTCCCTGGACTCCCTCCTGGCTAGCCGTGGTGCCCTAACCCCTTCAGGCTGTGTTCACGGCACCAGTCCTCTCCCTCTGCTCTGACCAGAGCCCGAGCCTCAGCTCTCTGCCCCGCCTGCCCCAGTGGGTGAGCAGACAAGCCTCTAGGGCTGGTGAGTGCTGGTCGGCACCGATCCTCTGCAGGAATCTCCCCGCTTTGCCCTCCGCACCCCTGTTGCTGTGCTCTCCTCCGTGGTTCCAAAGATTTCCCCCTCTGCCACTTGCAGTCTCCACCCGGGAAGGGGCTTCCTAGTGTATGGAAACCTTTCCTCCTTCACAGCTCCCTCCCACTGGTGCAGGTCCCGTCCCTGTTCTTTTGTTTCTGTTTATTCTTTTTTCTTTTTTTGTTTTGTTTTTCTTTTTTTTTTGCGTTACGCGGGCCTCTCACTGCTGTGGCCTCTCCCGTTGCGGAGCACAGGCTCCGGACGCGCAGGCTCAGCGGCCATGGCTCACGGGCCCAGCCGCTTCACGGCATGTGGGATCTTCCCGGACCGGGGCACAAACCCGTATCCCCTGCATCGGCAGGCGGACTCTCAACCACTGCGCCACCAGGGAAGCCCTATTCTTTTTTCTTTTGCCCTACCCAGGTACGTGGGGAGTTTCTTGCCTTTTTGGAGGTCTGAGGTCTTCTTCCAGCATTCAGTAGGTGTTCTGTAGGAGTTGTTCCATATGTAGATATATTTCTGATGCATCTTGATGAAGAACGCTGCGATGTGATGATCCAACTTTAGTATTCTTAATCTTTAGTGTACTTCTCTGCAAGGACTGCAAGCCTTGATGACTCATTGGTTACAAGAAAAAGCCAGACATTGAAAACCAATGCAATATTGTTGCATTTGAATATTAACGTTTTCAAACACAGACTACTGAAGATATGTTTTCTGACTATAGGTTCTTCACTGGATAAACACCTCTGTGGCATGCTATTCAAGCCACCTTGGGTGTCAGGAAAGGAGCCTTCCGCTGCTCCTGCCAGATGTACTGTGGTCATATCCTGAGGCCTCTGGGTATGGTTCTGGGTAGGAATAACAGTGCCAGATGTTGACAGAGGCTCACGTCCTTGCGAAAGATCTGCTAGTGTTGGAGGGTCTTCGGCAGAGGCGAGGGATGGCTGTGGCTCACCGTGTGGACAAGGACACTGGCAGCAGAAGTTCCGGGAAGTACTCCTTGGCGTGAGCCCTCCCAGAGTCTCGATATACCATGTTCTTGGACTGGAAGAATCAACATTGTGAAAATGACTCTACTACCCCAAGCAATCTACAGATTGAATGCAATCCCTGTCAAAGTACCAATGGCATTTTTCACAGAACTAGAACAAAAAGTTTCACAATGTGTATGGAAATAGAAAAGACCCCGAATAGCCAAAGCAATCTTGAGAAAGGAAAACAGAGTTGGAGGTCTTAGGCTTCCTGACTTGACTATAGTACAAAGCTACAGTAAAGAAGACAGTATGGTACTGGCACAAAAACAGAAGTATAGATCAATGGAACAGGGTAGAATGCCCAGAGATAAACCCACGTACATATGATCACCTTATCTTTGATAAAGATAATATACGGTGGAGAAGACAACCTCTTCAATAAGTGGTGCTGGGAAAACTGGACAGCTACATGTAAAAGAATGAAGCTACAACACTCCCTAACACCATACACAAAAATAAACTCAAAATGGATTAAAGACCTAAATGTTAGGACAGACACTATAAAACTCTTAGAGGAAAATATAGGCAGAACACTCTATGACATAGATCACAGCAAGCTCCTTTTTGACCCACCTCCTAGAGGAATGGAAATAAAAGCAAAAATAAACAAATGGGACCTAATGAAACTTCAAAGCTTTTGCACAGCAAAGGAAACCATAAACAAGACGAAAAGACAACCCTCAGAATGGGAGAAAATATTTGCCAATGAAGCAGCTGATGAATGATTAATCTCCAGAATATACAAGCAGTTCATCACCTCAATACCAAAAAACACCCCAATCCAAAAATGGGCAGAAGACCTAAATAGACATTTCTCCAAAGAAGATGTACAGCTTGCCAACAAGTACATAAAAGGATGCTCAACATCACTCATCATTAGAGAAATGTAAATCAAAACTACAATGAGGGGTCACCTCAGACCAGTCAGAATGGCCATCATCAAAAAATCTAGAAACAATAAACCCTGGAGAGGGTGTGGAGAAAGGGGAACACTCTTGCACTGTTGGTGGGAATGTAAATTGATACAGCCACTATGGAGAACAGTATGGAGGTTCCTTAAAAAAGTACAAATAGAACTACCATATGACCCAGCAATCCTACTACTGTGCACTTACCCTGAGGAAACCATAATTCAAAAAGATTCATGTAGCACAATATTCATTGCAGCACTATTTACAATAGCCAGGACGTGGAAGCAACCTAAGTGTCCATTGACAGATGAATGGATAATGAAGATGTGGCACATATATACAATGGAATGTTACTCAGCCATAAAAAGAAACAAAATTGAGTTATTTGTAGTGAGGTGAATGAATGTAGAGACTGTCATACAGAGTGAAGTATGTCAGAAAGAGAAAAATTAATACCATATGCTAACTCATATATATGGAATCTAAAAAATAAAATAAACATGGTTCTGAAGAACCTAGGGTCAGGACAGGAATAAAGGTGCAGCCTTAGAGAATGGACTTGAGGACACGGGGAGGGGAAAGGGTAAGCTGGGATGAAGTGAGAGAGTGGCATGGACATATATACACCACCAAACGTAAAATAGATAGCTAGTGGGAAGCAGCCGCATAGCACAGGGAGATCACCTTGGTGCTCTGTGTTCACCTAGAGGGGTGGAATAGGGAGAGTGGGAGGGAAACGCAAGAGGGAGGGGATATGGGGATATATGTATATGTATAGCTGATTCACCTTGTTATACAGCAGAAACTAACACACCACTGTAAAGCAGTTACACTCCAATAAAGATTTTAAAAAATATAAAGTTATATATCTTATACACTAACAGTTCTATCTTAATAAAAGATAAATTTAGATTAATAATCTTATTTACAACATAGGTTTAAAGATCTTCATTATAATCAGAGTTCATTAATTTGGGATCATAATTTAGAAGCTTATTTTGAACTTGAAAAACATGTTGTTATATAGTATTTCTGTAAAATAAAGTTATGATAAAGATAATTGAATATTAGCACTGTACTGTCAGCAAAGCAGGTTCATCCAACGCATAATAGTAGAAAATAACCACACCCATTCTCAAAAATAGAGAAAAACAAATAGCTGTGAAGAGCCAGTCGTTATAATGATTGTTCTTAGTTTTAGTTTCATTTGCAAAATTTTACATTTATTGAGTATTGATATGCTTGTTTGATTTTTACTGATTAAAACCTTTCGAGTCAGAAATGTTTTATGTTCATGTTAATGAAACATTTTTACTGTGTCTACTGGCTGCTTATAAGTTTTGCAAAAGAAAATTAACTGTTCTAGAATTTCTATACCCATGCATCTTTTAGGCCATAGGTTATCCTATGGTGTTGTGTCACTGTCTAGTTCTATGTTACCTTTTAAAATATGTGGTAAGAGTATATGAAAAGGAAAACTGTAATATGAGAAAGGGGTCTCATTTATTTTTTTCTCCCCAGAATCCCTCAGCCTCTGTTTTCCATCTAGTATGTTTACTTAGAACTTCTTGGCGTTCTATGCCAGAGGTGATCTCTGAAATCCTGAGATAGGTAGTTCTTTAAAGATTTGAGTTTTTCGTTTTTGTTTTTTTCCCCTAATAATCAATATGGTCCTGCTATACAAATAGGGTAAGTGTGGTATTCTTATTATGAACATATCATCTTCCTTTCTGTTTTTCCCCATTTTTCTTAAGGTTTTACAAATATATTTATTTACCACATGATTTGAATTTATAGGAGTGTGCTGAAAAACAAGGCCAAATTGAACGAGGCATTAGGGAGAAAAAAGCAGTGGAAGAAGAACTAGAAAAGGTAAAGAGAAAAAGGAAAAAATAACTACCTAAAACCCAACTGCAAGTATTCAGCATTACTGTCTGCTTTCATCATACTATCTACTAGCAACCCCTATATTATAAGTATTCTCCTGGTGAGTGCTTTTATTTGCTTGGAATATTTTCAGAATCTGCATTTAAGTACTGGTATTGCCTGTATACATTTCTTAACAAGAGTGGCCACATTATTTGAACTTTTTACTTAAAGGTATAAATTTTACAAAGTAACTGTATTCCTTGCTTAGACCTCATCCCAATATTAAATTTTATTTTGTCTTCTTTTTAAATTTTCTGCCAACTCTTATTGGGTGTAGGCCATCTATAAATATAAAAAGTATATATAACCAAAAAAATTATAAAATGCTATGATTTTTACCTTTTTAAAAACACAGAGTTTTAATCACAGTTAGGAAAGAATATTTACCCCAGTGACATTTGAGAACGAATATTGCAGGAAGTCTATAGTTTGAAATTTACTTCTTACTTAGATAACTCTTTTTATTTAGCAGTAAATATCCCACTCTTTTAAAATACCTTGGGGAGAAAAAGAGCTAAATTTGATTCAGCAAATCAAATTGTGTTTTAGGTGCTGTATTAGGAACTTTCATAGAGAGGTTAAGTAATTTACCCAATGTTAAAAAAATAGTAAATGGTAGAGTCAGAGTTTGATTTTCAAAGAAGAGCTGTGTGTTATAAAAAACATGTTATATCTGTATTATTGATATAAAAGATTATGACAACATCAGATAATAAAAGAGTAATTTACAAAGGAGAATATAGTATATAATCCCATTTGTGGGGGAAGAAAAAAAGAAATATACATATTATGTTCAGGGTAGGCCATTCATGGTCACCACTCCTACAAGGTTGATCCCTTCTGAGTTTCCCTCTGTTATGGAATAGGGCTAGGTCCCATTTAGATTGAACCTGCCATCAGGGTTTGGGATGAATTTTTTTAATATCACATGGCATAGGTTAAGGAATAGGCTTTATTGGGGAAATGTAAAACCTACAAGACTAAAGGCAACAGGTAAAGAGAAGTCACAGCTTTCTCTTCTCCCACTGTTCCACAGACAAGTATGCTATAGTCAAAATACTGCTGGTCCTGCAGTATAGGTCTGTATTTTAGTAGCAGGACATTGACGTTTTGATACTCTGTCTTTTTGTAGAGCAGGAGTGACAAAGCAGTCTTGTCAGTGGGAGAAAACACAGGTTACTTGGCCAAGCATTCTGGATTGGAGGGTACCTGTGTGTAGGGTGTGTCTGAAAATGTGAACTGCCTAGCACCTGGAGACCTTGCAGTTCATGGGATGCTACAGCCTCTCTGTCATAGGTGGAAGCCCAGTCTCACAGGAAGCAGAGCTTGAATACAACCACTTCTGCTAGGGAAGGGAAAACCCCCATTTCAGCTAGATCGTTGTCTGGTTAACCTAGAGATTCTGGACTCATCACTTTCAGATAGTTCTACTCATTGCATCACAGTATGTGTCTGTACTTTTGAATATTGCAATACAGAATTGTCTTAAAAGTGGTCATCAAAGAATCAAAGCAGTTGTCTCCAAGTGGTAACATTTAGAGTATTTTTTTAATTTCAGCTATTTTATATTTCTTTCTAGCATTTATTAAAACTATTTGAATGGTATAATGAGCCTGAATAATTTCAAAAAATAAGCAATTACTTTATATGTCAGTTTTCAGCACTTTATTTTGTAAATGTGAAACAACCAAAATTAATTATTGATATATTCTAATGTTATAATGGGACAGATGAACACATGATCATGAGTTTTTATTTCTCATCATTTATTTCAGTTTCTAAACTGTATAATTTCTTAAGATAATTTCCTTGTGCAAAGTAATATACATACAAGCCTTTTCTGCAGATTTACCTTGAAGGCAGAATAAATGAAAATGATTACAGAAAACTAGAAGAAATGCACCAAAGATGCCTGGTTGCAGAACGTTCAAAAGATGATCTTCAGCTAAGACTTAAGACAGCAGAAAATAAAATCAAACAACTTGAAATAAAGTAAGTTATTCTTTTGGATTTTCAGAATTCATACAATTTTTGAGATTTTTTAGTTTTTATAGGACTCATAATTATATCTTATGTTGAAAAAAGACGTTTTAGCACCAAATAGAATTTCTTTTCAAGATTATTTTTGAAAACTAATTTCTTCAGGAAGAAAAGATACAGTACTGTACCATTTTATTTTAAGTTTCTTGTTTCTGGCAGTTAAATAGGATGTTCATAAGATCATTTTTTTCATACTAACTATGCAGCTATTACAGTAGCTTGCTTATAATTATTGCTTTTATACTCAGTTTAGAGGTATTGAATATTCAGTAATAATCCATCATTTGTATTTATTACATTGTCTATTAAAATGATAAATTTATAATCTGACCTATCCATTCTGAATATTTCTCTACCTTTTCCCCCCAGAGTATTACTTATTATAGTAAAACTTACTTAAGTTGAATGAAGTTTTGATCTCTGTTACAGAATATGTTTAATAGTTATTTTAAAAGAGGAATGATAGCAGCAGTATGGCAGAATAGGAGGTCCCCACCCCATGTCTCTCTACAGAAACAAATATTTGGCAGGCATCCATAGACAAAAATGCCTTTGTGGGAGCACTGGAATCCAGGTAGGAGGTTGCAAAGCCTTAGTGGAGCCCAAAAATGAGGAGGCAGGCCTGCACACTAGTGGCAGGCCCTCCAACTGTGGTCCCATCTATGAACCCAAAGCAGCCCCATCTTCCTGTGGACTTGGCTCCAGCCCTCCTTGCCCAGTCCCGCACCTAGCCCCTTCCCAAGGAACCCTTATAGGTACTCTCAGTAATAGGCCTGCCAACCTCAGACCTGGCTGTAGCCGCCAAAGCATTCCCATTACCCAGCTCCAGTTCCACTCTCCTGCAGCCTGAACATAATCCTGCCCATCCGGGAACCAGCCCAGTAACCTCACGGGAGCACTAATGGACCCATTGGAAGCCACACCTGACTGTGCCCCTGGTAACAAGTCTGCCAGTGACAGACCAGACTGCACACCCAACAAAAGCCACAAGACATGGATCCAGCCCTGTTCTACCACAGTTTGAGGCAGTCTTACATGGCCAGGGATTCACCCAAGGGACCCAGCAGAAGCCACTCTTGTAGATGCCCCCATTACAGGCCTCAGACCTGACTGTGATCCCTGAAACAATCTGTGACACAGCTCTAGTCCCACCCTACCACAGTCCAGAAGCAGTTCTGCCTGCCCATAGGCCAGCCCAGTGAACATGACAGGAGCACCTTAGAATCCTAACAGACACAACACCTGACTGCACCCCTGGTTACAGGTCAGCCAACCATGGACCTGGCAACAACCACATGACATGGTTTCAGTCCCGCTTAGCTGTGATCCCAGAGGCAGTCCCATCAGTTCTGAGACAAGACAGGAGAAGGTCTTTAGCTGCCAAAACCAGTCTAAAGACTGGAAGAGGAGTCTGCTCCTTCACATGCACAGATAGCAACAAAGAATCAAGCAAACATGACACCACCAAAGAAAACTAATAAGTCTCTAGCAATCAATGCAAAACAAATGGAGATCCATGAACTTCTAGAAAAAAAATTAAAAATAATTGTCTTAAGGAGCTTAATGAACACAGATGGTCAACTACATGAAATCAGGAGAACAATACATTAACAAAATGAGACGTTTAACAAAGAAATTGAAACCATAAAAGAACCAATCAGAAATCCTAGAGCTGAAGAATACAGTGATTGAACTGAAAAATTCAACAGAGAGCTTTATCAGCAGACTTGGTCATGCAGAAGAAAAATCGGCAAACTCAAAGACTGGTCATTTGAAATCATGCAGTGAGAAGAAAAGAAAAAAGAATGAAAAAAGAGTGAGGATAACCTACATGATTTATGGGACATCTTGAAGCAAATCAGTATCCACATTATGAAAATCCTGGAAGGAGCAAAGAATGAGAAAGGGGTAGAAAGTTTATTTAAAGAAATAATAACAGAAAACTTCCCAGATCTGGGGACAGTAATGAATATCCAGATCCATGATGACCAAAGAACAACAAATAGAGTGAACATCAAGAGCTTCATTTGACACATTATAATCAAAATGTCAAAAGTCAAAGAAAAAATTTGAAAACAGGAAGAGAAAAGGGACTCATCACATACAAGGGACTCCCTCAACCCCTGCATAAAACTATCAATGGATTTCTCAGAAGAAATCTTGCAGGCCAAGAGAGAGTGGCATAATATATTCAAAGTGCTGAAAGAAAAAACTAGGAACCAAGAATACTATACTCAGCAAAGCTCTCCATCAGAAACAAAGTAGAGATAAAAACTTTCCCAGAAAAAAAGAGATCAAAAGGAAGTTCATCACACTAGACTTACTGTACAAGAAATAATAAAGGGAGTTTTTCAAGTTGAAATGAAAGGACACTAATTAGCAACGTAAAAACAAAGTATAAACCTTTAGTCGTAAAGATAAGTATATAGTCAAATTCAGAATACTCTAACACTGTAATGGTGGTACATAATCACTTTTAACTCTGGTATAGAAGTTAAAAGATAAATTTTTTTGAATAACAGTAGGTACAATAATGTGTCAATGGATATACAGTATAAAAAGATGTAAATTATACATCAGTAACATAAAATGTGAGAGAGCAGAGAAGTAAAATTGTAGAGATTGTTATGTGATTGAAGTTAAGTTGTTACCAGGTTAAAATAGACTAACTCTAAGATGTTTCATGTAAGCCTCATGCCAATCACAAAGAAAAAATGTGTAATAGGTACACAAACGATAAGAGAATGAAAGTATAGTACAAAAATCAACAAGAAGCAACAAAATAGTAATAAAGGAACCAAGGAACTACAAAACAGAAAACAATTAACAATATGGCAATAGTTATGTCCTTACCTATTAATAATGACTTTTAATGTAAGTGGATTAAATTCTCCAATCAAAATACATAGAGAGGCTCAATGGATTAAAAATCAAGTTCCAACTATGCACTGCCTACCAGGGACTGATTTTTAAATATGAGGAAACACATAGACTAACAGTTACAGGATGGCAAAAGATAGTCCATGCAAATGGGTACCCAAAAGATAGCAGGGTGTCTTATATCAGACAAAGTAGACTTTAAGTAAAAAACTGTCACAAGACCAAAGATGGTCATTTTATAATGATAAAAGGGTTAATTTGTCAAGAGAAAATAGCAATCATAACACTATATGCAGTCAACATCGGAGCACCTAAGTATAATAAAGCAAATATTAACAACTGAAGGGAGAAATAGAGAGCAAACAATGATACTAAGGAACTTTAATACCTCACTTTCAACAATAGGTAGATCATCCAGACAGAAAATCAATAAGAAAACAGCACATTTGAGCAATGCTAAAGAACAAATAGACCTAACAACATTCTATACAACAGCAACACAGTACACATTCTTCTCAAGCAGGCACAGAACATTCTCCAGAATAGATCATACGATAGGCCACAATGTAAGTCTTAGCAAATTTAAGAAGATTGAAATTATATCAAGTATCTTTTCCAATCACAATGGTATGAAACTGAAATGCAGTAACAGGAGAAAAATTGAAATATTAACAAATAGGTGGAAATTAAATATCACACCAGTGGGTCAAAGAAGAAATCAAACAGGAAATCAATAAATATCTTGAGACAAACAAAAATAGAAACAAAATATACCAAACTTATGGGATGCAGCAAAACCAGTTCTTAAAGGAAAGTTTACAGTGATAAATGCCCTATATTAAGAAAAGAAAGATCTCAAATAAACAACCCAACTTTACACCTTAAGGACCTAGAAAAAGAAGAAAAAACTAAGCCCAAAGTTAGGAGAAGAAAGGAAATGACAAAGATTAGAGCAGAAATAGAGAATTTTTTTAAAAAATAGAAAAGATCAACCAAACTAAGACTCGGTGTTTTAAAAAGATAAACAAAATTGACAACCCTGTAACTAGACTAAGAAAAAAAGAGAGAAAATCCAATAAATAAAAATCAGAAATAAAAGAGGACACATTACCACTGATACCACACAAATATAAAGGACCATAGGAGACTACTATGAACGATGATATGCCAACAAGTAGGACAACCATGAAGAAATGGATAAATTACTAGAAACATACAACCATATGAGAAATAGAAAATCTGAACAGACCAGTTACTCTTAAGGAGACTGAATCAGTAATCAAAAACCTCCTTGGATTTTTGAAACATTCAGAACCAGATGGCTTCACTGATGAATTTTACCAAACATTTAAAGAAGATTTAATGCTGCCAGTCCTTCTTAAACTCTTTCATAAAATTGAAAAAGAGAGAACATTTCCAAACTCATTTTACGAAGCCAAGATTACTCTGATATCAAAGCAAGACAAAGATACTATAAGAAAATAAAATTACAGGCTAATATCCCTGATGAACATAAATGCAAAAATCCTAAAAAGAAAAATTCAAGAGTGTATTAAAAGGATCATAGTAGGATTAAAATGTAGGATGCAAGGATGCTTTTGACATACACAGATCAATAAATGTGATACAACACCACATTAAAGAATAAGGGATAAAATTTGTATGATCATTTCAATAGATACAGGAAAAGCATTTCACAGAATGTAATTTGTAATAAAAACTCTGAACAAATTAGATGTAGAAGAAATGTTCCTCAACATAGTAAAGGCCCTATATAACAAGCCCACAACTAATGTCATACCCAGTGGTAAAAAGCTGAAAGGTTTTTTTTAAAGATCGTGAAAAAGACAGGAGTGCCCACTCTTGCCACTTCTATTCAATATAGTACCGTATGTCTTAGAGAAATTAGACAAGAAGAAAATACAAAATGTATCTAAATTGGAAGAGAAGTAAAATTGTCTTTGTTTACAGATGACATGATCCCATATATTGAAAACTGGAGACTCAACCACAAAGCCATTAGAACAAATACATGAATTTACTAACAACAAACTATATGAAAAAGAAATTAACAATTCCATTTACAATACCACCAAAAAGAATAAAATGCTTAGAATGAATTTATAACCAAGGAAGTGAAAAACCTGTACACTGAAATCTAAAAAACATTGAGGAAGTAAGTTGACAAAGTCACAAATAAATATAAAGATGTGTTTATAAATTGAACGAAGCAATAACATTAAAATGTCCATACTACACAAAGCCATCTATAGATTCAATAAAATCCCTATCAGATTTTCCATGGTGTTTTCACAGAAATAGAAAAAAGTCCTAAAATTCATAATGAACCTAAAAAGACTGAATAGCCAAAGCAGTCTGGAGCAAGAACAAAAAACTGGATGCATCACACTTCCTAATTTCAAAATATATTACAAAGCTTTAGTAATCAAAACAGTACAATACTGGCATAAAACAGATGTATAGATTATGGCACAGAGTAGAGAGTCCAGAAATAAATACACACATTTGTAGTCAATAGATCTTTGACAGGGGTGCCAAGAACACACATGGAGAAAGGATAGTCTGTTCAATAAATGGTGCTGGGAAAACTGGATATCCACATGAAGAAGAAAAATTGGACCCTTATGTCACACCATGTACAAAAATAAGGTTATAATGGATTAAAGGCTTAAATGTATGTTCTGAAGCTATAAAATTACCAGAAGAAAACATAGGGAAAAAGCTTCTTGACGTTGGTCTTGGCAGTGGTTTTTTTGAATATGACCCCACAAGTACAGGTAACAAAAGCAAAAATAGACCAGTGGAATTACATCAAACTAAGAACTTTCTGCATAGCAAAGAAAACAGTCAACAGAGTGAAGAGACAACCTATGACATAGGAAAAATGTTTGCCAATAATACATCTGATATGGAGTTAATATCCAAAATATGTAAGAAACTTAAGAGCAAAAAAAAAAAAAGAAAAAACACATAAATTAGGCAAAAGACCTGAACAGATTTTTCCCAGAAGAAGACTTAGACAGCCAATAGATATATCAAAAGGTACTCATCATCACTTATTATCAGGGAAATGCAAATCAAACCCACAGTGAGGTATTACCTCACACCTGTTAGGATGGCCTTTGTCAAAAAGACAAAAGATAACAAGTGTTGGCAAGAATGTGGAGAAGGGAGAACCCTTCTACGCTGTTGGTGAAAATGTAAATTAGTACAGCCACTATGGAAAACAGTATGGAGGTGCCTCAAAACATTAAAAATAGAACTACCATTATAAGCCAACAATCCTATTTCTGGGTATAGATCCAAAGGCAACAAAATCATTGTTTCAAAGAGATATCCGCACTCCCATGTTCATTGCAGTCAGTATTATTGACAATAACCAAGATATGGAAACAACCTAAGTGTCTGTTGACAGAAGAATGGATAAAGGAAAGGTGGTGTGTGTGTGTGTATGTGTACATATGGGGATGGATATATATTTTTTTTTCTCTAAGAATCTCTTCCTTTCTCTATTTTTTTCTTATAAATAATTTGTTGGAAAACTGGATTGTTAGTATTGTAGAGTTTCCTCTACCTATATGCATATATGTGGTGTCATTTACCTTATTTCCTGCCCCATGCAGTTCCTAAAAACTAATAACTAAATCAAGAGGCTTGATCTGATTCAGCTTTCACTTTTTTTTGTAAGAACGCTTTATAAATGGTAATATTTTGGACTCCTGTTTGGAAGCACATAATGTGTCATCGTTTTTGATCTCAGCATCTCTCTCACTTGAGCATTTTTTGAGGATCATTGCCTAGATCCATCATTTCATTAGGAATAAGCCAAGGTTGAGATAGGAAAGAAGGGGCTGCAAGTATTATGGGGGTAAAGGACCTTCTATATTCCCTGTGACACCTATTGACCAGGGAATGTTCACAGTATTTGATTATCTGGGATTGAAAAGATGGAAATTTAAAAGATAGGAATAAAAATTAGCAGTATATTGAAACAAGATACATGTCTGGAGGTTGTGTCACTCAATAATCCATTGTTGAGAAAGTTCAAGAAATATAACCTATTTAACCTGTGATAAAAGAAGAAGTTTATACAACTAGAAGTTTATAAAAACCGTTTCTAAGACATGTAACAGGAAAATATGAATTGTGTCTTATTATAATTCATAATTTATTGTAGTCAGCTAATGTCTTCCTACAGAGTTGATTGATAATGAAAGGAGTTTTGACTATTACCTACTCCACCTTCCTCACCATTAGCTTTAGTTTGTCCCCTTGAAGTCCTCTTTACACAGTGATTCTCAGTGTTAGTAAAAATTTGAAAGAGGTTTCACATTGACTTTCTAGGTGAGTGATAACAGTTCAGCTTATCTATTCTTAGTTAAGATTGCTTAAATTGAACGTACTTGCCTGGTGTAACGTAACATTGTGAAACCACATAGTTTAAGTCTATAGTGAGGAGAAATGGCTCAGAACAAAGAAAACAGGTCTACAGTATAACATATAGACAGACTTCTTGACTTCTATTGCATTTCATTAAGTTAAACTTAATGAAATTTTGTTTTGTTTTCCTTTTGTTTTGTTTTTTTTTATTCAGTTCCTCGGAAGAGATATCACGTTGCCAAGAAATGATTCAGAAACTTCAAAATGTATTGGAGTCTGAGAGAGAGAACTGTGGATTTGTCAGTGAACAAAGGCTGAAACTTCAGCAGGAAAATGAACAGTTACAGAAACAGACTGAGGATTTAAGAAAGATTGCTCTCGAGGCTCAAAAAAAAGCCAAATTAAAGGTGTTTTCAAAACTAGTTAGAATTAAATGTGTACTTGTGAAAATCAAAATATAGAGAATATTTACAGAGACCTAGTAGAACATTTTTAAGGTCTTTTTTTTTTTTTTGCCTTCTCATCAGATAGCACTAAATCATAATGCAGAGTGTTAGCCAGTCTTTTCTTTATTGTAGAACTTGGCAAGCATACTTGAAAATGATTGCTTTCACTATTCACACACAAAAAAGTTCTTTTCCAACCATGAAATGCACTGATATTCCTGCCAAAGCAATTTAAGCAGTGCTAGCAAAACTATAGATTAGATAACTTCACGGACTGCCGTCCTCTCTTTTCCCTCCATAATAGCCTCTCGAAAATATAAGTCTTAAAACTAGCTGTATAGCGGATGGTACGTCAGTATGCTCTGAGAACCCCTCATAGGTAGTCTAAAAATTCCATGACAGGAAGAAAGCAAGGGACAAAAATCTCCTCTGGGAGAAAATTCCCTTTTATTTTCTCTCTCCTTCCCCCCTTCTTTACTCTAATGCTTACATGGTTTGGCAATAGGAACATGATAACCTGTTTGAGGGAGTTTCAAGCACAGGTATCACCATCAACATGTTGCTTGCCTTTCCCCATTCCACGTGACTTTTGTAAAAAGTGGCATTAACTCTTTATGGTAAAGCTCTATTTTCCAGTTTTGTAGTAAGGATATGGGGTAGTAACATTAATGTTTCACTTTTTTCTTGTTATTATGAGCTCTCATAAGAACTCACATTCCAACCTAATTCATATCAGTGTATATTTATTGAATGCCTCCTTTTGCAAGTATCAAACACTGTGATTATTTATAAAAGCTTGAACTCTTAAAAAGAGACCCTTACATATGCAAAGAAGCTTGTGCTTTGTGCTTTAGACTATGAGAAATCTTTGAAAAACAAAGGGGCAAAGTCATACTACCAGACATCAAGACTTGATATAAAGGTATAGTAATTAAGATAGTGCGTAATCTATATAAGAATAATCGACCTGATCAATGGAACAAAATAAAGTCCAGGAACAAACCCACTTTTCATAATCACCTCATTTATAACAAAGGCACCACGGAAGTTCAATAGGGAAAGAATTATCTTTATGACAAATAATGCTAGATCTTTACAATAAATCATGCTACAATAATAATAGATCAACTGGGTCCATATTTTAAAAATAAACCTTGACCCCTATATCACACCATACATTTAAATTAATTTGAGCTGTCTTGTAGACCTAAATGTGAAATATTAAATGATGGAACTTAAGGAGAAAATCTTCATGACCTTAAGAAAGAATTTCTTAAACAACACAAAGAGAACTGATTATAATGAAAAGATAGGTGAATTGGATTTCATTAAAATTAAGATTTTTAAGTCATCCAAAAGAGACACCATTGAGAGAGTGAAAAGTAGAAGAATTTATAATACATACAACCAAAAAAAAAAAAAGGATTCATTTCTAGAATATAAAAACTTTTACCAATTAATAAGGAAATAATTAATAAGGAAAAAACGTTTAACAATCAGGAGAAAACAGACACCCCATTTCCAAAAATGGGCAAAAGAATTAAATAGACACTTTATAAAAGAGAATATATGAAAAAATGTTCAGCTTCATTATCTGTCAGGGAAATATAATTAAACCTATAATGAGGTACTACTGCATAGCTACCAGAATGGCTAAAATTTTAAAACTGACAATATCAAGTCTTGACAAAGTTGTAAAACAACTGGTAGTTTCATGTTATTTTGGGGAGTGTAAATTGGTACAACCACCATTTGGCAGTATCTTTTAAAGCTGGACATACATGCATACTATGCCAAATAATAATAATACTGGCTACATACCCAACAGGTATGAGTGCTTGTGTTCATCAAAACGTGTGTATAAGAATATCCATAGAAGTTTTAATCATATCAAAACACTGAAAATAACTCAAATGTCCATCAACATGAGATGATATAAATAAACTGTGGTATGTTCATGTATGGGAATAGAAGAAAAAAATGAACTATGTCTATAAGCATGGTGGGTGAGTCTCACAGACATAATGTTGGACAAAGAAGCCAGACATAAAAAAGCTTATAGTCTATTAATTTCATTATATGAAAGTGAAGAATGGGCATAATTACCTATAAGGATGGGATCAGAATAATGGTTACATTGTAGGTGGGTGAATATTGATTAGAAGGGCATGTGAGAGAGCCTCCTGTGGTACCTAAATCTGGGTTGTGACTCTGGTATGTCAGTATACATGTAAAAGTTGGTTGTATCCTTAAGATTCATGTACTTCATTGTAAGAGAGAGAGAAATAAATCTTGGCAGAGAAAAGTGGGTAGGATTATAGATAGAACAGGAGTGGCTATGGGTTTGATGATTATAGAAGCTGGTGATAAGCGTATAGAGATTCATTGTAATAGTCTTTCTATTTTGTGTATGCTTGAAAGTTTCCACACTGAAACATTTACATAATTAAAAAAAAAAAGTCAATGTACTTCAGTGAAAAAATGTTAAATCTTCATCTTATGTTTTAAATTTCATATGGATTAATAACTAAAAACTATTAATGATGAATTTCCCCACTTGATACTGCACCTGTTCTATCTTTAACCATTCAGGATAGTAACTGATGTTTCTTGGAAAACAAAAAGATGACAGAAAGCTTATCTACCAAAAATGCTCCCTTTGTGCCAAGTCTGCATCTAGCTTAAGAGAAGCATCATTGGTAAATAAGGGACAAAAGTTCTGAACCAGCTAGATAGCTGTAATTCTATTTTATGGAGGAGGGCTGTCAGATAAATTTCTCCTTTGTAGCCGATTCCTTCTTTGACAACATAGGAATCTAGTGCTACACTTTGCAGCTTTTCTCCTCCTTGAAAAAGAGTGTGATCTTTCATAGATAAACTGAAAGGAGCCAAAAAGATCAAGACAGTTGGATGTTGAGAGGTCGGTTGGCTGAGAACCTTAACAACTTATTATATGAAGTTTTCATTTGATCTTAAAGCCACTGCTGTCCTCTCCGCCCCAGCTTTCTCTTTTCCTAACTCCTCCTCCCTTCTTTCTGAAAAGGATCTCCATATCTCTGTGGTATGAATACCCCTCATAAAAATATAAAATTAGGAAATGGATAGTTTTTAGCAATCTTGTCTACTTTTGAGTAGTTTTCTGCAGAGGAAGGACACAAAAGAAGAAGGGAAGGAGACCATAAATCCTTTTTCCCAACCCAACATTCTGAATTGAATCATTAGTAGGACTTTTGTTGTTATAGAAGACATGGTTGTTTTGGTCCTTATCCTTCCAACATCAGCGTAGACCTGTCCAGTTTAACAATCGGAATTGCATCAGCTGAAGGATCTGGGGTTTGTTTGAAGACTAAATTTTGATACCAGAAAGCTATCATTTATTCAGTCTACAGATATGTTTTGACATCCTTACTATGATTCAGGTGCTGAAAATGTAATAGTAAACAAAAAACACATGGTCCCCATCCTTAAAAACTTATTTGCATGGAGGTGGGAAAACTAAATGTATCTTTGCAAACTAATAAATGCCCTTTAGGAAAAGCGTAGGGCACTATGAGAGCTTTTTCTAGATAGATGGTAAGAGAATTTCCCTGTAGGATCAATAATTGAGCTGAATTCTAAAAGCTGACTAGAGATAACTAAGATAAGCAGGAGGGGAAAGATTATTCCAGGGAAAGGGAACGACATGTGAAAAGACCCAAGAATGAGAAGGCATTGTGGCAGAAACAAAGAAAGAGAAGGGAATAGTAGCATAATACAAGCTTGTAGAATTAGAGACAGGTTATCATGAAGGACGGTAGAAAAAAGCTTGTCAAACTGCAAATAGATTTTCCAATTGGAAATGGGGAGTTAAGTAGGCAGGAAGAGTGCTAAAGCTATATAGATGCATAGATCAGTTTTTAATACATGTGTGAGAGAGACAGAGACAGAATTAAATACTTCCACTTAAGATGTCAGAACCATGGCTTCTCCAGAGAAAGTGGAGATTGAGGCAGGGAAGGATATTCAATTCTAAATTTGTAGAATTCAGTAATTCAAAAATTGTTTAAATCGAGCAGAGTCACGGAGCTTCAGGAGGCTTGCACAGCAGTAATATAATACACAATTAATAAATCCAAAGTTGTTTTTTCCAGTGCCAGTGTTTATAAAGTCAAATTTCTACTTGTGTACCATTTGAGAAAGCAAATTTAAGAGTTTTAGGAAGTTGTTGCATTTAGCAGGGGTAGTGAGGACAGGATGTTTGCAGTTTTCCCCCATGAGCCATGGGTTTAGCTGTTGTTGAGTTTTCTTTGGTGTTTTTGAATTGGTAAAATCGAGTTCCTTATTCATTCTTTTTTGAGTTTAAAAGCAGCCATATTTAATCAATCACTAGAAGTCATTCCAGCTGTCACCATTTTTAAATCACATTAGAATATCACAAGATAGATATTCTTTATAATATTTCTTTAGTGTAGCAAGATAAAGATGGCCTGAGAGTGCACCAAAGAAATTGTTCTTGTAACTATTTAACTATTTCCTCAATTGCCTGAAGTATGGTAATAGGTAGTTTCATTCTAGCTGCATACAAAAGCAGACAGTTCACTACATACACTGGGTACTTTAGGACATTAGGGTTAATTCTCTCCCTGAATCCAGCTGAGAAAGCTTTTAGGGTATCCAAAGAGCATTTATTTGTATCTTCATTCTGCATTAAGGTATTTTTATTATAATGACATAAATAACCTAGAAATAACTGAAGACATTTCCATATGAGTTTCTGAAAATCACTATAGTCTTTTCCTGAAAAACAAAATACATTGTTCATTTATACTGTAACTGAAGTGGTAAAGGAATTCCTGCCCTTTGAAAGACAATCTGAACTTTAGTATGTAAATCAAAAGTGACTTAAGGAGCTTCTAAGATGAGCTTCTCATGAGCACCTCAGAGTGCTGGGAGGATGGCATACTTGGAGAGGGCGTGGAAGCTCTGCACTCCCCCTACATCCATACCTTGCTCGGTATGTCTCTTCTATTTGACTGTGCGGAAGTTGTATCCTTTATAATAAACCAATGAACACTTCTTGTGTTTTAAAAACATAAATGGCTTCCGTTTAAACCCAACTCAGTTACTGAGAGCATGAGTATTTTCTATGGATTCTGGCAAGAAAAGTAGAAGTAGATGACAAGAGCAGCTTTATTTCAGATAGTATACTTTTTTCCTACTGGCATTTAAGGTGTTGGGGAAAGTGGTGAAAAATTTGTAGTCCATCATAATTCTGGTTTCATTAAATTTATGTTATAAAATAGCATAAGTCTTCATCTGTGATGGAGACAAATTATAAACTTAATTTTTATATAGGTTTCTCATCCAAATATTTCTATGCCGCAAACACAAAAAAATGATTCCTTTTGTATATATCATTGATCAGTATATCTCCTAGAAAAACAGAGAAGAAAAAATACTGTGTTCATTTTGTTCCTTAGATCAGTACGATGGAGCATGAATTTTCAATAAAGGAACATGGGTTTGAAGTTCAGTTAAGAGAGATGGAAGACAGTAATCGAAATTCCACGGTTGAACTGAGGCATCTCTTAGCCACTCAGCAGAAGGCAGCCTGTAGGTGGAAAGAAGAAATGAAGAAACTCACTGAGAGTGCGGAAATTAGAATCAGTAGTCTAAAGTAAGTCCACTATTAATTGTTTGATACATTTTACAGAAGAAATTATTTAACTTTTAGTTTAATGTTCTTGCCATAATCTTTTTTGTAAAAATGTATAAATCTGGGCCTTGTACTTATATATTTTATTCAGCAAATATTTATTAAACTACTATGAAAAATATTAAGCATTATAAACCAAACTAATACTGTTTGTTTTATAAATTTTATGCATACTTCAGAAAATACAATGATTTTTGTTGGACAAAGCAGTTTAGAATCTTAATACTATTTGCATATAGATATAGCATAGTAATGTTCTGTAGCTGCAACAAAATCTATTTGGCCTACAAAGCCTAAAATATTTGTTCTCTGGCCCTTTAAGAATTTGCTGACCCATGCAGAAAGAACTTGAACATTTATGACGAATGAAATGGGAAGCTATGAAGGGCTTTTAGCAAAATGATATAATCAGGCTTAACTGTTCAACAGGTCATTTTGACTGCTGTGTGATGAATAGACTGGAGAGGGTCAAGGGTAGAAGAAGAGAGAAGGCAAACCAGTACTGTAATAATCCAAGTAAAAAATGATGGTAACTTGGATTAAGTTTTGAAGGACTGAAAATCATTTTTTTTAAAAGCTTGCTTTGGGCCGTGTTAAGTATGAGCCACGTAAAAGGCATTTAAGTCAGAATATCAGCTTGTTAGTTGGATACATAAGTTTGGAGTTCAGGAAAAATATTGCAACAGGAGGAGTATATTTGGAAATCACTAACATACACATGATTTTTAAAGTCATGGAATGAGAAGGTATAGAAACGAAGTCTGGATAGGGAAATTAAGCTATCCAAGGACTAACTTCTGAAAATTAGTTTAGAGAGATGAAAATTCCACTGAGACTGAGAAAAAATATTGAGACAAACAAGAATCAAGACAGAAAGGTTAAAAATAAAAATTCAAAAAGAGTAAGCGATAAAAATAGGTGATGTTTACATTTTACAGATAAACTGAGGCTGAGGGAGGTTAAGGAACTTGTTCAAGGTCACATAGCTAACGAAGTGACAGATCCTGATTTCAAATTTAGGCAGCTCATGTGAAGACAACATAGTCCTAACCATTAAGGTTTGTGGGGTTTTTTTGCATTTTATTATTTTTTTAATTGAAGAATATTTGCTGTACAATATTATATGTTACAGGTATACAATATAGTGATTCACAATATTTAAAGGTTTTATTTAATTTATATAATAGTTATTATAAAATATTAGCTATTTCCCCTGTGTTGTACAATATATCCTTTTGCTTATTTTATACCTAATAGTTTGCAACTCTTAATCCACTACCCCTATACTGACCCTCCCCCCTTCCCTCTCCCCACTGGTTACCACTAGTTTGTTTTCTATATCTGTGAGCCTGCTTCTTTTTTGTTATATTCACTAGTTTCTTTTTTATGGCTGAGTAGTATTCCATTGTGTATATACTCCACATCTTTTTTTATCCATTCATCTATTGATAGACACTTAGGTTGCTTCCATGTCTTAGCAATTGTAAATAATGCTGCTATGAACGTTGGAGTGCATGTATCTTTTCGAATTAGTGGTGGGGTTTTTTATCGTATATATACCCAAGGGTGGAATTGCCAGGTCCCATGGTAGTTCTATTTTTAGCTTTTGAGAAACCTCCATACTGTTTTCCACAGTGGGTGCACCAATTTACATTCCCACCAGCAATGTATGAGGGTTCCCTTTTCTCCTCATCCTTGCCACCATTTGTTATTTGTGTTGTTTTTGATAGTAGCCATTCTGACATGTATGAGGTGATATTTCATTGTAGTTTTTAGCTGCATTTCCCTGATGATTAGTGATGTTGAACATCTTTTCATGTGCCTGTTGGCAATCTGCATTTCCTCTTTGGAAAAATGTCAGGTAAGCCTGTATCACTATAAACTTCCCTCTTAGACCTTGTTTTGCTGTGTCCCATAAGTTTTGGATTGTTGTGTTTTCATTTTCATTTGTCTCTTTTTATTTCCTCTCTGATTTCTTCAGTGATCCATTGCTTGTTTAATAGCATATTGTTTAGCCTGCACATGTTTGTGTTTTTTACAGATTTTTCCTTGTAGTTAGTTGATTTCTAGTCTCATAGCTTTGTGGTCAGAAAAGATGCTTTATATGATTTCAATTTTCTTAAATTTATCAAGGCTTGTTTTCTGGTCTAGCATATGATCTATCCTGGAGAATGTTCCATTTGCATTTGAAAAGAATGTATTTTGCTGCTTTCAGGTGGAATACTCTATATATATCAATTAAGTTCATTTGGTCTGATGTGTCTTTTAAGGCAAGGATTTCCTTATTGATTTTATGTCTGGATGATCTGTCCATTGATGTAAGTGGTGTATCAAAGTCCCCCACTATTTTGTATTACTGTCAATTTCTCCTTTTATGTTCATTGATATTTGCCTTATGTATTTAGGTGCTCCTATGTTGGGTACATATATATTTACAGTTGTTGTATCTTTTTCTTGATTTTATCCTTTGATCATTATGTATTGTCCTTCTTTGTCTCTTCCAACAGTCTTTATTTTAAAGCCTATTTTATCTGATACAAGTATTGCTACTCTGGGTTTCTTTTGATTTCCATTTGCATGGAATACCTTTTTCCATCTCCTCACTTTCAGTTTGTGCGTGTCTCTAGATCTGAAGTGAGTCTCTTGTAGGCAGCATATATACGGGTCTTTTTTTGTATCCCGTCAGCCACTGTGTGTCTTTTGGTTGGAACATTTAGTCCATTCACCGATCACCAATCATTTAAGGTGATTATTGATATGTATGTTCTTATTGCCATTTTGTTCATTGTTTGGGGCTTATTTTTGTAGGCCTTTTCTTTCCCTTTCTTCTTTTGTTCTCTTGTGACTTTATTACTATCTTTAGTGTTATGTTTGGATTCCTTTTTCTTTTTTGTGTATATATCTGTTACAGATTTTTGTTTTGCAGTTACCATGAGGTTTTTGTAAAGCAGTATAGGTACTACTTCATATATAAAGCAGTTTTACATTGTTTTACATTGCCAATCTCTTAATTTCAAATGCATTTTAAAACCCTGCATTTGTACTGTCTTCCCTTCATGATTACTATTTTTGATGTCATATTTTACATCTAATTTTTTTGAGTATCTCTTAACTACTTATTGTGGATATAGATAATTTTACTACTTTTGTCTTTTAACCTTCCTACTGGCTTTGTGTGTGGATGATTTCCTAACCTTTACTGTATGTTTGCCTTTACTGGTGAGTTTTCCATTCAGTAATTTTCTCGTTTCTAGCTGTGGCCTTTTCTTTTTCTCCTAGAGAAGTTCCTTTAACATTTATTGGAAAGCTGGTTTGGTGGTGCTGAAGTTTATCTTTTGTTTGTCTTTAAAGCTTTTGATTTCTCTGTCAATCTGAAGGTGAGCCTTGTTGGGTATTCTTGGTTTGTAGGCTTTTTCCTTTCATCACTTTAAATATATAGTGCCGCGCCATACTCACCTGCAGAGTTTCTGCTGAAAAGTCAGCTGATAGCCTTATGGGCATTCCCTTGTATGTTATTTGTTCCTTTTCCCTTGCTGCTTTTAATATTCTCTCTTTATCTTTAATTCTTGTCATTTTAATTACAGTGTTCTTGGTATGTTCCTTTTTGGGACTCTCTGCACTTCCTGGACTTGGGGGACTGTTTCCTTTCCCAGGTTAGGGAAATTTTCATCTGTTATGACTTCTGATATTTTCTCAGGCCTTTTCTCTCACTATTCTTCTTCTTGGGACCCCTGAAATGCTAATATTACTGTGCTTAACGTTGTCCCAGAGGTCTCTTAAACTGTCCTCATTTGTTTTCATTCTTTTTCTGTTCAGTGGCAGTGATTTCCACTACTCTGTCTTCTAGCTCACTGATCTGTTGCTCTTCATCATTTAGTCTTCTGTTGATTCTTTATAGTGTATTTTTCATTTCAGTTGTTGCAGTCTTCATCTCTGGTTGTTTGTTCCTCATATTTTCTAACTCTTTGTTACAAACTACTAACTTCTTGCTCTGTGCATCCATTTTTCTCCCAAGTTCTTTGATCATCTTTATGATCATTACTTTGAACTCTTTCTTGGGTAAATTGCCTATCTCCACTTTACTTATTTCTTCTTCCAGGATTTTATCTCTTCCTTCGTCTGCAACATATTCCTCTGTTGCTATTCATATTATTCGTACTTTTATGTATGTGGTAGGTTAGTTATGCTTCTCAATCTTGGAGAAGTGGCCTTTGTAGGATATGTCCGATGTGTCCCAGCAGCATACTCCCCTCTTGTCGCCCAAGCTATACATTCTATGGGTTCCCCCTAAGAGGTCTGTGTGTGTCCTTGTGTTGTGGCAGGCTGACCATGTGGGCAGTCTGGTAGGCTTGTTGTCCCCTAGCCTGGTTGGTTGCCAGGCCCTGCCTTGTGCAGATGCTGCTGGCTACTGGTTAGTGAGACCTGGTCACGAAGCAGCTCGCTGCAGAACCCTAGCGGGCTCTGGGCTAGTGCTGGCTCGCTGGTGGGCAGAGTCAGTGTCTAGAAGACTCCAGGCTGTTGCTTGCCCACTGGTTGGTGATGCCAGGTTCTGGGGTTAATGCTGTACCAGTGGCAGGCAGAGCCAGGTCCTGGAGTCTGGCTGCAAGGCCGAAGGATCCCAGAGCTGGTGTCATATTGCTGGTGAGCAGGGGCTGGTTCCTGACATAGTTGGTTATGGGGGATTGTGGTGTTCCGAAGCTTGCCTTGGCCTGCTGTGCATGGGCTGGGTGTGAAGGCTACAGGATCATAGTTTTCTTGCATCTGGTGTCTACCCGCTCTGGGTTATGCTGGTTTAGAGGCTTGTGCAGGCTTCCTGGAGGGCAGGGCCAGTGCCTGCTCAGTGGTGGGTGGAGCTGGGTCTTGGTCCTTTGGTGGGCAGAGCCATGTCTGGGCGCAACTGTGGCCTCAGGAAGTCTTTAGGCAGCCTGTCTGCTGATGGATGGGCTGTGTCTCCACCTAGTTAGCTGTTTGGCCTGAGGCTTCCCAACACTGGTGCCTGCAGGCTGTTTGGTGGTACCAGGTCTTGGCACTAATGAGCTAGAGGGAGGATCTCGAGACGGCAGCCACAAGCATCAGTGTCCACACAGTATATATCTCCTACATATGGCTGCCACCAGTGTCTATGTCCCCAGAATGAGTCACAGCCATCCCTACCTCTCCAGGAGACTCTCCAAGATGAACAGGTAAGTCTGGCCCAGGCTTCTATCAAATTACTGCTTTTGCCCTGGGTCCTGGTACACATAAGATTTTGTGTGTGCCCTTTAAGAATGAAGTTTCTAATGAACCTTTCAGTTTGGCACTCTGTGGTTGTCTTGTTAATTATGGTAAGAACAGTTTTGGTGGAATGCTGGAATGAAAATGTAGTTAGAATAAATTTAAGAGAAAAGAAAAAGTTTTGCTTCCATTTAATGGTGAAGTAGGAAATTTGGACCTGCCCTCTACCACGACTAAAAAAGTTACATGAATTATAGAAAGCATCTACTAAGAGTATTAAATAACTAACAAAAAAATTATTACCAGTTTGACTTTATCCCAGGAATGCAAAACTATTAAAGTATTAGAAAATAAATTGATGTTATTTACCACATTAACTTATTAATTAATTAAAAGAGAAAAATCATAAGTTCTTCTCAATAGATACAGAAAAAGTATTTGAGAAAATTTAATATCTCTCCATTTATGATTTTCAATATATCTCTTAGCAAACTAGGAATAGAATTTCCTTAATTTTATGAAGGCATCTATTCTAAACATTATTCCTAACAGCAAAATAAAATAAAGTGTTAATAACTTTCCTCTGAAGATTGGGAAGATGACAAAGAAGACCACTGTTACCACTTCTGTTAGTATTTGTACCAGAAGTCCTAATCAGTGCAGTATGGCAAGAAAAAGAAATAAAAGGTAAGGAAAGGAAGGAAGTAAACAGTCATTCTTCACAGACAGCATAACTGTATATGTAGAAAATCTAAAATAATTCATAGACAGAGTATTAGGTGAACATACAAAAATCAATTGTGTTTCTACATACATAGCAGCAACAAACATTTCAAAATAAAACTTTAAAAATAGTAAAATTTACAATGCATCAAAATATATCAAATACCCACGAATAAATTTAACAAATGAGGTGTAAGACTTCTACATGAAAACTATGATATTAAAAGTAATTTTAAAAAAACTTTTTTGAATTTTAAAAAATAAAATAAAAAATAAAACTAATTAAAGAAGACCTAAGTAAGTAGAGATCATGTTAATTGATCAGAATACTCAGCATTATAAATTTGTTAACACTCCCCACCCTGACTATATGTAGAGTCAGTGTAACCCCAGTCAAAATACTAGCACATGGAGGAGTATCCAAAACATATTAAGTGAAAAAAAAAAAGTAGTATATAGTGTGTATAGTATTCTACCATTGGCAGAGAGGGCATTTGAGTGTGTGTGTGTACATATATATACAAACATGCTATATATACACTGCGTTCAGACAGACAGACTCACACATACACGCACATTCTGCTTTTTTAAAAAAGAGAAGACAAAAAATAATTTAAATGGTTTTCCATGAGGGGAGAGAAGAGGATAAGGATGAAGACTAGACTTCTTTAAATGAACCTTGTTTTATAGATTTGTAGGCTTGACTTTGAAACTATATAAATGTTTATATAATGTTTTTTGTTTTTTATTTGTTTTGGGCTGCATTGGGTCTTCGTTGCTGTGCACGGGCTTTCTCTAGTTGTGGCGAGTTGGGGCTACTCTTTGTTGCGGTGCGTGGGCTTCTCATTGCCGTGGCTTCTCTTGTTGCGGAGCACAGGCTCTAGGTGCACGGACTTCAGTAGTTGCAGCATGTGGGCTCTAGGGCGCGTGGGCTTCAGTACTTATGGCGTGTGGGCTCCGTAGTTGTGGCTCGTGGGCTCTAGAGCGCAGGCTCAGTAGTTGAGGTGCACAGGCTTAGTTGCTCCGTGGTATGTGGGATCTTCCCGGACCAGGGATAGAACTCATGTCCCCTGCATTGGCAGGCAGATTCTTAACCACTGTGGCACCAGGGAAGTCCCTATATAATTATTTTTAATTAAATCAAAATTTAAAAACAATACCTAAAAATTGAAAGTAAAATTAAATAAATCAACAATTCTGTAGGAAATTGATGGCTTAACTACGCAGGTGAGTTATTTCATGTGACATTTAACAGTAATTAGACTGTATACCCTAGTGAGATTAATCCTAAGGGTAAAAGGAAATGCAAAAAATATATAAAATGTGTTTAGTAGTCTTTGTTAGCAATAACATTGGTATTATTACTGTGAAACTTATAATTATAGGATAAAGCAAATGAGTAATTATATAAATGTCTTTAAGAACCAAGATTTTCATCATAAGGAGAAAAAACTCAAAGAAATTAAATAAAACTTATAATTCTAAATTGAAATTGGAAATATTAGTATATGAACTTATGCTGTGTTTTACTCTTTAAAATATATATTTCCTAGCTTTGTCCACTAAAAGGACCTAGATACAGTGACCAGTATTCAGATACAATGAGGTATCCTAAAAGAAACCAGGACTCCTTAGATGAATGAATGATAACAGATCGGGGATAGGAAAGTACAAGATGAGCCTGGAAAACACCCTGTGGTAGCAAAAGGCTAGGAAGGTATCAAGATTAAAAGGACCCAGGAGCCAACTTGAGGAAGCTCCCACTGACCCATGTGGTGACAGTTTGAGCATCAAAAAGAATATCTGCAGTAAATTGCAACATACCAAGTATATTAAAAGTCTGTGACTTCAGAATGATATTACATAAAGAAAAAATTCTTTGGTTACCTTTGGAAGACGTTATAGAAACAACTCTTTCTGAAAAGAAGATAAACCAAAAAATCCAGCATTTATTCTACTCTTCCTGTACTCACTATACTTCACCAAATGCTGCTTGGACTTTCCTATCATAATAGCCCTTCCTTCCCTGGTTAGGGAACCAACGTAGAGATTTTGCCAGTTAATTGCTCAATATGTCTCTTCCAGTTATGCATCTCAGAACCAGGGAGATAACCACAGGGTAGGATTATGGATACCCTGGGTCCACTGTGAGACAACTCAAGCCAAAACTCCTTTGATGACCTGACCTACATTAACCTCTCTGGTTGGTGGACCACAGTGGTATTTGGAGTCTCCAGGAATTTGTCATTTCAGCAAGTGTCCAGTAATCCTGAAAGTGTCTGAATTGCCCCTTCCCCATTGCATGGTTACCCTGCCTGCTCTTCACAGGTCCTTCTTAGGGGAAGGCCAGGAGGAAGTATATATGGATGTATAAAAGGTTCAAAGGAACCTACAGCTCCTTCCTTCATTCAAGAGCTCTGAGTCTGTGAACTGATTCAAGTTTGAGAATTGGTTAAAGGGTCATGACACTGTCTTACAATGATTCAAGACTGCTAGTCACAAGACCTAGAGCTTTTCTATTTCTGCAAATCAAATAAGACTTTAGTAGACTGCCCATCTATTTCAGTTCTAGGGTGACAGTGATAAAATTATCAAGCCCCAAAGATCTCTGTAAATCAGACTCTACTGATTACTACTTCAACTCTACTGCCATTCCAGTAATGATGACTGCATTTTCTTTGGAGATTTAATGTCAGTACATCACCCTTGCTGTTGAGAATTGTATCATTTTCTTTCACTTCAGGAAGCCCAGTTCCATGGTAGCAATCCCCACTGTCATTTCAGTCCAACAGAGAATAACCACTACAGAGCTCTTCAGGGATACTGGGGCAACTGTTGTGACTATATTTCTCATAGTCTTGGTGAAGGAAATGTCCTCTGGACCCTCCTGGGGGACATAGTTGAAAGATGGATGAATTGGTTTTAACATTTAAAAAGCCTACCCTAGCTTTCCAGTCTCCCTAACTTTTGATAACTTCCTCGACACCAGTGATTCTCAAGTGGGGATGATTTTTGTCCTCCTCCCCTCCCCGGAGCATTTGTCTTGAAAATATCCAGACACATTCAGGGATGCTATTGGCATCTAGTGTATAGGGGACAGGGATGCTGTTAAACATCGTGCAATGCTCAGGACAGCGCTGCACAGCAAAGAATTTTCCAGCCAATGGTGTCAGTAGTGCCAAGGTTGAGAAACCCTGCTCTACTCTATAACAAGGAGCTTCTTACATTTCAGTGTTCAGTATAGGTCACCTTTGAATCCAGATTTTGTTCAACTGACCAAGCAAACCAGAATACTCAAGCTAATTCATTGGATCTAGAATATCTGCTTTGTGAGCCCATATTGGTAAATGTGGCTTAATCCGATGTTGTATTCTTTCTGCTGTAATCGAACACCCTTAGGATCTATTCTCACACATACTCTCTATGTGTAAAATTGGCAGAATCATAATTATTTTAGTGCATTCTGCCTCCTCACAGGTCTTGTTTTGTACCTCATTTCCTAGAGCTTATTAGACTTCAGTCTGGCTACAGATATAGAAGCAATGGATGATGGTAAGGTAAATCGTGAAGGGAGTCACCTATTCCTTGCAAGGCAACCCTCTCAGGTGAGGCCACGTTTCAGGCAAAGGAGACTTACCTTTCCAAACAGTGTAGAAGGACTGCTTCTACTGGCAAAGGAGGCATTGCAGAATTTAAGGGTTCAAGGCTCCAGCTTCATTGGAGTCTGTCTGTTCACATGTCCCCATTTCAATTTGTAGGGGTGAAAAGACCCTGCAAGGTTGGGAATTCAGGCTGTGGTGTAGTTCAGCCATCCATGGAATTAGACTTTGGATTTGATTATCAGAAAACTCAGCCTTGCAGCCAGTGGAGATAAGGGTTTCTTTTAGGGTAGTCATGGTAGATTTCAGGCCCCTAATCTAGACTTTGAGCTCATAATTGAAAACTCTGACCTCTTTATTTTTATTTTCAAAGTGCTCCATTGTACCTAAAAGCTGCATTATACTCTTCATTCACTAAACTATTCTATGTCATTAATTATTTGGTCACTCAAAACCATATGTTGTACAGGCACTCGATTATATAGGTAATAATTTAAGTAACTCTTTTACCTTTGCATACTATGGATTACCAGTGTCCCCTTTACCACTGGCCTTTAAATTTAATCAAAGCATAGAACCAATTTTAGATAACTCACGACCAGTTAGAGTACCCATTCATAAGGTTATATTCCTCTGGAACTTCTTCTGGTACCAGTTCCTCTGTGTATCAGGTTTTATTCAGGGAAACAGAGCTACTCCGGGTGATATAGAATATGGGATTTATTTTGGAAATTAGGCCTTACACAGTGGCACTGGTAGAGAAAGCAATGCAATGTCGTTGTGTCTGCATCTCATGCTAAGCCTGAAGTCACTGTGTGTCAGCTAAATCAGTGGTTGTGAAGGAAACCTGGATGTAGATGAGAGCACTCACAAGGACAAACAAGAACCCTATTTTCACCTGTCTTTCACCACATCTACCTCCAACCCCTTTCATGGATGATCTGCAGGAGAAGCTGTTGCCCTTCACCATGGATCTGTATATGACCCAAGAGGCCAAAAGAGGACATCTGCCAAGAGGCAGAAGATGGAATTGCTGTGGGTTCTGGTGGTGCCCCACACCAACATAGTGACCTAACATACCAGCAACTGTGCATGAGCTGCCACAGTGCCAGGTGCCTGCCAACTTCACAGCCTACTGCACAAATTTCTCTTATGGTCAACACCAGCCTAGGACCAGGCAGGGAAAGGAATCCTGGAAAAACATAATTCCAGCTTAACTAAGTTGATGCAGTCGAAAGCAAACCACCATGTGTTTGTCATAATGTAATTCTTGATGTTGGGCAGTTCACAATGCTTACATAAGGAAAAACAAAGCCATATAAAATAATGTAGACTTAACATCAATCTAAAGAGTATATTTATGATAGCTGTAATTTCTTGAATACACATTCTTTGCCACTTTACGTACTCCTTTAATCATCTCAAAAACTTTATGAAATAAATGCTGTTATACCCCCTGTATTAGGGTTTCTCAGAGAAACAGAACCAATAGGGTGTGTGTGTGTGTGTGTGTGTGTGTGTGTGTGTGTATAAAAGGGTTTATTTTAAGGAATTGGCTCTACTGATTATAGAGGCTTGGTGAGTCCAAACTCTGATGGAGAAGACTGGCAGGCTAGAGATTTAAGGAGTTGCATTTCAAACCCACAGGCATTCGTGCTGGAGACATGAAAAGCCAGTGTTACTGTTCAATCCAAAGGTTGTCTACTGCAGAGTTCCCTCTTGCTTGGGGCAAGTCAGCTTTTTGTTCTATTCAGGCCATCAACTGATTATATGAGGCCCACCCACATTATGAAGGGCATTCTGCTTTGCTTAAAGTCCAATGACTTAAATGTAAATCTCATCCAGAAACACTGTCATAGAAACATCCAGAATAATGTTTAACCAAATCTGGGCACCACGGCCCAGCCAAGTTGACACATAAAGTTAACTGTCACACTCCCTTGTCATACATGAGGAAACTCCGGACTTTAAAAAGTTTATACAAGTCTACAATTCATTATCTGCAATTCCAAATTCAAAAGGACTCTGAAAACAGTCTTTTTCTAAGTTATATGCGTACACTTCTGTAAAAAAACCTGACATGAAATGATAGGAAGCGATTTATGATACAAGTGTATCTACGTGTGCCCACACACATATACACATGTATATAGATACACAGAAACATTTCCTTAATTGTGCCTATTCATATGTTTTACTGAAAAATATTTATAAACATTATAAACTCTATCCTACTCTAAACCCATAAAATATTTTTCTTGGATGCTTGGATTTTGCTATATTGTATATGTAATTTGTGCACACCAACTGATCACTCCCAGTAGATTATTGATAGTGAGTGTGTTTTATTTTTGTTTGTATTCCCTGAAGTATTGAGCAAAGTGCCTTGCCAAAAGGAAACACATAGAATGTTGAATTTAACTGCCTTGAGTCTATCAAAATAGTTTTAATACTACTCTGTCTGCTGCTTGTAGTCTGGGCTAGAAAGATTATTAATGCTCTTTACAGTTTATGACTTCAGGAGTATGACTTGATTTTTTGAAAAGTAATTTTATCCCAGTTATACATGTATTTCTTTTTATTTTTTATTGGAGTATAGTTGATTTACAATGTTGTATTCATTTCTGATATAAAGTAAAGTAAATCAGTTATACATATACATACATCCACTCTTTTTTAGATGCTTTTCCCATATAGGTCATTACAGAGTATTGAGTAGAGTTACCTGTGCTATACAGTAGCTTCTTAATTAGTTATCTATTTTATATATAGTAGTGTGTATATGTCAATACCAATCTCCCAACTTATCCCTCCCCCCTGGTAACCATAAGTTTGTTTTCTACAATTGTAACTCTTTCTTTTTTGTAAATAAGTTCATTTGTACCATTTTTTTAGATTCCACATATAAGCAATTTCATATGATATTTGTCTTTCTCTGTTTGACTTACTTCACTCAGTATGACAATGTCTAAGTCCATCCATGTCACTGCAGATGGCATTATTTTCTTCCTTTTTATAGCTGAGTAATATTCCATTGTATATATGTACCACCTCTTTTTTAACCATTCCTCTGTCAGTGGACATTTAGGTTGCTTCCACGTCTTGGCTATTGTAAATAGTGCTGCAGTGAACATTGGGGTGCATGTGTATTTTCGAATTATGGTTTTCTCCAGATATATCTTCAGATATATAGGAGTGCCATTGCTGGATCATATGGTTGCTCTATTTTTAGTTTTTTAAGGAACCTCCATACTGTTCTCCATAGTACCAATTTACATTCCCACTAACAGTGTAGCCTTTTCTCCACACCCTCTCCAGCATTTATTTATTTATTTATTTATTTATTATTTTTATTTTTTTTTGCGGTACGCGGGCCTCTCACCATTGTGGCCTCTCCCATTGCGGAGCACAGGCTCCGGACGCGCAGGCTCAGTGGCCATGGCTCACAGGCCCAGCCGCTCCGCGGCACGTGGGATCTTCCCGGATGGGGGCACGAACCTGTGTCCCCTGCATTGGCAGGCGGACTCTCAACAACTGCGCCACCAGGGAAGCCCCTACCATACTGTTTTGATTACTGTAACTTTGTAGTATAGCCTGAAGTCAGGGAGCCTGATTCCTCCAGCTCTGCTTTTCTTTCTCAAGATTGATTTGGCTATTCGGGGTCTTTTTTTTTTTTTTTTTTTTTTTTGCGGTCCACGTGCCTCTGCCATTGCGGAGCACAGGCTCCGGGCACGCAGGCTCAGCGGCCATGGCTCACGGGCCCAGCCGCTCTGCGGCACGTGGGATCCTCCCAGACCGGGGCACGAACCCATGTCCCCTGCATCGGCAGGCAGACCCCCAACCACTGCACCACCCGGGAAGCCCCTATTCGGGGTCTTTTGTGTGTCCATACAGATTGCAAAATTTTATGTTCTAATTCAGTGAAAAAATCTATTGGTAATTTGATAGAGATTGCATTCAATCTGTAGATATTTTGGATAGTATGGTTATCTTGACAGTACTGATTCTTCCAATCTAAGAAGCATGGTATATCTCTCCATCTGTTTGTGTCATCTTTGATTTCTTTCATAAGTGTCTTATAGTTTTCTGAGTATAGGTCTTTTACCTCTTTAGATAGTTTTATTCCTAGGTATTTTATTCTTTTTGATGCAATGATAAATGGGATTGTTTCCTTAATTTCTCTTTCTGATATTTCATTGCTAGTGTATAGGAATGCAAGAGATTTCTGTGCATTAATTTTGTATCCTGCAACTTTACCAAATTCACTGATGAGCGTTAATAATTTTCTGGTAGCATCTTTAGGATTTTCTATGTATAGTACCATGTCATCTGCAAACAGTGACAGCTTTACTTCTTTTTCTCCAATTTGGATTCCTTTTATTTCTTTTTCTTCTCTGATTGCTGTGGCTAGGGCTTCCAAAACTATGTTGAATAAAAGTGGTGAGAGTGGAAATCCTTGTCTTGTTCCTGATCTTAGAGGAAATGCTTTCAGTTTTTCACCATTGAGAATGATATTTGCTGTGGGTTTGTCATATATGGCCTTTTTTATGTTGAGGTAGGTTCCCTCTATGCCCACTTTCTGGAGAGTTTTTATCATAAATGGGTGTTGAATTTTGTCAAAAGCTTTTTCTTCATTTATTGAGATGATCATATGGGGGTTGGGGAGAGGTTTTAATTTTTATGATCATATGGTTTTTATTCTTCAGTTTTTTAATGTGGGGTATCACAATGATTGATTTTCATATATTGAAAAATACTTGCATCCCTGGGCTAAATCCCACTTGATCATGGTGTATGATCTTTTTAATGTGCTGTTGAATCCGGTTTGCTAGTATTTTGTTGAGGATTTTTGCATCTATGTTTATCAGTGATATTGGCCTGTAATTTTCTTTTTTTGTGGTATCACTGTCTGGTTTTGGTATCAGGGTGATGGTGGCCTCGTAGAAGGAGCTTGGGAGTGTTCCTTCCTCTGCAAATTTTTGGAAAGATAGGTGTTAACCCTTCTCTAAATGTTTGATAGAATTCACTTGTGAAGCCATCTGGCCCTGGGCTTTAGTTTGTTTGAAGTTTTTTAATCACAGTTTCAATTTCAGTACTTGCGATTGGTCCATTCATATTTTCTATTTCATCTTGGTTCAGTCTTGGAAGATTGTACCTTACTAAGAATTTATCCATTTCTTCTGTGTTGTCCATTTTATTGGCATGATAGTTGCTAGTAGTAGTCTCTCATGATCCTTTGTATTTCTGTAGTGTCTGTTGTAGCTTCTCCTTTTTCATTTCTAATTCTACTTATTTGAGTCCTCTCCTTTTTTTTCTTTATGAGTCTGGCTAAAGGTTTATCAATTTTGTTTATCTTCTCAAAGAACCAGCTTTTAGTTTCATTGATCTTTTCTATAGCTTTCTTCATCTCTCTTTCATTTATTTCTGCTCTGATCTTTATGATTTCTTTCCTTCTATTAACTTTGGGTTTTGTTTGTCTTCTTTGTCTAGTTGCTTTAGGTGTAAGGTTAGGTTGTTTATGTGAGATTTTTCTTGTTTACTGAGGTAAAATTTATTGCTATAAACTTGCCTCTTAGAACTGCGTTTGCTCCATCCCATAGGTTTTGGATCATTGTGTTTCCATTGTCATTTGCCTCTAGCTATTTTTTGATTTCCTCTTTGATTTCTTCAGTGATCCATTGGTTGTTTAGTAACATATTATTTAGCCTCCATGTGTTTGTGCTTTTTGCAGTTTTTTTTTTTCCTGTAATTAATTTATAATCTCATAGCATTGTGGTTGGAAAAGATGCTTGATATGATTTCTTAAATTTACCAAGGCTTGATTTGTGGGCCAAGATGTGATCTATCCTGGAGAATGTTCCATGTGCACTTGAGAAGAAAGCGTCTTCGGCTGCTTTCAGAAGGGATGTTCTATAAATATCAATAAGTCTATCTGGCCTAATGTTTCATTTAAGACTCCTGTTTTCTTATTGCTTTTCTTTCTGGATGATCTGCCCATTGGTTGTAAGTGACATGTTAAAGTCCGCCACTATCACTGTGTTTTACTGTCAGTTTCCCCTTTTATGGCTGTTAGCATTTGCCTTATATATTGAGGTGCTCCTATGTTGGTTGCATATATATTTATAATTGTTATGTCTTCTTCTTGGATTGATCCCTTGATGATTATGTAGTGTCCTTCCTTGTCTCTTGTAACAGTCTATTTTAATGTCTCTTTTGTCTGCTATGAGTATTGCTACTCTGGCTTTCTTTTGTTTTCCATTTGCATGGAACATCTTTTCTCATCTGCTCACTTACAGTCTGTATGTGTCCGTAGTTCTGAAATGGGTCTCTTGTAGACAGTGTATATACAGGTCTTAGTTTTGTATCCATTCAGCCAGTTGGAGCATTTAATCCATTTACATTTAAGGTAATTATCAATATGTATGTTCCTAAATCCATTTTCTTAATTGTTTCTGGTTTGGTTTTGGAGGTCTTTTTTCTTCCCTTCCTCTTTTGTTCTCTCCTCTTGTGGTTTTATGACCATCTTTAGTGTTGTGTGGGGGTTGCTTTTTCTTTTGTGTGTGTGTATCTATTGTAGTTTTTTGGTTTGCACGTCCCATGAGGTTTTGATATAGCAACCTATATATATACAAGGTTGTTTTAAGTTGCTGGTCTCTTAATTTCAAATGCAATTCCCATTTCTGGCATTTGTAGTCTCCTCATGGTTGTGGGTTTTGATATCATATTTGTGTGTGGGTGACCTCTTACTTTTACTGTATGTTTACCTTTACCAGTGAACTTTCCCATACGTGATTTTCTCATTTCTAGTTGTAGCCTCTCCCACTGCCCCCACCTAGAGAAGTCCCTTTAGCATTTGTTTCAAAGCTTATTTGGTGGTGTTGAATTCTCTTAGTTTTTGCTTGTCTGTAAAGCTTTTGACTTCTCCATCGAATCTGAATGAGTCTTGCTGGGTAGAGTATTCTTGGTTGTAGGTTTTTCCCTTTCATTACTTTAAATATATCATACCACTCCCTCTGGCATACAGAGTTTCTGCTGAAAAATCAGCATATAACCTTATGGGGATTCCCTTGTAGGTTATTTGTTGCTTTTTCCCCTGTTGCTTTTAATATTTTTTCTTTGTATTTAATTTTTGTCAGTTTGATCATTATGTATCTTGGTGTGTTCCTCGGATTTATCCTGTATGGGACTCTCTATGCTTCCTGGACTTGAGTGACTATTTCCTTTCCCATGTTAGAGAAATATCTCTTCAAATACTTTCTCAGGCCTTTCCCTTTCTCTTCTTCTGGGAGTCCTATAATGCACATGTTGAAGCGTTTAATGTTGTCCCAGAGGTCTCTGAGACAATCCTCATTTCTTTTCATTCTTTTTTCTTTATTCTGTTCTACTGTGACAGTGATTTCCACCACTCTGTTTCCAGCTCACTTATTCATTCTTCTGCCTCTGTTACTGATTTCTTCCAGTGTGTTTTTCATTTCAGTTATTGTGTTGTTCATCTCTGTCTGTTTGTTCTTCACATCTTCTATCTCTTTGTCAAACATTTCTTTTATCTTCTCGGTCTGAGCCTCCATTCTTTTTCTGAGATTTTTAGATCATCTTTACTATCATTGCTATGAACTCTTTTTCAGATAGATTGCCTGTCTCCTCTTCATTTAGTTGTTCTTGTAGGTTTTTATCTTGCTCCTTCATCTGCAGCATATTTCTCTGTCATCTCATTTTGTCCAGTTTACTGTGTTTGTTTTCTCCTTTCTGCAGGCTGCAGGATTTTAGTTCCTCTTGCTTCTGGTGTCTGTCCCCTGGTGGGTGAGGTTGGTCCAGGGGCTTATGCAGGCTTCCTGGTGAGAGGGACTGGTGCCTGCCCTCTGGTGGGTAGCAGTGGGTCTTGTCTTTCTGGTGGGCAGGGCTCTCACAAGGGGTATATTTTGGGGTGGCTCTGAGCCTAGTACAACTTTTGTCAGCCTGTCTGTTGATGGATGGGGCTGTGTTCCTGTCTTGCTGGCTGTTTGGCCTAAGGAGTTCTAGCACTGAAGCCTGCAGGCTGTTGGGAGGGGCCAGGTCTTGGTGCTGAAATGAGGATCTCTGGGAGAGCTCACGCCAATTAATATTCCCTGGGACATCTGCTAGTATGCTAGTAATTGGCCCTGGTGACTCTCAGGCTTTGCTTTCACCAGGCCAGCATGGAGGCCTCGCAGGCGGGATGGTGCCAGGGTGATGACTGAGACATGCAAGCCCATTAGGCAGGAGGGACCCGTGGTGGCAATCAAGGCAAGCAAGCTGCCCAGCCAGGGAGGGGCCGGAGGAGGTGGCGGCCAGGGATGCGTGAGCCCACTCCAGCAGGAACCCTCCCTAATACCTGGGAGGAAGGGGCTGGCTCATGAGGAGAGAGGCTGCAGTGGTGGACCCGCCCTTTGCATGTCACTCAACGATGGTGCTTCATTTCTCTGGTGGTCTGGGTTTCCTCCATGAGCATTCCCATTTGCAGAGCTCCTCATTCCCGTCCCTTCTGGCTGTATCCTCATAGCCGACAGCAGTCCTCTCCCCAGGTTTGCTCTCCAAACCCCATGTTCCAACACCCAGCTCCTGTGCGCACTGGCAGACACACGTCTCAGGATGGGATGAACAAGGCCGTGGTAAGGACCATCTGTGTAAGTCTCACTCTGTCCTGCCTGCATAGACCGGTTGTTGCACTCTCCTCCGAGCCCCTGAAGCTCCCCTTCGGTCCCAGCTGATCTCCCCACCAGTGAGGGGGTTTCCCCAGATGTGGGAACCTCTCCTCTCCTTCAGCTCCCCACCAGGGGTGCAGGTCCCAACCCACTTCCTCTCCTCTTCCTTTTATCCCTTTTTCTTTCTTTCGTCCTACCCAGTTACATGGGGATCTTTCTTGTCCTTTTAGGTGTCCGAGGTCCTCTGCTAGTGTTCAGCAGGTGCTCTGTGAGAACTGTTCCATTCGTAGATGTGTTCTTGATGCATTTGTGGGGAGAGATGAACTCCATGTCCTCCTCCTCCTCCTCTGCCATCTTGACTCCTATATATATGTATTATATTATCAAGGCATTTTCACATGATTCTCATGAGTTATCTCATTACTACATAAGAGCCTGTGAGTTGTGAGATTATCCATATTTTGGAGGGTATTATTAGTTCAGAGAAATCAAATAATATCTTCAAAAATTATAGATATTCTAGATTTTAAGTTATATACATCTTAGATTCTGTACATATATATTTTAACATGTAGGATTAATTATATTTGACTAATAAGCACCTTCATTTGTACAACATAAACCCTATAAATTAAATTCATATAACTAAAATTATTTTAAATGTTCTAAGATGTTTCATGCTTTTAAAGTAACCTCTAATATAAGTGTTCAGTGAAGGAAAATTTGTGTAGCTGTGTTTTCAATTATAGACAAATCAATGAATCTCATGAATTATTTTCCTCCAAAACATAAACTGAGGCAGAGATCTGGCATGGGCACAGAATGTAAGTGTTCCTACGTGTGACACATACAAAAGATCAAACTGGGGACTTCCCTGGTGGTGCAGTGGTTAAGAATCCGCCTGCCAATGCAGGGAACATGGGTTTAAGCCCTGGTCTGGGAAGATCTACATTCTGCAGAGCAACTAAGCCCGTGAGCCACAACTATCGAGCCTATGCTCTAGAGCCTGTGAGCCACAACTACTGAAGCCCGTGCTCCTAGAACCTGTGCCCCGCAACAAGAGAAGCCACTGCAGTGAGAAGCCCGCGCACTGCAACAAAGAGTAGCCCCCGCTCGTCACAACTAGAGAAAGCCTGTGCACAGCAATGAAGACCCAACACAGCCAAAAATAAATAAATTTATTTAAAAAACAAAAAAGATCAAACTAGAGAGCAAAGATGAGAAAGAAGAGTAGACTTCAGACAACTTAGAGGAATATAAAAGAACATACCAGTGACATTAAACCAACCAGTTCGGCTATAATTGTAAAAAAAAGAAAAAGTTGGATAAAATACTTTATTAGTGAAAATATGTGAGTAAATCTCAAAATATGAAACTGGTAACTGTGGTTATTTTATATAATCACTCAAGACCTTTAGTACCTACTGATAATATTAACAAGGTGATGCTAGATTGGTAAAGTTATTCATCTTTTGGTAGAACTCTTTGTAATGAGCTAAGTCAAGATAATAAAAGGCTTCTTTGATTACTCAAACCCAGTTTTCAAATATTGAGAGATGTAATAGATTTTAGGAATAAATGTTGATCTGGCTTGAGCATTGAAGGTGGGAAATACACTGCAGAAGAAAAGATCCAAAGCTCAGCAGTGAATGGTAATTTTGGAGGAACATATTTACTGGAACATAAAAGTATTAGTAATCAGATATTAATAGTAAATGACATCTTTAGTGATTCCTGGTTTATAAATTCTGTAATGACAAATGTTTACATAAATGAAATACGTTTACGCTTGATGGAGGGGTTTTAAGGTGAAAACAGGTCTTGACACTAAAGATAATTGAATGCTGAAATCTAAGAAAGAAATATCACAAAAGGGAATTCTTGTTTGATTATATTATGGCATTACTATTCCCATAGATATTATTTTGATTTCATCTTCTCTGTTCAGGACTTCCATTATCAGTTTCATTAATGAATTACTAATCTCCTGAAGCTTTAAATGTGGCTCATTTGGGAAAAACATGACTTCTGTCCCCAAAATAAAGAAACAAACTGATTAGCTCCCTCCCTTTCTCTCTCTCTCCTCTTGTTTAATAGTTTCATATGCCTATGCTGGTCTTTGAAGTGAAAATAGTTTTTCTTTTTTGCTCTTCTTCCCTGTGTTTTTAAATAATCCACCTTATTTTATCTGGCTGCTTCAATAATTTTTCTTTTACTTTTTTCTCTATTTTTAGGTACTCACACGTAAACTTGAAATAACATAGACCTTCTGATCTCAAATTCTTTTCTTTAAAAAGATATCTATTCTTATACTATTAATTATCACCTCTTTGTTGTATTCTCCACTGTACCCCATCCAGCCCTACACCTTACCTAATGTTTGTCCTAATTTTGTAACTATCTATAGGATATTTACTGTTTGTCTTGTTATTATCTTAATTTCTACATTCCAAAACCCAGTTTACAGTATTACATCTTCCAAATAGATTTCTACTTCTAATGGTCTTTTCTCTGTTATTGGTGGTACTGTTTCCCTAATCTCCTGGATATAAAACCTTTTAGCCATGTGACTCATTCTTTGTCTTCATTTTCTTTCAGTATCCAGGTACTGTTGATACTTCTTTTGAAATGTCTCCTATTTTTCCACTCCCAATGCCATGACTCTAGAATTTCATTAGTTATCTATTGCTATGCAACAAATTCCCCTAAAATTTAGTTGCTTAAAAACAGCATTTATTCTTTCATAATGTCATGAGTCAGGGAATTTGGGAGTAGCTCACCTGGGTGATTCTGGTTCAGGTTCTCTCATGAAGTTATAATTAAGATGTGATGTGAAGATTTGATGGGAGCTGGACAATCCACTTCCAAGCCCACTCACATGGCTGTTGGCAGGAGACCTAAGTTCCTAGTGGGTTGTGGCCACACCTCAGTTCAGTGCCACATAGCCTCTTCACAGAGAAGCAAAAGTATCCTAATGACATGGAAGCTGTCTTCCCCCTTGGCAAACAATCCAAAAGAGAGAAAAAGGAAGAAATCATAATGCCTTTTATGATGTAGTATCTGAAGTCACATGTCACTTCCACTTTATCATGTTCATTAGAAGCAAGTCTATGTCCAGCCCATATTCAAGGTGAGAAGAATTAGGCTCCACTTTTCGAAAAGAAGACTCTCAAAGAATTTGGGGGCATATTTTACAACCATCACAAGACCAAATATGCATCGTTTTGCCCAATTTGCGGATATTGCCATTCCAGCTCAAGCACCATTATTTTCCTCAAGTTTCCTGTATTTCTCCAGTCCATACTAATATGTTCAGTAACTTAGAATTACTGAAGTTCTTGGAGTCTGAAACTGTTTTTTATTAACTGTTTTTTAAAAATTATTTTCTTACCTCTTTTAGATTAGGGTCCATGGGCATACCCTCTTTATTCTTTTAAAATTTTTGTAATATAGTATAAATGCATAAAACACGTACAGTTTTTTAAAAGGTATATTGCAAACACCAATGTAACCACCTCCCAAGTCAAGAAATACCCATACTATTTCCCAGTTAGAATCCTGTTGGAGGAGTGATGTCAAAATTATAATAGCATAAGACATCCTTCATTTTTGTTCCTCTCCCTTAAACAACAAAACTCTGTCATCCATCCACAAATAAAAGTGCCTCTGTGGGAGTTGTGGGATCCAGGACTATACATACAGGAAGGGACCCGGGAGGAGCCTTGCCCAGCCATGCACTGGGTAATAGAGACACAGACCTCAGTATGGGCAGTGGAACTGGCAGAAGCCTATCAACTGGCTCTAGCCCCTTTCAGCCACAATCTGGGAGCATCTGGAGATAACTGATTTGGGCAGTCACCCCAAATCAGTTATCTGGACAAGAGAGCCTTTGTAGAAGTCCAGATATTCAGAGGAGGAATTACAGCATTCTGTTAGAGGATATATATATATTTTGACACATTGGAGTGGAATTGAGAGGAGAGGAATTGAGAGGAGACGTACGAGCTTGTGAATTCTGGAATTCTGCCACGAGAGGGAGCAAGGAGCATAAAGTAGGTGTATCCATGCAAGGTCAGAGAAAGCCCCAGAACCTATATCAGGACTAACAAAAGGTATCTCTCACCTGAAGACAGTATAGATTGGAAGAGATGACTGCTACTTCAAATCCAAAATTAGTAACACAAAACTACAATGAACATGAAAAATCAAGGAAATGTGACATCGCCAAAAGATCACAATTGTCCTCCAGTAACCAAACCCAAAGACATGGAGATCTGCAATTTACCCAATAAAGAATTCAAAACAGCTGTTTTAAGGAAATTCAATGAACTACAAGAAAACAGAGAAAGATAATTCAGTGAAATCAGGAAAACAATACAGGGACAGAATGAGAAATTTAAGAAAGAGATAGAAATCATAAAAAAGAACCAAGCAGAAATTTTGGAGCTAAAGAATTCAATGAATAAAATGTAAAATTCAGTAGAAATCATTAACAGCAGAATAGATCAGACAGAAGAAAGAATCAGTTAGTTAGAGAATAGGAACAATGAGGAGATATACAAGTATAAGACAGATAATCCAGTTAGAGGAGAAAAAAGAAAAAGAATGACAAAGAGTAAAGAAAGCCAATATGATTTATCAGACACCTTCAAAAGAAACAATATCCAAATCATTGGAGTTTCAGAAGGAAAGAAAGGAAAGGGGCCAGAAAGCTTATTTAAAGAAATAATGGCTGAGAACTTGCCAAAACTGGGGAGAGATTTAGCTGTTCAGGTTCATGAAGCTAATGGATTACCCCATTATTACAATCCAAAATGATCTTCACATTATAATGAAACTATCAAAAATCAAAGAGGGGCTTCCCTGGTGGCACAGTGGTTGAGAGTCCGCCTGCCGATGCAGGGGGACATGGGTTTGTGCCCCGGTCCGGGAGGAACCCACATGCCGTGGAGCGGCTGGGCCCGTGAGCCATGGCTGCTGAGCCTGCACGTCCAGAGCCTGTGCTCTGCAACGGGAGAGGCCACGACAGTGAGAGGCCCGTGTACTGCAAAAAAAAAAAAATCAAAGAGAGAGAATCCTAAAAGCAGCAAGAGAAAAAAAGATTGTAACCTACACAGAAACCCATATTAGTCTGTCAGCAGGATCTTTACGGGCCAGGAGAGAGTAGGATGGTATATTCAAAGTGCTGAAAGAAAAAATATTGCCAACCAGGAGCACTCTATCTAGCAAAGTTATCCTTCAGAAATGAAGACAAAATAAAGATTTTCCCAGATAAACAAAGGCTGAGGAAATTCATGATCACTAGATCTGCCTTACAAGAAATGCTGAAAGGAGTTCTTCAAGCTGAAATGAAAAAACATTAATAAGTAACATGAAAACATATGAAAATATACAACACACTGATCAAGATAAGTAATAAAATTCAGAAAACTCTAATACTGTAATATGATGGTGTGTTAACAATTGTAGTAAAAAGGTTAAGGACAAGAGTATTAAAAATAACTATAACTACTGTAACTTGTTAATGAATACACAATATAAAAAGAGGTAAATTGTGACATTAAAAACTTAAAAGGCAGGGGAGTAAAAAGGTAGAGTTTTTGTATGCAAGCAAAGTTGCTTTCAGCATAAAACAGACTGTTCTATCCACAAGATGTTTTGTGTAAGCCTCATGGTAACCACAAAGCAAAAACCTATAGTAGATTTGCAAAAGAAAAAGAGGGGAATCAGAGCACATCATCATGGAAAATCACCAGTTCACAAAGGAGACAGTAAGAGAGGAAAAAAGGAGCAAAGGAACTGTAAAACAGCCAGGAAATAGTTAATAAGAAGGCATCAGTAAATCTTTACATATCAATAATTACTCTAAATGTAAATGGATTGAGTTCTTCATTCAAAAATAGTGAGTGGCTAGATGAATTAAAAACAAGACCCATCTATATACTGCCTACAAGAGATTCAGTTCAGCTTTAAGGACACAGGTCCAAAGTGGAAACTGAAAGAGAGCAGGGGTAGCTACACTTATATCAGACAAAATAAGACTTTCATGTTGCTGTTCCTTTTCTAACTTCTTGAAATAGAAGCATGTCTCACGGGTTTTCGTATTTTCCCAATGCATGCATTCTTCTTTTTTTTTTTTGCATTCTTAAATGTTATAAATTGTCCACTAGATACTGATGTAGCTTTAGCATAGTTTTGATATGTGTGGTATTTTCACAATTATTTAATTCAAAATATGTTTAAATTTTTATCTTTTCTTCTTTCAATTCATGTTATTTATATGTACATTTTAAAATTCCTAAATATATGGGGACATTTTAGTTATCTTATTGTTAATTACTTCTGTTTTCCACAGATATGTCTTTTAGAAACAATATATTGTTCTGTTTTAGACCATTTTGTTCATTTATATCCAGTGTAATCTAAAGTATGTTGAGATTTGTTTTCATTGTTTTATTGTAGTACATTGTATTCTGTCATTGCTTTCTTTCTCTTTCCTATCTTGTCTTCTTTATTGACTTAGTATTTTTTCCATCATTCCACTTCTCCCCCTAAGATTTGGAAATTATATACTATGTATTCTTTTGGTAGTTACTCTAGAAATTATAACATATATACTTACTATAGGAAAGTCTAAAGTTAATCAAAACCCTTATCCTCCTTCCAGATAATATAAGAATTTTGGAACATGTTAACACCACTTATTTCCCTTGCCCAACTTATACATTATTGTTGCCAGATTTTAAAGTCTGCTTTGTAATGTTTTGGTTTCACCTTACTAATTGTTTTATGTAATTACAGTTCATTTATATTAGCCCATATATTTACCACTTTCTTTATTCTGAATTTCTTCTTCTATCTCAAACATTCCAGCTGGGACTACTTTCCTTGTATCTAAATTAGATCTTTTGGAATTTCCTTTAGTGAAGATATGCTGGTGATAAAATCTCAGCTTCTGTGTATCTGTGAAATATATTTATTTTATGTACACATTTGAATGATATTTTTGCTGGGTATAGAATTCTGAGTTGACTCTTGTTTTCTTCCAGAAAATTAAAAACAACAATCTGTTAACCTCTGGCCTCTATTGCTTCTGTTGAGAAGTTATCTGTCCACAGTCCTTTGAAAGTAATCTCTTTTCCTGTGGCTGCTATTAAAATGTTCTCTTTGTTTTTCTGTAATTTCATTGTGATGTGTATAGGTATAGGTTTCATTTTATTTGTTGTATTTTGTGCCTTCTGAAAGTGTGGCTTGGCTTTGGTTCTAGAAAATTGCCAGGTGTCAACTCTTCAAATATGGCCTGTGGCGATCTTTACCTCCTGCCTAATGGAGGAACTGGTGCCAGACTTAACTTCCCACCAGAAACAACTAGAAAACTGGACAAAATATTTGAAACAATTGCTTTTCTGATCCATGAGAGACAAGAAAAACAAGATGAAATCTAGACTCACCTTGGATTTCTGCCTAAAGGCACTTTAAGGACCATAGTCCACAGAAGGGAGATTTCAGCCACTACCCAGTGATCCCTCTCAGTTGAGCAGAACAGAGATCAGAGTTTGATGCCTGAAACTGAAATTTGCAGGGCAGAGAACCAGAAAAGATGGAGTTACACAGAGAAAGAGATCTAGAAATCTGCATAGTGGTCCTCTTGAATGTGTTTCTAAAATCCAAGTCAGGATGTATTAGAGTGAAATTCCTCCAAGAGGCCAGGCAAACAATGAGTGGTGAGCTGTAAGCTGGAAAACGTCAAGAGCTCACACAGGGCTAGGAAATATATTATAGTCACACCCAAGTACTGTGGACAATTCTTGTTGAATACACAGGGCATGCAGTAAAGATTCCAGAATCACTTCACCTTAGAACTAAACCAGTCCAGAATTAAAAGTATTCTAAATTCACCTTGGCAAGACTTAAAACCAAGCCTCAAAATAATGAAGCTGTCCTCAAGTAATCTAACTGCCTGCCAGACAAGTCCAACACTTTTAATACTAGATAAGCAAAAATAGTTTTCATAACCAAGAAAACTCAGTGCGTGGAAACCCACCCAGAAGTGACAGAGGTGATGCACTCAATAAACAAGAAATTTAAATCAGCAATTATAAATATGTTCAGTGATTTAAAGTAACATAAAAATGACAAGGAGAGAAATGGGACCAAATGGAAACTTGGGGATGAAAATTATAATATCAGAAATTTTAAAATTTACTGGATGGAATTAACAGCAAATTATACACTGCAGAAGAAAAGATCAGAGACCTTAAAGACAGAAAAAAAAACTATCCAAAAATGGATGCATAGAGAGAAAAAAATACAAAAATAATGAGCATTGAACCTCAGTGACTTGAAAGACAGTATCAAGCAGTATAAAGATGGGTGGGGGTGGGGTAGGAGTAGAGATATTTTAAGAAATAAGGCTTCCCTGATGGTGCAGTGTTAAGAATCCGCCTGCCATTGCAGGGGACAAGGGTTCGAGCCCTGGTCGGGGAAGATCCCACATGCCTCCGACCAACAAAGCCCGTGCGCCACAACTACTGAGCCTATGCTCTAGAGCCCACGAGCCACAACTACTGAGCCTGCATGCCACAACTACTGAAGCCCCAGCACCTAGAGCCCATGCTCCGCAGTAAGAGAAGCCACTGCAATAAGAAGTCTGCGCACCACAAGGAAGAGTAGCCCCTGCTTGCTGCAACTAGAGAAAGCCCAGGTGCAGCAACAAAGACCCAATGCAGCCAAAAAATAAATTTAAAATATAAATTTTTTTAAAAAATGCCAAAATTTGATGAAAACCCTTTATATCAGTTATCTACTCTTGCCTAACACCTTACTCTAAAACTTAGTGGCGGAGAGCAACAGACATTTATTATCTCAGTTTCTGTGGGTCAGGAATGCCTGGCTCAGGGTCTCTCATGGAGCTGCAGTCAGGGTGTTGGCCGAAGCTGTAGTTATCTTAAGGCTCCACCAGGAGAGGATTCGCTCCCAAGCTCACTCTATAGCTGGCAGCCTCAGATCTTCACTGCTGTTGGCAGGACACATCAGTTCCTTGCCTTGTGGATGTCTTCATAGATCAACTCAGAACATGACACCTTACCTCCCTCAGAGTGAGGGCTGAGAGAGAGAGAGAGAGAGAGGTGTACAGAGAGAAGGAGGTAGGGGGAAAACAAAGGTCCTGGTCTTTTTTTTAACCTGCTCTTAACAGTGACAGCCCATCACTCTAACCTTTTTCCATTAATTAGAAGTGAGTTGTTGGGTATAGTCCCCTTGAGTGTAGGGGTCTGAATACCAGGGGGTAGGGAAATTATGGGCCATCACACCACTACATCACACCATACATAAACATAATTTGAAATGAATCATTGTCTAAACATAAAAGGAAAACAAAAACTTCTAGAAAAAATGTGAAGAAAATCTACAGTAAGCAAAAATTTCTTACGTAGGACACAAGAACAAATCATAAAAGAAAAAATTGATAAATTGGACTACATCAAATTAAAAACTTCTACTATTCAAAAGCCACCATTAAGAAAACGGAAACAAAACTATGCAAAAAGATTTGCAATTAGTATATCTGACAAAGGACTTGTATTCAGATTATTTTTAAAAAAAAGTCTTACAACTCAATAACAACAACAGTTTGGTAGCTTACTACAAAGTGAAATGAGTACTTACCATATGACTGTGCAATTTTACTCATAGGTGTTTACCCAAGAGAAATGAAAATATATATTCACACGCAAAACTCATGCACAAATATTTGTAGTTGCTTTATTTATAATACCCAAAAATGGGAAACAACCCTAATGTCCACCCACAGGTGCATGGATAAACACTCAGCAATAAAAAGAAACAAACTACTGACACATACAGAAAACATGGATGAATCTCAAAAATGAGATGAAACAAAAGCCAGACAAAGAAGAGTGCATACTGTATGATCTCATTTATATGAAGTTCTAGAAAAGACGGTTCTAATCTATGATTACAAAACAGCTTGGTGGCTGTCTAGGGCTTGGGTTGGGCTTGACGGAAGTGACTACAAAGGGTCATGAGGGATCATGTTGGGGTGATGGACGTATTCTATATCTTAACTGTGATTGTAGTTACGTGGGTGTATGCATTTGTCCAACCTCACCAAGCTCTACACTCATGGTGGCTGCATTTTATTTTCCATAATTATACCTCAATAAGGTTGATTTTAAAACAAAAAACTGCCTTTGCTCACTTCTCTCTCTCCCATCCTTCAGGGACCCTGTTGTAAGGTGTATTAAACTTTTACATTACATCCTAACCTTCTTTATCTCCATCTTTTTCTTTCACTGTGCTATATTCAGTTTCTTCAAATCTATCTTATATTCAATAAGTTCTCTTTTTGTATGTTCAATCTGCTTGCTGTATGTGCCCACTGGGCTTTTATCTTAAGGTATTTTTTTATGTCTGGGAATTCTATTGAGCTCTTTTTCAAGTCCACTATTTTGCATTTGTAAAGCCTCATGTCCTTTGCTGATACTTTCAAGTTTGTCATGCTTTTCTTTTAAAGTGGTAAACATTATTTGAAAGTCTGCATCTGATAATTCCAACATCTGTCATCAGACAGGCCTGTTTCTGCTGGTTTCTGTGCATGTTGTCTGGTTTCTCTATCTGCTTGTTAGTAACTGCCCTGGAAAATTTTTGTAATGAGACTTTCACAGAGAGGCTTTGCCTTTGCTTCCTCTGGGTTCCTGGGAGCTCTACCAGTTCCGAGCACCTCAACCAAGGGGAGGATTTCTGTCCTACTCTAGGTATTGGTTCTTTGAGGTAAATCTGTAAGATGGCTAGTCTGTGGCCACAACTTCTCAGGCATGTTTCTTTTTCCTTTTCTTTTCCTGCTTTGCTCATGCCCAAAATAGCTTCTTTGTGTCCTATGACTAAGGGGAGGGGCATGGATTCAGATATGGTTCACCTTTATCCCGAGGGGATACCTCTTCAGGTCCCAGATCAATGTTGGAGAGGATCTCTGTAAAGCACCCCTTTCTCTGAGTGATAATAGAGCCAGATCCTAAATGTGGGGTACTGTAAATGCCTTCCAGGGCATAAGAAGCATTGGTGACCCAATATTCTACTTATTTTTCTCATTACAAACTTTCATTCAAAAATTGTCTTGGGACTTTTTGCTGTGCTATATTTTTATCTCGTTAATGCTTTTCAAGTGTTGTAGAGTTTTTAATGGGTTGATTAATCTGAATAGCCTAGTGTGCCTTTACTGGATCCACACATACACCCTTTAAAAATTTCCCACCTCATTTGGCATAGTAATGGACATATCTTGGTGAAAACTAGGCTTTAGATAACTTTTGTCTTACACAGAATTTACACGTGTCTGTGGTCAGTTACAGATCCTAGAAGTTGAAATGGACAAAATAAATCAATCAGGACTTTTACAGGAAATTAATATTAGGATCATTAGAACCAGTGTTGTACTTACACAGCATGTTACTTGTAATTAATAAACATTAGCAGTTGATGTTAGTATTATTTCTTAACTAAAAGAAATATGTTGTATATCTCTGTGTTTTAACCATATTACCTTGAGTGAGATATATAGGGAGGCCAGACGCAGATCAAGAGACAGACACCGGAAAGAGTTTTACAACTTCTTATACTCACAGTTCTCTGTGGTGAACACAGCACACCACACAGGGCCACACGGGGGAAGCACCAGGGTCAGTCACAGGGCAGAAGGAGTCAGGGATGGGGGGGAACAGTGGGCAAGAGCCTTTAGTGTGATTTCTGCTAGGAGTGAGGCAAGGTAAGTAGGTTTAGGACTGGCTAATTTGATGACTGTGGTGGGCTCGGAGCATAGGGGCTGTCCGTGGTCATCTGATATCTGTCCCTGGGGTGGTTAAGGCAGGTGTACAGTGGCCCAGAGTGTGAGAGCCCAATAAGGGAAGTGGTCGTGGTGTGAATTTAATCGGCTGCTCATGAAGGGAAACTGATGGGCCTCTAGCTGGGGCCTCAAAACTAAGTCAAGAAAACATTTAAAAACAACTATTTTATGTTTCGAAGCAACTAATAATGTAGAGTCCTAAGCCTGGGATATAAGGACAATTATTCTTTGTTTGTTTGTTTTCTTGTTATAGTTTTTATTTGATATTGGAGCATAGTTGATTTACAATGTTGTGTTAGTTTCAGGTGTACAGCAAAGTGACTCAGTCATACATATACATGTATCTATTCTTTTTCAAATTCTTTTCCCATTTAGGTACAGAATATCGACCAGCACTCCCTGTGCTATACAGTACGTCCTTGTTGATTATCTGTTTTAAATATAGCAGTGTGTACATATCAATCCCAAACTCCCAATCTATCCCTTCCTCCCACCTTCCCCCACCCCATACCCATAAGTTCGTTCTCTAAGTCTGTGAGTCTGTTTCTGTTTTGTATATAAGCTCATTTGTATCATGTTTTAAAGATTCCATACATAAGCAATATCATATGATATTTGCCTTTCTCTGTCTGACTTACTTCACTTAGTGTGTGAAGGACAGTTATTTTAATGGGACAGAAGTGCCTACATTTGATTTACTTGTATCACAGTGTTGAAATGAGAGATGAAAAAGTGTGTGTCATTATTGGCTGAAATCTTAAAAAGTCTTGAAAAATGTAGCATAACTTGTAACTATGCATCTTGCTTAGTGAGGGCCTGCCCACGCTGAGGATGTCCTGTAAAGATGTCTAGCATAATAGCTTTCTCATCAGTCAGTACGCTTTGGTGTTTAGAGACTGTAAATCTCCTCAGAGAAAGTTGCTGTCACTTGGCAGATACTTTGCATCAAGTTTAAGAGGAAGGCAGTGTTACCACTTTGGATCCTACTACATTTGATTCTTCCACAGTTCTCAGGAAGAAAAAGTAATGAGTAAATCAGTTTGGTTTAATATTATCTTTGTATTAAAAATTACATGTAGATTATTTAAGTGATGTATGTTAACTCTGCAAGAATAGAAGCACATTAATATTTTATATACTTTATTATATTAGTAAACTTATCTGAAAATATCCAAATTGGCTCTGATTCAGGGTTTTCGTATACCTTTAAAAGTGTCAGCAAGATTACTAGCATCTTAGCTATCTGTCCTTTCATTCTGTTATTAAGATCAAAATTACACCATGCAGTTTAAAACATCTAATACTTCAGTTTGCAGATTTATGCAAGTACTTCTGGAAACAAAGCAGATACCAAAAAACTCCCTTTTTATGTAACAAACATTTCAGTGACTGACCACTCTTTTCTAAGCATTCTGCTAGATGCTAGAAACACAAAGATGAATAAGACAAGACCCTGCCCTTAAGAAGTTACTCTATCACATTACGTACTTCTGTTTCTCTTCATAGCACTCATCACTAACAATAATCACATTTTATATTTCTTTACATTTTTAAATTTTTTTTTCTCCAGGAGAATATCAGCTCTATAAAGTAACTTGTCTCCTGTGCTCTCCACTGTATCCTTAGACTCTAAGAGAATGTCCAACCTTAATAGGTACTCAGAACATACTTGTTGGATGAAACCTAGTGAATTTTTTCAATTACTGTTTCTTTTCTAGGCCAAACTCTCCTTCCAATTTTGATCCTTTCTGCAGAACATACTTGTTGAATGAAACCTAGTGAATTTTTTCAATTATTGTTTCTTTTCTAGGCCAAACTCTCCTTCCAATTTTGATCCTTTCTGCAGAACATACTTGTTGAATGAAACCTAGTGAATTTTTTCAATTATTTTCTTTTCTAGGCCAAACTCTCCTTCCAATTTTGATCCTTTCTGCAGAATTTTAATTTTTGAAATGCATTTGAACTTTGTGAAACACGATGAAGTATAATGTGCCCCCACTATTCAAGAGATTGCATCTCCAAGAAGCTTGAATTCCCATAATTATACCACTGCCTTACAGTGAAACTTTTTTCCCATCTTGTAAACTTTTAAAAATGTTATTCATTCTAAGAATTACTGGGAAGACGTAGATGATAAAGGAATACATAGTTCAGGATGTAGGCACTAGGATTGAGTGAACTAACTTTTAAGAATTAGTACTGTTCATAATCAAGATCATACTTCCAGAGGAGAAAATATTACACAAAACAATGTGGCAAGGATTATTTATCCAATCACGCTTGAACTCATGTTTGAACTTCTGTTCTAAAATCTAAATAAGTACACGTTGGTCATATATTACAGACCTCTGTGAACTGTGTATGTCCACAGGCACCACCAGCAGTTATCGGCACATAGTATTTTTTTGAATGCATATGTATATATGAGTATAAATACTTATGTAAACATAAAATCCATAGCATAGTGTTGGGCATTTGATAAGTATTCTTTAAATGTTTATAGGTGATTCATTTGAGAATTATTGAAATATGATTTTTTAAGAGAGTTTTTGCTAGCCAACAGTACAAGACCAAAGAAGAATCCCTTCAGCCTGAATTCTGGGATACAATGTCGGCTTTATGAGTAAGCAGAGTAGGTAGCCCTATATATGACTGGTCTACAGGAGTTTGCTAGAATGAGTCCTGTGCCACAAACTCTCATCAGTCCTGCTGCCTGTCTTCACGCCATCGTAATGTAATTCTTTCGAACATTGGAAGTTATTTGTCTTTCATGGGGTTTTTGGTGGTGTTTTTAGCTAAAATTCAGATACTATGGAAGTAGCCCCATAGGTTCCAATAGTTGGCATCTAGGAAACAGTTTGGATACGGTCCACAGAGTGACTTAGAAGAGCCAGCTGCCTTGGCTCCTTTCTCAGTACCTCCTTTCCTTTACCTCCAGTCAGTCCTTGAGGCTGATCTGCCTTCTTAATGGTTTTCAAATCCGTTTGCCTTTACTCACTACCCCTACCTTAGTTCAGGCCATTCTCGTCTCCTACCTGGATTACCGCAACAGCTTTCTGATTGGTTTCTGGAACCTCGAGCTTGTCTTCCCTCTAATCCATTTTCCATACTATGTCAGAGATACCTTTTAGATTATAAATCTTGTTAATTCATTCCACTCTCCCACCCTTCCGACCCCCAATTAGGAAGAAATTGGCCACAGGGATTTTCTGACCTAGCCCTTACATGTGTTCTAATCTCATTTCTTATCACTTTCCACTTTTTATTACTCTCTTCTACTTAAGAAAATTTTAGAGAAGTCCGCATCACCTTAAGGACCACTTATTATAATAAGAAATTAATATTACCAGTTTTAGAGATCAAAATTATATCCAAAGCACCTAGTCCTTTAAAAATAGCTGCTAGGTGATAAACGAGCCACTCACTTCTCTTTGTTAAACCACAGGGCAGTGGTGGGAAGTGGGGGAGTGAAATGCTGTAATAACTGCTTTGCTGTTATCCAGCAAGGAATCGTACCTTTTAAAAGACAATAGCAGTGAGCACAGCACAAAAACCCCCATCCTTATGGAGCTTTTATTCTAATACGGGAGGCAGACAGTCAACAGGAGAAATTAAGTATATAATGCAATAGATATAATTAAGTGCAAAAGAGAAGAATAGAGTGGAAAAGAGAATGGGCAGTGTATATATTTTTAGAGGGAGTGCAGTTTTAGAAAGGGCCAGCAGGGATAACCGTTCTCAACTCTCCTGACCCTCTTTTCTTGCAAACAAGCCCTGGTTAAATCCAACTCCTTGCCCTCTCTGTACTTCCACCCATTCAGCTCAAGGTGGCCAGAGTAAAACACAGCCACGCTGCTGCTGTCACTCTAAATTCATAATTTCAAATGGGCCCTTATCCTGCCAGGCAATCAGTCCGTATACTCCTTGGTGACTGTTTCATTCCCTCATGTCTTTCCTCAAACCTTTTACATCTCCTCCCCTACTGCCACTTTCATGTGATAACTTCAGTTCCTACTTCACTGAGAAAAGAGAGGCGATCAGAAGAGAACTTCCACAGTTCCCATCATTGTACTTGTATTCCTGTATGCATCTTTCCCCACATCCCCTACTGTAACAATAGATAAACCGTCCCTGCTCCAGTATGAGGCCAGACTCTTCATTTATCTCATAGATTCCATCTCCGCTTTGCTATATTACCTCCTCGTCGGACTCGCAACTGAAAACAATTTTCCGTAAAAGTAGAACGCCTAACGTAGCGACATGAAGTGGTTATCTGCCCTAAGAGAGCAATAAATAGAAAAAATCGACGGAATAACCAACTTAAAACAAAACAACCAACCTTCTAAGGAACATTCCTACTTAAATTAAATCTTGGTGTGTAGATTTATATAGACTTTCCACAGTGCTGGTGCCCCGGGTCAGATATGCTCAGCAGATTACACTAGGTAACAAGGTCTTGCCCGGTCTAGCCACACAGTTTATATCTTAACTCCAAGGAGTACGCTTGAATCCAGTAGATCTAACTAGTTTTTTCAGTTGCAAAGCTGACCCCCTTTTCTGTCCAGCCTTTAAAAACCAAGTGTTGGTAAACAGCCTTCCAAATCCTAAACAAGTTAAAACTACCAAATTTCCAGTGATTTCGTGATTTTCTTTTACCTCTTAGATAAAAGGAAAAAATGGAAATAGAATATTTCCTCCAAAATCAAGAGAATAATACCATTACTTGATACCAAACATCAGTAGGATATTGTTTTTCTAATATTATGCAGTATTCTTAAAAATAGCCATTTAACATCAGCATGAAAGTGAGCAAACGTCACCATGCCATCAGAGACACTATGTTCTAGCTGGGGAGTCAGACTGTAAAGATGTATACTAACAGAGGTTTACTCTGCTACTTCATTTTTAACAATTTTATCTCTACTTTTAGTGAACTAATTATTTTTTTTACCACTTCTGTGAATTTGAATTTATACCAAACTCAATTTGTATGTCATTACTACAGACTTACACTGTTATCAAAGTTTATTAAGTAGTTTCAGAATTACTATGAACTTTTGAAATCATCCTTTTAGCACATAACTGAAGGCATTATGTTCATTTTATTTCCAGTTTATACAGAATCCTAGAGAATTGTGTATGCCTTCCCAAAATAGTCTCCATCTTTTATACATAACTCTTAATTTGACTTTTAAATATTGAAAAACATAAGCTTAGAATCATGTATTTACCAATGGCCTTAAACAAGGAACTACTGAAGTATCAGTTTTAAAGACCTAAAAATTTTCTCCTAAACATGAGTGACTGACTTAAGATCTTAGTGTAGGAGTCAGTTGGGTATATAAAAAGCTAACACAATAGGTTCAAGTCCAAGGTCTGCACCACAAATGTGTGATTATCTATAAATCGATTTTCTCAATTCTCAATTTTATCATGTATAAGAATAAAAACTACCTTAGTTTGCTGGGGTTATTTATGAAATGGTGTAAATATCAAAGCATCTGGTAAACTGTAAAGCATCATGCAAATATATATATATTATTATTAGAATTAGACATATTCTATACTCAGATTTTTTTTGGTTTGTTGTTTAATTGCCTACTGTCCCCAAATCGCTAGTTCTTGACTCTCCTTGAGATATTTTCGACATCCTTTTCAATTCTTATCATGATCTTTTCCTTTCAAGTTTAAATGAACAGTGTTGTTACTGCTTTTCCTTCTGCTGTTCTAGTTCAGTGTAGCACAATTTCTAATAAATTCACAATAACTATATAGGGAAAGAATCCTTCGTTGAATGCTCTTATTAAAGACAAGAAAAAAGAACTAGATTTTTCCAGCTATCACCTCTCCTTTTGTGGCAATGTGGTATGATCTTTCTTCCACTGTTTTTATTAAATTTAGAAGAGCCCATGTCCTGTGACATTTTTGGTAGATTGAGGAAGATGACTTAAAATGGTTATCAAAATAAGTAGGTCATTTATTACATGCTTTGAATGTTTAGATTTAGTTATATTCTTTAGACATCTTTTTAAAAGGAATAATTATGCTTAAGTAATTGCTTAATTAATAAATAAGCATAAATAATTATTTATGCTTAAATAATTCTTGGTTATATAATTTTTATAAAATTATTAAAATGTGAGAAAATATTTTCTAAAATATATAAAAGGTTTAATTGTATATATTCAGGATTTTGCATGGGAAAAATCCGGTTTTCATAGGGTATAGTTAACCTTTGCTTAATATGTGTTACGTTGGTTGTTTAAGCCATGGGATTGAAAATGGAGATACATTCCAGTATACTAAGAAAACTTTGGCATGTCTCTACTACGTCACTAAAATTGTGTTAGCATGCTCTGACATGTCAAAACTAAAATGTTGTCTTTCAAAGTAGAAAATATTTTCACAAGATTTTGCATTAAGATTATTTCCTTTCATGAAAAGATTATATATTTAATAATGTTGAGAAACAATATAATATTTTTAGTACATAAAGAGGCAGCACAGTATTATAGATAAAGAGCACTATCTCAGGAGTCAGTCAAATTTGAATTTGAATCCCCCAAAAGCCCTATAAACCCCATGTGTTACTACAGACTTCATTTATATGGTAACAAATTTAAGGTATTAACTTTAACTTTATGCCCGGCGTGTAAAATATTTAGGAAGCAAACACTGGGCTTGGGGAAAAACCTTTATATATACTAAGAGATTGTTGTATTCCAAGTAAACCATGATATAATGCATGAGACCTGTGTATGAGAAGCATACATGCTTATTTTGTTTTTAATTGTACAAAAACATTACTAGTTCTAGAAAGCACTAGATTTTATATAGGATTTATGTATATGAATTGTATCTCCTTCCTTTTTGGAGACATAAGTAACACTGAGGACTCTATATGAAATCAAGTCAAAATTCTTTTTGCAATAAAAAAAGTAGCTACTAAAGTATTTTCACTGACACATCTCTCCTATTGGTCATAATACAGAATTACATGGCAGCCACAATAAATTTATATTTTTTGAAGTAGAAAATTAAAATTTATCCTTATTCCAATGAAAAAAATATGAATGTGATGATCTACGCTAGACATATTTACGACAGCATCCTTATTGGGCATTTGCAGTTTGATGTATGCTGTGTTGTACCAATAGTGCACCAGCTAACTGCTAGATGGTACTTCTCTGTCTCTGGGGAAGGAGTCATTTGCTCTCCATAGAAATGGTTTTGTTTTTAGAATGATTCAATGATGCAATCCCAAGTCTTCAACCCAATTAGGTCTTTTATTAATAATAAATTGCAAAATAAACACAGAGCAATACATTAAACATGCAAATGGCTAATTTTATGCATTTGACTCTCCCAGTAAGGATTTCTCTGTATGTACCATGAATTTATGCATTCTACCATTCATGTAAAAAGTGTTTAATAGCTATCAAAAATGAGCTTTTTCATGGTAGGTCCCAGTATCCTGCTTCCCAATGTATTATTATTACACCATATTAAGCATCAAAGCTTTCTTCCCGAAAATCTGCCCTTTAAAAACTTAGTGCTAGTCTGTCTCACCAAATCTTGAAAACACTTGGCTGTTCTTCTCTGTCATCTCTACTTCATAGCAATTAAATTCTTATAAATTGGCTGTTATCTTGTTTGCTGTGTGTCTACCTATTTACTACAGTTAGGAGTATATTAGAGACTAAATCAAATACTAAATACCAGGATAGCCGCAAAACACTTAGGATGCTAGAGTCCTCTCTGGACTAGTTTTGCTGGCTTTGGAAACCTCTGCCCCTTCCGACAACTGACAATTAAATATGATCACCAGGTACCTGTGATTTCTTAAGATCTACCCATAAGCAAGTATAGCCATAGTTAAATGTAACACAAAATAATTAAATAAAATAATTTTCCTACAGAAGGAAGTATTTTATCTTAGTATCAAAAAGCTTAATGTAAGAAACTTTTTAAAGATTTGAGCTCCTCTGTGGTATCCTCTTTCAGTTTGAAGTTTGTTTTAATTTGTAAAATTGTATTAATTCATCTCTAATTATTTCCTCTTAGTTACTCTTTTATCTTGAAATGTATACACACAGAAAATTTTGAGCTTCCAAGAGGAAAGCATTTTAAAGCTTACATATTAACATATAACATCTATAAATGTAATATAGCTGTATTAATCTTACTTGAATGAGAAACTATTGTTATTTTTATAGATTAAATTTTAAAACTTCTTACGGGAAAAAAATGAGATGAGATTTGCCCTACCAGATATCAAAATCTAGAAAGCTGTATGGTGGTATTGGCACAGGAATAGGTAATTTGAAAAGAACACGGAAAAACAAACCATGTAAAATTGGAAATTTTGTTCATTATAATATGGCATTTCAAATCAATGGTGAAAAGATGATGTTGGAAAAATTTTAACTCATTTAGTGCACTCTTTATTCACTATACAAAGTAAATTACAGATGGATTAAAAAGCTAAATTTAAAAAAAGTATTAAAAGAAATAAGATTAATTTTATTATCCTAGAATGGATAAGTCTTTCTAATCAAAACACAAATCCAGAATGCAAAGATTGATTAATTTATTTCACCATAAAAATTAAAATTCTGTATGAAGAAAGATGCTAAACAAAGATAAAAGACAGGGGCTTCCCTGATGGCGCAGTGGTTGAGAATCTGCCTGCCAATGCAGGGGACACGGGTTCGAGCCCTGGTCTGGGAAGATCCCACATGCCGTGGAGCAGCTGGGCCCGTGAACCACAACTACTGAGCCTGTGCGCCTGGAGCCTGTGCTCTGCAACAAGAGAGGCCGCGATAGTGAGAGGCCCACGCACCGTGATGAAGAGTGGCCCCCACTTGCCGCAACCAGAGAAAGCCCTCGCACAGAAACAAAGACCCAACACGGCCAAAAATAAAATAATTAATTAATTAATTTAAAAGAAAATGACAAAAGATAAAACAAAAGATTAATATGCAGAACCCATGGAGTTCCATAATTAAGGAAAAGAGTGACAGCCTAATAGGTGGACAAAGTATGTGAACAGGTAGCTCACAAAAGCAGATATACAAAGCTCCTTTAAACATATTAAACCAAATTCAGCCACACTATTATACACTAAAGAAATGCAAATTTAAACAGTTTTGCCAAGCAATTTGGCAAAAATGTAAAAGATGGTTAACATGCAGCATCTGCAAATATATGAGGAAACAGGATTGGGGTATACAGTATTGGTGGAAATGTAAACTAGCAAATCCTTTGTATGAGGTAATGTAACAGTAGCTAAAAAAATTTAAACTATGCATATCCATTTGCAATACCTGGTATCAGAATCTGCCCTGCAGAAATGCTTGCATGTGTGTAAACGTGAAGTAACATACTTAGCCCTGCCATCGGTCAGGCTTTTCATATCTTTAACCATGGCTGTCAAAGTAGCCTGGATCACCCTGGTTTCCACCATCACTTTTTTTTGCCACTCTATTCCATCTTTCACACTGCTCTCAGAATTACTTTCGTAAAAAGCAAATACAGTCCTGGCCCTGCCTACTTAAAAATTTCTGTTTTACTGTTGCCTATAGGTTTTTTACGATCTTTCCTCCCCCTGTTATCAGCAGTCTGCCTGTTCCTACTTCATGAAGGGCATGTTCCAGCCACACTGAACAGCCGCCCCAATAAACCAGACATTGGTAAGGGCCAGCCCTTTTACCACTCCTAGTCTTCACTCCATTCACTCCTCACATATGTACGGAGTGGTGGCGCTATTCTTTAAGTACTAAGGATAACAGCAAAGCCTTTTTGAAATATTAGAGTATTGATGGGAAAGTGGAAATTATCGAACAAATAAATGTATACATATAAAATCGGATAATAAGTATCATGCAGAAAATTAAAATAAGCCAATGTGATAATGGATTGGTGGACACCTGAGACTGGTAGACGAGGAAGATCCTGTGAGGAAATAAACCTTAAGATCTAATGATGAAAAGGATCCTATCATTTATTTATTTTTGCGGTACACGGGCCTCTCACTGTTGTAGCCTCTCCCATTGCAGAGCACAGGCTCCGGACGTGCAGGCTCAGCGGCCATGGCTCACGGGCCCAGCTGCTCCGCGGCATGTGGGATCTTCCCGGACCGAGGCACGAACTCGTGTCCCCTGCATCGGCAGGCGGACTCTCAACCACTGCGCCACCAGGGAAGCCCCGGATCCTATCATTTAAATGTCAGGGGAAAGAGCTGTTGAAGAAGAGAGAACAGCTAGTGCAATGACCCCAGGGCAGGAATACACTAGATGATTGAAGTAAAAGAAATAGTATGCTAAATGAAGGCAGTAGTGTAAGATTTAGGCAATGTATTATATAAAGTAATGCCAGCCACCACAGCAAACAATCTCAGGGGCTTAACACAACAAAGGTTTATCTCTTGCTCCTATTACATGTCTAAGGTGGTTTGGCAGGAAGGCTCTGCTGGTAGAGGTTACATCATCTTGAACACATGGTCTTCTAAGATCACTGGAGCAGGGACAGAGAGGAATGGAAGAACACTGGGTTTTAACTAACTCAGCTCTGAAGTGATGCACATCACTTCCTTTTACTTTCATTGGCCAAACTAGGCATATGGACCCAATCTAACTGCATAGGAGCCTGGGAAATGTAAATGGAGCACGTGGCATGTTTGGTGAACACTCTCTGCTGCAGACAGGGACCTGATCTTGTCGGGTTTCATTAGCCAGGCTAAAGAGTTTTAAGTGTGAATGAAGGCCAGTGGACAGTTTTGAAAGAAGTCCCCTGATCTGATTTTTTTTTAAAGATCACTCTGTCTCCTGTGTGGAAAATGGAAGTGAGTAAAAAGCTGAGGAGGGTCTTAGAAGGCTATCACAAGAGTGTTAATAAGAGGTAGTGGTGGCTTAAACTAAGATGAAAGAGAAAGGTGGATTAGTTGGGAGTCTTTTTATTTTTAGAGGTAATAGAAGGTGCTGATGGATTGGATGTAGAGTATGAAGGAAAAGAAAGGAATCAAGGATGATTCTAGGGGTAATTGGTACATGCTATTTCTTTCTAGGGATGTTCTTTCCCAACTCCCCACCTGAAAAAATGTTCTTCCTTCCAGGTACCCAACTCAAATATATTTTTTTCTATAAAGCATTCTTTATACCTCTGACAGAACGCATCTTTCCTTTTCCTATAGACTCCCATACCATTCTGCTCATTCTTTATGACATTTACTGAACTGTAGCATAACTATCATTTACCATCCATCTCTTCTACAAAACCATGAGCTAACATCTTGCCTGGCATATAGCTGTTCAATAAAATTGTATTGAATAAATGAATGAATGAATATACAATGGCTAATATTTTCTTCTCTTGCCCAGTGACAGGACAATTCATATATATTTATATGAATTATACAGCATTCGAGCCTAAGGAATTCTCTTCAGTCTCTAAAACATTATTCTTGGCTGTATATCTGTAATGTTTGGCTGCCATAACTGCTTTTCTAAAATTTTTTTTTTAGTTTTTTTTTTTTTATTAAATTAACAGAATGAGAGGCAGCTGCAGGTACTGGCAGATCACAAAATGCATAATTACTAAAAGTAACTGAAGCATATTACAGTATAATTCAACAGAAAAAAAAAAACACCTGGCACATGCTATGTTAATTTGTCATAAAAGAGCTTCAAAGAAAGCATTTGCTGCAGCTGGCACATCCATCATTTCCCTGAAACGAATAGTACACCTTTTGTTTTTAATTGTCTCGTATAATATAGAATAGAGCCTTATGTGATTTAATCTTTAGTCATCACTAAAGGATTTCATGCGTTGAGGAAATTTTCCCTTACAGTGTATCAACCAAAATATACATGGCCCATCCTTAACTCAAACTGTGCCTCAATAATAACAAAATGATCTAAGCAATTACAGTAATTAATTATAATGCCTGAGATATTGGCCCAAATTTCAAACTCTTATCCCATGCCTTAAGGAACCATAACTTCTCTTATTTTAGTTAAAGTATTTGTGGCATTTTCAGAGACTAGTGCATTGTAGGGAACACTTTGCTTTTAACTTCATAACCATACCTTTTCAGTTATATATATACCAGTGATATTGAGAATTGAAGTATATTTAGAGTAGAAATTTTCTCTTTCAGCATGAGTTAGGATATCTATTTCTATGACAGAGACAAGCAGAAAAAGGCTAATTATTGTTATAAAACAGCTTCTAATGCTGACCTTTTTGAAATAATGTTTTTCCAGGTGTCTACTGAACATTTCCATAGGTACCTCACACTCAATATCTTCAAAACTGAACTCATTATTTCACACCTAGCCCAAGTCTTTGTTTCATCCTGTATTTTCCACTTCCATGTGTTAATATCTACCCACTTGCTCAAGTAAAACTCTAGATGTCATCCTGAACTCCTCATTTTACTCACACCCCTAAATATCCAGTATTACTAATGCTACCTTCTAAATAACTCTTGAATCTGTCCATTTCCCTCCAATAGTTAGGCTATCAACATTGCTCACCTAGATTACTGCTAAAACCCCCTAATTTACTACAGTCATATTTGCTTAACTATTTTTCCTGCTGTAATCAGCAAGACTTTCTGATGCTCAAATCAATCATGTCACTTCTCTCCTTAAAATACGTCAGTGCTCCCCAGTGTACTGATGGTAAAGTCTCAACTTCCTATCAAGACATATAAGATCCTTGTATTTCCTTGTATTACCTTATACATATAAAATCCAAGCTGTATTTCTTTGTGATTCCTCTGTCATCCCCACTCCCATATCCTAGTAACACTCTGTTCCATTCATACTGAGCTTTCTTTCAGTTTCCTAAATTTATTATCCCTTCTTATTTCCTGGCCTTCACACATGGATTTGATTGTAACACTCTTCGTTACCCTGGTTTTGTCCATCTAACTTCTATTTATCTTTCATGTATCGGCTTACGAGCCTACTTCCTCTGGAGAGACAGCTCTAATCCCCTGATCCTCCATATGTGTTCCCATAGCACTGTGAATTTTTTATAGCATTTACTACCTGTATGATAAACCTCATAGCTTTTCAGTATTTCTGGTAGTTCCTAAGTTTCACTGTGGCGGAGACTGGATCTTGTTCTTCCTTGTCTCCCTAGCACCTAGCAAAGGCACTCACTTCAGTATATATAGAACGAATGAACTTTGTAATTGCCTCAGTCTTATCCTAAGATTAAAATTATATGTTGTAAGGAAAATTCACACGTTACTTTGAAACTTTGAGTTCATTCTTCAAGTAACTTAAAATAAGCTTTCTATAAATGATTTCTATAAGTAGAGCTCGGTAGCACGTTGGTTTTTGTAGTCGTAGTCTCCTGCATTTATTACACAGTTTGACGGCTACTTTAAAATGTAATCACTGAATTATCGAATTAGTTGTCAGATGAGAGCAAGTAGACGGAAACTTTGAAAAAGCGAGATACAGGATATTAGAAATGTTCTTATTGAATGGACTAGTTAAGTGATTCTGTGGAATTAACTAAAATTTGTCTAGACTAAAAGCCACCTTATGTGTGCCAGGCACTGTTCTAAGCCCTGTGAATGTAGCTTCTCTTTTAGAGCTTTCATTCCAGGGTGGGGAGAGAAATAATAAGAAGGTAAACTAACAAATAAACAAGATAATTCTGTGTATTTTAAATGGCATGAAGAAAACAAATGCGATGATGCGATAGTAACTCGGACAGGGTGGGAGCTGAAAGGGCTGGACTGTTTCTTAAAAAGTAGTCAGAAAAGGTGAGATTTAAACTGAGGCCCAAATGATAGAAAGAAATCAACTCTATGAAAAAGCCAGGAAAATATTCCAGGCAGATGAAGCAGACCCATATGATTAGAGTATAGTGAGTGAGGGGAGAGAATGCTGTCAGGTTGAGGAACTAGGCAAGAATCAGACCATGAGAATCTTGTAGGCTATTTTAAGTAAGCTGTTTGTACTTACTTGAACCAGGATATTTAAGTAAGTCTATTTTAAGTTTAAGTCCAAAGTGCAGCAGTAGGAAATCACTGGAAAATTTTAGACATTCCTAGGTCTTTAAAAGACCACTTTAGCTATTATGTGGAAAACAGACTAGAGAAGGGGCAAAAATGGAGTCAGGGAAACCAGATATTAGATTATGACAGTATTCTAGGCAATAGATGATAGTGGCTTAGAACAGAGTGTTGTGGGTGGAGATGGAGAGAAATGGGTAGTTATGAAATATATTAGGAAGGTGTAGGGTAGAACTCACGGTAAGTCAAATCTAGGGGATGAGAAAATGGAAGGAATCTAAGATGACGTCTAAGCTTTGACTCGAGCATCTGGGTAGATGGTGATGATGCCCTTTACTGGGAGGGAGGAAACTTGGGAAGGTATGGATAAGAAGTAGTTGCCATTTTGGACAAGTTGCATTTGAAGTGCTCGTTTGTGTTCCTCTACAGTCATGGCCTAAATGAGATCACTTAGGGGGAATGTGCAGAAAGGGAAAGAACGAACCTGGGCCTGTGACCAAGGGTGCTTGAATATATCTAAAGCTGGCCTGTAACCTGTGGTATTTTTAGTTAACTGAATAAGACTTGAAACCTTAGGATGAATTTCCTTTTTTAGTAGTCAGGTCTTTTGAAGCCACACACGAAGTCAAGGTCACAGTCTTTGCAATTGCTGACCATTTTGCTGCATACTCAGGATTAAATTTTTTTCAGAGAATCTTCACTTTGCCTTTTAGATCTTGATATTATATAATGCCACAGATTTGCTTTACTGACATCTCTCGTAAATGATTGGGCTTAAGGTGAGAGGCAGTGTGATTTAGTTGAGAGAACATTTTGATTAAAAGACTGGGTATGAAGCCCATTTTTTCCTTCAATCATTGCCTGACCTCAGGAACATTAAATAACTTTTCTGAGTCTTAATTTCTTTACCTATAAGATGAGAACAGTAACTACTTTGCAATATCAAAGCACTAATAAGATACAGTATTAACGTTCATGTGCAGTAGAAAACCCCCTTGGCTGATGTCCACTTCATCGTGGGCAACATGAACCAGTGAAGTTTCTGTACAGAGCATACTGACCAGGGCCCGAGACTTTCTCTGTGCCCTTACCTAGTCAGCTTAGACACTCTGCACTTGCTTTACAGTATCAGTGTGATTGTTCCCAAGCCAGGTTATGCCAGTTATACCTGTTTTAGAAATACATAATTTAATTAAATAAACCAGTGATATGTGAGTACAAAAAGAAAGTTATTGTTTCTTTTTAAACTGAATTGTATACTTTGGAGAATTTGCTGTTGAATTAAGTCTGAATAAGCAACTATAAAATAGAGGGAATACTGTAAAAATCTAGAATATTTCTGTATTTGGACTGCTTGCCAAGTGCCTTTAAATTCTTGTACCACCTTAATGAAAGCAAAAGTGGAAATGATTCTAGATGATAACGTTATGGATGTGGTTTGTGTAAGAAAGACATTCAACATTGAAACACTCCAATCAGTGTGCTCATACTTTAAAAGAAAAAATTCTTTAAGAACTTTGTATATTCCAGGCAAAAAGCTCAGACAAAATCCTTATCCTTCCTTAGGCCTCAGACCTCTTAAAAATCTGAGGAAATCTATAGACCTTCTTCCCAGACTAGGTAAACACACAAGATCTTGTATATAGTTCAGGGTATTTGTGAACGTACTACCTGAAGCCTGTCCGTGGACCACAGAGGAAGGGCTCTTGCGTTAGGTGCTCACCCTTCACCCACTTCCACCTCCAGCTGAAGAATTGGATGACTTCCCAATGTTGATTCTAATATTTTTTAATAGATACAGCATTAATTATTTTGTTTATAAATTATTTTATAAAATTTTACTTAGAATGTAGTAAATCAATTATATTTTACAAATAAATTTTAAATTATATTTTGTAGGCATGACTAGGATTTTCTATCACATACACATGAATTAATATAAGTGAACTAAAAATATTTAGGACACTGATGGGCTAAGCAATTCCCAGTAATAGAATAAGGAATTCCTTGTTCTTCTACAGTTACATTGAAATCAGTAGAAGATAATTTTACCTTAAACCTTATGATATGTAATATGTCAGAAATTATAGAGAACCTGGGTACAGTTCCATTTAAATTCTGTAATTAGTATAAAGTACTCTTTAACTGCCATAATGTCATAAAGAAACTGGAAATGTCATCTATCTCTGTACCTTCTGGCAGGCTACACTTAAATCATTCCCGATTGGTAAGGATGTTTCTGTTTTTAAAGATTTCTAGTGAAGAGGTTATATAGCTTTACTTGGCAAGTGTTTGAGTGTAATACCACTGTGAAACTTTCTGGAAGGTCTTATTTTATGTTTATCCTAAATTACTAATGACATAGGGAACTCCCAATTATATTCTCTAATAAAGAGACATTTTCTCATAGATAATACAGAGTCAGATCATCCTCCTGGGTCTTTCTGTTATCCCTGCAATGAAATATCCTGATAGAGAAATAAGGAGCTGCAAAGTACTGACAGGCAGGCTCCAGGAAGACCTCGGCGGATAGAGTTGGTGAAATCACTTTTCTCTCCACCCTTTAATACATTCTAAACTTTCATTCAGGAGTGAGATTGAAGGAAATGCTTAACTGAAAAATTCTCTTTTCTTAGGCACTTCAAATCCTTTGGAGAAAGTAGTAGACTATAAATAAATCTAAATAAATGTTTAAAAATTTTTATCTAAAGTATGTTTTGTGGTAGATTCCTCAGTAACTGTTGAGCAAATAGCGAATAAAATTTTCTAACTGCTAGGTTTCCTAAACCTGCAAATATTTATTAAATCCCTATGTGTAAAGCCCTGTGGTGTATCCTGTGGAAACTAAAAACAATCCCCTTTTTAAAAGTCTCCATTATACTTGGGGGCCTGTGAGTATGTGTGTGTGTGTATAAGTGTATATGTATATAAACACATAGATAAACCACTGATTAGAATTATAATACAGAATTGTTAAATGTCTCCTACATAAAATAAATAATGCTTTGATGCGAGAAGAGAACTGTCTGGATTAAAAGGAACTGGGAAGGAGGCATAGAAAGAAGAGGAACAAGGGTGGAATCTTAAAGAATGGGCAGGATTTTAACGGGAAATCTTCAATAGAGGGTACAGAAAGTGATACAAAATGAGCCTAAAGATGATACATATATGATTTATTGGTGAGACAGTGAGAGCCTAACTGAAGTAGAAGGCTCCTATTGGAGATAAGGTTGGAAAGATAAATTACACAAAATTTTGGAGGAATTTGAATGCAGTCTCAGGAGTTTGGACTGTTTTGTCTGGTAGCAGAGAGCCACTGGAGATTATTGCTCAAGGAAACAAATTATTAAGGTGGTACTTTAGAAAGAGAAATATGCTAGGGATGTGTTAGGGAAAACTACTCCATCAATTGAGCACTGCTGTGTGCACTGGTGGATGCTTTACATGCAGTTTTTCACTTGATGCTAAGAAGCCCGAGCAGTTGGCTACTGCAGTAAATCTAAAAATTAAGTTATAAGAACTTCAGTTGTGATGGTAACACTGAGTAGTAATGAAGAATAGGGAATTCCCTAGTTAAGGTTCTTCCCTGAAGAATAGGGAATTCAGTGCTTAAGACTTGGTGCTTTCACTGCCGTGGGCTGGGGTTCAATCCCTGGTGAGGAAACTAAGATCCTGCAAGCCGTGCAATGCAGCCAAAAAATGTATATGTATACACATACACATATAAAGGAAGTGAAAAATGGATGCAAAAAACACTGCAGAGGAAGAATCTATTTAGGGGCAAACTAGATGTTGCATTCAAGAGAAAGTGAGAAACAGGGTTGACTTTAAGGTTTTTAACCTAAGTAGTGAGGGCAGAGATGTCAGTGTAAAAACTGAGTAGCAGGATGAGAAGTAGGTTTTATCTTAGGACTTTAAAAAAAAAACAGAGAGAGAGAAAAGTAGGTTTGCAAAGGGATGCAAAATGTTTGATGTTAGTCATGTTAAATTTGAATATAGGACTGAACCTTTAGGGAAGAAATCAGAAAGATATAACTTGTCAGGTTTCCAAGTAAATGTGTAAATATTTCTATTCCTTACAGTGCCTAATACACACATTCACACATACGTTCTCTTTCACTTATTCATCTAACAAACATTTAGCATTTGCCTGCCGTGGTGCACAGACCAGGGGAGTGGTTAAGAGCACAGACTTTGGAGCCAAAGGGCCCAGTTTTTCAATTCTGACTCTCCAATTGACAAGCTGTGTGAGTCCAGGCAAGTTACTTAACTTTATTTTTAAATGCCTCTGTCTTTTAATTTTCTCATATGTGAAATTGGGGATCTCACGGGGTTATCATGAAAGCTAGAAAAGGTAGTTTACATAAAGCATCTGGAACAGTGCTGGGCACCGAGGAAGCACTGGGGGATTGTTCGCTGTTATTACCACCGTCACCAGCATCTTCACTGTCTTGATGAATAGCAGTGTTGCTTGCTGTCCAATGGGGGTGACAGCGCTTGATACACGATAGAACAGATATTTACACAGATAAAAAGTAACTTAGAGGGCTTCCCTGGTGGCGCAGTTGTTGAGACTCCGCGTGCCGATGCAGGGGACATGGGTTCGTGCCCCGGTCCGGGAAGATCCCACATGCTGCGGAGCGGCTGGGCCCGTGAGCCATGGCTGCTGAACCTGCACATCCGGAGCCTGTGCTCCGAAACGGGAGAGCCCACGACAGTGAGAGGCCCACGTACTGCAAAAAAAAAAAAAAAAAAAAGTAACTTAGAGTTAATAATTTGTATCTTTGTGATCTTAAATTTTGTGGGAAATTATTACTATCTAATAGGAATTATTAGGAATTATTACTATTATTCAGATAAATTGTCATGGGTAAATGAATAGCTTAGGCATCAAATTATGCAGTAGGTGTTTTGTGAAAAGGTTTTGTATAAACTGAGTTTTAGCTAACTTTATAAATACAATCATTGTATCATCTTCCTCTCCATAGTATTCAGAGGTTATTTCTCATCAGCACTAATGTGCATAACTTTTACCTTTAATTACATTCGGCCTAGAAGACTGGCCACGTTAGTCACTTTGCTTTTCTTTGTTATGTCATGTTGAGGAGCAGCAGTAACTTAAACTACACAAGATACTTTAAAGGAAGCATAGTCATTTATCCCGCATTATTATTACCACCAAAATAGCTGAGGTCAAACATTAGAGTTTGTCTGTCGCGCCATCAGTGATAGATACTCAAGCTTCTCATACTCAGTGACATGTATAGATGAAGCCACTGAGTAGGAATAAGTCGTTTCGCCTTAGTCTGTAAGTTCTGTTGTGGCAACATCCGTGTGTTTACCACCGCATGCCTTGCACTTGGCCATAAAGAATATTCGGTAGATATTTCTGGAATTGATTTGTGGACATTATTTTTTGTCCTCTTCTACGTATTTATAACAAACTGCTTGCTGATTTTAACAGCTATCCACTCAAATATAGGACACTAGAGGGACTTACCAGGTTTTTAGGTTCACTTGGAAAAAATTCAAGGCTCATAATTGGAAGTGTTAATCTATCGATTTACTTTAGAAGCAGAAGTAAGGTCAAAGGATAAAAACCAATCCTGAATTAACTATTTTAATACTCAGAAATTGATTTGATCTTGTTTAAAGTTATTTTAAAGACTACATTGTATCTGCTTCTAACCTGGGACCCTGGAAATTATCTTTAGCCAAAAGCAATATAATGCTTATATGTTGAACAACAACAACAACAAAGACAACATTTCTGTCTTCTGTGCATAAGATTATTCCAGCTAATAAAGCATAAAAGATAATGAATGCATAAAATAAGGCAAATATACAATCAACCAAAACATAAATTTTAATCCTGAATGTACTACATTGAAATGATGTTGAGTGATTGACATTACCTTAAATTTCCGAGAGTTGAGCCCTGCTAAGAAGCACCATATATGAATCTTAAAAATAACAAACACTGTATCTGTTTCATATGAATACACTTTCATTTTAATGCCAAGTACTACCTCAAGATACTGATATTAACGAGACTTTGGCACTTTTAAAATATGTGTATGTGAGTTTTTTGCTTTTTCTATTGTGGTAAAATAAACATAATATAAAATGTACAATTTTAACCATTATTTAAATTGTGATAAAAAATTTACAGTCTTAATCATTTTTTTTGACATCTTTATTGGACTATAACTGCTTTACAATGGTGTGTTAGTTTCTGCTTTACAACAAAGTGAATCAGCTATACATATACATATATCACCATATTCCCTCCCTCTTGCGTCTCCCTCCCACCCTCCCTATCCCTCCCATCTAGGTGGTCAAAAAGCACCGAGCTGATCTCCCTGTGCTATGCGGCTTCTTCCCACTAGCTATCTATTTTACATTTGGTAGTGTGTATATGTCCATGCTACTCTCTCACTTCGTCCCAGCTTACCCTTCCCCTTCCCCGTGTCCTCAAGTCCATTATCTACGTCTGCCTCTTTATTCCTGTCCCTCCCCTAGGTTCATCAGAACAATATTTCTTTTAGATTCCATATATACGTGTTAGCATACGGTATTTGTTTTTCTGACTTACTTCACTCTGTAGGACAGACTCTAGGTCCATCCCCCTCACTACAAATAACTCAATTTGGTTTCTTTTTATGGCTGAGTAATGTTCCATTGTATATATGTGCCACATCTTCATTGTCCATTCATCTGTCGATGGACACTTAGGTTGCTTCCATGCCCTGGCTGTTGTAAATAGTGCTGCAATGAACATTGTGGTACATGACTCTTTTTGAATTATGGTTTTCTCAGGGTATATGCCCAGTAGTGGGATTGCTGGATCATATGGTAGTTCTATTTTTAGTTTTTTAAGGAACCTCCATACTGTTCTCCATAGTGGCTGTATCCATTTACATTCCCACCAACACTGCAAGAGGGATGCCTTTTCTCCACACCCTCTCCAGCATTTATTGTTTGTAGATTTTTTGATGATGGCCATTCTGACCAGTGTGAGGCGATACCTCATTGTAGTTTTGATTTGCATTTCTCTAATGATTAGTGATGTTGACCATCCTTTCATGTATTTGTTGGCGATCTGTATATCTTCTTTGGAAAAATGTCTATTTAGGTCTTCTGCCCATTTTTGGATTGGGTTGTTTGTTTTTTTGATACTGAGCTGTGTGAGCTGCTTGTGTAATTTGGAGACTGATCCTTTGTCAGTTGCTTCATTTGCAAATATTTTCTCCCATTCTGAGGGTTGTCTTTTCGTCTTGTTTATGGCTTCTTTTGCTGTGCAAAACCTTTTAAGTTTCATTAGGTCCCATTTGTTTATTTTTGTTTTTATGTCCACTTCTCTAGGAGGTGGGTCAGAAAGCATCTTGCTGTGATTTATGTCACACAGTGTTCTGCTTATGTTTTCCTCTAATAGTTTTACAGTGTCTGGGCTTACATTTACGTCTTTAATCCATTTTGAGTTTATTTTTATGTATGGTGTTAGGGAGTGTTCTAATTTCATTCTTTCACATGTAGCTGTCCAGTTTGCCCAACACCACTTACTGAAGAGGCTGTCTTTTCTTGCCTCCTTTATCAAAGATAAGGTGACTTTCTGTGCATGGGTTTATCTCAGGGCTTTCTATCCTGTTCCTTTGATCTTATTTCTGTTTTTGTGCCAGTACCATACTATCTTGATTACTCTAGCTTTGTAGTATAGTCGAAAGTCAGGGAGCCTGATTCCTACAGCTATGTTTGTCTTTCTCAAGAATTCTTTGGCTATTTGGGGTCTTTTGTGTTTCTGTAAAATTTGTGAAATTTTTTTTTCTAGTTCTGTGAAAAATGCCATTGGTAGTTTGATAGGGATTGCATTGAATCTGTAGATTGCTTTGGTTAATAGAGTCATTCTCACAATGTTGATTCTTCCAATCCAAGAACATGATACATTTCTCCATCTGTTTGTATCATCTTTAACTTCTTTCGTCAGTGTCTTATAGTTTTCTGCATACAGGTGTTTTGTCTCCTTAGATAGGTTTATTCCCAGGTATTTTATTCTTTTAGTTGCAGTGGTAAATGGGAGTGTTTCCTTAATTTCTCTTTCAGATTTTTCATCGTTAGTGTATAGGAATGCAAGAGATTTCTGTGCATTAATTTTGTATCCTGCTACTTTAACAGATTCATTGATTAGCTCTAGTAGTTTTTTGGTAGCATCTTTAGGATTCTCTATGTATAGGATCATGTCATCTGCCGTGACAGTTTTACTTCTTTTCCCATTTGGATTCCTTTCATTGCTTTTTCTTCTCTGATTGCTGTGGCTAAAACTTCCAAAACTATGTTGAATAATAGTGGTGAGAGTAGGCAACCTTGTCTGGTTCCTGATCTTAGTGGAAATGGTTTCCATTTTTCACCGCTGAGAAGGATGTTGGCTGTGGGTTTGTTATATATGGCCTTTATTATGTTGAGATAAGTTCCCTCTTTGCCTACTTTCTGGAGAGTTTTTATCATAAATGGGTGTTGAATTTTGTCGAAAGCTTTTTCTGCATCTATTGAGATTTTAGTATGGTTTTTATCCTTCAGTTTGTTAATATGGTGTATCACATTGATTGATTTGCGTATATTGAAGAATCCTTGCATTCCTGGGTAAACCCCACTTGATCATGGTGTATGATCATTTTAATGTGCTGTTGGATTCTGTTTGCTAGTGTTTTGTTGAGGATTTTTGTATCTGCGTTCATCAGTGATATTGGTAGTAATTTGCTTTTTAGGTGACATTTTTGTCTGGTTTTGGTATCAGGGTGATGGTGGCTTCGTGGAATGAGTTGGGGAGTGTTCCTCCCTCTACTATATTTTGGAAGAGTTTGAGAAGGATAGGTGTTAGTTCTTCTCTAAGTTTTTGACAGAATTCGCCTGTGAAGCCATCTGATCCTGGGCTTTTGTTTGTTGGAAGATTTTTAATCACAGTTTCAATTTCAGTGCTTGTGATTGTTCTGTTTATATTTTCTCTTTCTTCCTGCTTCAGTCTTGGAAGGTTGTGTTTTTCTAAGAATTTGTCCATTTCTTCTAAGTTGTCCATTTTATTGGCATAGAGTTGCTTGTAGTAATCTCTCATGATCCTTTGTATTTCTTCAGTGTCAGTTGTTACTTCTTTTTCATTTCTAATTCTGTTGATTTGAGTCTTCTCCGTTTTTTTCTTGACGAGTCTTGCTAATGGTTTATCAATTTTGTTTATCGTTTCAAAGAACCAGCTTTTAGTTTTATTGATCTTTGTTATGGTTTCCTTCATTTCTTTTTCATTTATTTCTATTGTGATCTTTATGATTTCCTTCCTTCTGCTAACTTTGGTGGTTTTTTGTTCTTTCTCTAATTGCTTCAGGTGTAAGGTTAGGTGTTTTTTTTGAGATTTTTCTTGTTTCTTGAGGTAGGAATGTATTGCTATAAACTTCCCTCTTAGAACTGATTTGCTGCATCCCATAGGTTTTGGGTCATTGTGTTTTCATTGTCATTTGTTTCTAGGTACTTTTTGATTTCCTCTTTGATTTCTTCAGTGATCTCTTGGTTATTTAGTAGCATATTGTTTAGCCTCCATATATTTGTATTTTTTACAGTTTTTTTCCTGTAATTGATATTTACTCTCATAGCATTGTGGTCGGAAAACATACTTGATACAATTTCAGTTTTCTTCAATTTACCAAGGCTTGATTTGTGACCCAAGATATGATCTATCCTGAAGAATGGTCCGTGAGAACTTGAGAAGAAAGTGTGTTCTGTTGGTTTTGGGTGGAATGTCCTATAAATATCAATTAAGTCCATCTTTTTTTTTTTTTTTGGTTTTTTTTTTTTTTTTTTTTTTGCGGTACGCGGGCCACTCACTCTTGTGGCCTTTCCCGTTGCGGAGCACAGGCTCCGGACGCGCAGGCTTAGTGGCCATGGCTCACGGGCCCAGCCACTCCGCGGCATGTGGGATCCTCCCAGACCGGGGCACGAACCCGCGTCCCCTGCATCGGCAGGCGGACTCTCAACCACTGCGCCACCAGGGAAGCCCAAGTCCATCTTTTTTAATGTGTCATTTAAAGCTTTTGTTTCCTTATTGATTTTCATTTTCGTTGTTCATTCCATTGGTGAATGTGAGGTGTTAAAGTCCCTTACTATTATTGTGCTACTGTCGATTTCCCCTTTTATGGCTGCTAGCATTTGCCTTATGTATTAGGGTGCTCCTGTGTTGGGTGCATGAATATTTACAATTGTTATATCTTCTTCTTGGATTGATCCCTTAATCATTATATAGGGTCCTTCTTTTTCTCTTGTTATAGTCTTTATTTTAAAGTCTAGTTTTATCTGATATGAGAATTGCTACTCCAGCTTTCTTTTGATTTCCATTTGCATGGAATATCTTTTTCCGTACCCTACTTTCAGTCTGTATGTGTCCCAAGGCCTGAAGTGGGTCCCTTGTAGACAGCATATATATGGGTCTTGTTTTAGAATCCTTTCGGACAGTCTGTGTCTTTTGATTGGAGCATTTAATCCATTTACATTTAAGGTAGTTCTCGATATGTATGTTCCCATTACCATTTTCTTAATTGTTTTGAGTTTGTTATTGTAGGTCTTTCCTTGTCTTGTTTTTCCTGCCTAGAGAAGTTCCTTTAGCATTTGTTGTAAAGCTGGTTTGGTGGTGCTGAACTCTCTTAACTTTTGCTTGTCTGTAAAGGTTTTAATTTCTCCGTCAAATCTGAATGTGATCCTTGCTGGGTAGAGTAATCTTGGTTGTAGGTTTTTCCCTTTTATCACTTTAAATATGTCCTGCCACTCCCTTCTGGCTTGCAGAGTTTCTGGTGAAAGATCAGCTGTTAACCTTACAGAGATTCCCTTGTATGTTATTTGTTGCTTTTCCCTTGCTTCTTTTAGTATTTTTCTTTGTATTTAATTTTTGATAGTTTGATTGTTATGTGTCTTCTTGTGTTTCTCCTTGGATTTATCCTGTATGGGACTCTCTGCACTTCCTGGACTTGATTGACTCCTTTCCCATGTTAGGGAAGTTTTCAACTATAATCTCTTCAAATATTTTCTCAGTCCCTTTCTTTTTCTCTTCTTCTTCTGGGACTCCTATAATTCGAATGTTGTTGCATTTATTGTTTTCCCAGAGGTCTCTGGGACTGTCCTCAATTCTTTTCATTCTTTATTCTGTACTCCAGTTGCTATTTCCAGTATTTTGTCTCACCTGTCACTTATCTGTTCTTCTGCCTCAGTCATTCTACTATTGAACCTTCTAGAGAATTTTTAATTTAATTTATTGTGTTGTTCATCATTGTTTGTTTGCTCTTTAGTTCTTATAGGTCCCTGTTAAGCGTTTTTTATATTTTCTCCGTTCCATTTCCAAGATTTTGGATCATCTTCACCATCATTACTCTGAATTCTTTTGCAGGTAGACTGCTTATTTTCTCTTCATTTGTTTCGTCTGGTGGGTTTTTACCTTGCTCCTTTATCTGCTGCATATTTCTCTGTCTTCTCATTTTGCTTAACTACTGTGTTTGCCGTCTTCTTTTCGCAGGCTGCAGGTTCGTAGTTCCTGTTGTTTTTAGTGTCTGCCCCCAGTGGTTAAGGTTGGTTCAGTGGGTTGTGTAGGCTTCCTGGTGGAGGGGACTGGTGCCTGTTTTCCCGTGGGTGGGGCTAGATCTTGTCTTTCTGGTGGGCAGGGCTGCGTCTGGTGGTGTGTTTTGGGTGTCTGTGAACTTATTATGATTTTAGTCAGCCTCTCTGACAATGGGTGCGGTTGTGTTCCTGTCTTGCTAGTTGATTGGCATGTGGCGTCCAGCACTGGAGCTTGCTGGTCGTTGGGTGGAGCTGGGTCTTAGCGTTGAGACAGAGATCTCTCGGAGAGCTCTTGCAGATTGATATTACGTGGGGCCAGGAGGTCTCTGGTGGTCCAGTGTCCTGAACTCAGCTCTCCCACCTCAGAAGCTCAGGCCTCACACTAGGCCAGAGCACCAATACCCTGTCAGCCGCACGGCTGCCACGGAAACAAATCTTCTCTCAAGAGCCAACTCTTTTTGACAGATTTGTCAGTTCTCTAGATGAATTCATTTGTGATCTCCTGACGTTACCGAGCGTGCTTGGTTTTGCCTGACAGGTAGCAACCAGATCACTGAGTTTTCGAGGTTTGCAACAAACAGAGGGCTTATTCAGTAAGCAGCCAAGCGACAGGATAACCAGTCTCATATTTGCCTCCCTGAAGACAGGGGCTCAAGCTATTTTGGGAATAAAGAATAAAAAAGTACAGCAGTCTGAGGTGTGGTGAGTGTGAGGCACGCAGGGATTGGAAAAAGGTGCAGAAGTTGTCCTTCTGCACAGGCGTAACTAAGCTCGAGTGGTGTATTCTTGAGGGGTCCTCAATGCCCTCTTGCTGCAAATGCAAAACAGGCTTCCCAGGGGTAGAATACTTTGGTCCTTGCCAGCCAAGAGATGGCTTTTTATCATGCAGAATATTTCTCTGTTGTTATTATTATTGCTGTCTTCTTTTTCGTTTAGCAGTTCGTTACAGGTTATGATAAAAGATACACATGAACATCAAATGGACGAGATGCATAGGGCCAGGCATGGGAGAGGGGTACGGAGCATCTTTACCCTCTCCAGGCCCAAAACTCTGCCCAAATTTCCACGTGTTCACCCACCTGGAAGTTTTCCATTCATTTTAAGTGAACAGTTCAATAGTGCTAAGTATTTTCACACTATTGTACAACCAATGTCCAGAATACATATGTGTTTTATAAAGAAATGAGTCGTTTCAGATATGGTCTATTAAGAAGCAACTTTTATTTTGCACACAAGATATTTTTGTTCAAAACATGAACATGTATCTCACTAATAAAGATTCGATTTTGTTAAATTTTTGAACAGTTATATTAATGGCTTTTTCTTCCGTTCTTTTTTTTTTTCTTCCCTGTCTCTTGATTAATAGGAGTGAGCTGAATCGACAGAAACTTCATACCCAAGAGCTGCTTTCTCAGCTGGAAATGGCAAATGAAAAGGTAGTTGAGGTAAGATAATGACCCTCCTGGGAAGTGCTTTCTGCTGCAGGTTGATACACATGTTATAGAATTTTACCTGAGCCAAGTCCAAATTAATTCTCAACTTGGAAATACCATATGGATGTGAGTATTTCTTGTAGAAATCATACATAACCCTAAAAGTGCACACTTAATATAATATGAATAAAAGCTTTGAAAGCTAGTGATTCATCACATTTAAATGACAAAGATAGAGCTCTTATTTCAGTTGCACCAGTATACCTTGTGCTTTTTCAGAATTGTTAGGATCCCCTTTATTTCTGTGCATGTCTGAGACTTCTTTTTAACCCAATTCCTCTAATTTTTTTTTAACATCTTTATTGGAGTATAATTGCTTTACATTTTTGTGTTAGTTTCTGCTGTATAACAGACTGAATCAGCTATACATATACATATATCCCCATATCCCCTCCCTCTTGCGTCTCCCTCCCACCCTCCTATCCCACCCATCTAGGTGGTCACAAAGCACTGAGCTGGTCTCCCTGTGCTGTGCGGCTGCTTCCTACTTGCTATCTATTTTACATTTGGTAGTGTGTATCTGTCAGTGCCACTCTCTCATTTCGTCCCAGCTTACCCTTCCCCCTCCCCATATCCTCAACTCCATTCTCTTCATCTGTGTCTTTATTCCTGTCCCTCCCCTAAGTTCATCAGAACCAGTTTTTGTTTTAGAATCCATATATATGTGTTAGCATACGGTATTTGTTTTTCTCTTTCTGATTTACCTCACTCTGTATGACAGACTCTAAATTCATCCACCTCACTACAAATAATGCAATTTGGTTTCTTTTTATGGCTGAGTAATATTCCATTGTATATATGTGCCACATCATCTTTATCCATTCATCTATCGATGGACAGTTAGGTTGCTTCCATGTCCTAGCTGTTTTAAATAGTGCTGCCATGAACATTGTGGTACATGACTCTTTTTGAAGTATGGTTTTCTCAGGGTATATGCCCAGGAGTGGGATTGCTGGGTCATATGATAGTTCTATTTTTAGTTTTTTAAGGAACCTCCATACTGTTCTGCATAGTGGCTGTATCAATTTACATTCCCACCAACAGTGCAAGAGGGTTCCCTTTTCTCCACACCCTCTCCAGCATTTATTGTTTGTAGATTTTTTGATGATGGCCATACTGACTGGTGTGAGATATCTCATTGTAGTTTTGATTTGCATTTCTCTAATGATTAGTGATGTTGACCATCCTTTCATGTATTTGTTGGCGATCTGTATATCTTCTTTGGAAAAATGTCTATTTAGGTTTTCTGCCCATTTTTGGATTGGGTTGTTTATTTTTTTGATACTGAGCTGCGTGAGCTGTTTGTGTATTTTGGAGACTGATCCTTTGTCAGTTGCTTCATTTGCAAATATTTTCTCCCATTCTGAGGGTTGTTTTTTCATCTTGTTTATGGCTTCCTTTGCTGTGCAAAAGCTTTTAAGTTTCATTAGGTCCCGTTTGTTTATTTTTGTTTTTATGTCCACTTCTCTAGGAGGTGGGTCAGAAAGCATCTTGCTGTGATTTGTGTCACACAGTGTTCTGCTTATGTTTTCCTCTAATAGTTTTACAGTGTCTGGGCTTACATTTACGTCTTTAATCCATTTTGAGTTTATTTTTATGTATGGTGTTAGGGAGTGTTCTAATTTCATTCTTTTACATGTAGCTGTCCAGTTTGCCCAGCACCACTTACTGAAGAGGCTGTCTTTTCTTGCCTCCTTTATCAAAGACAGGTGACCATCTGTGCATGGGTTTATCTCAGGGCTTTCTATCCTGTTCCATTGATCTATATTTCTGTTTTCTGTGCCGGTACCATACTGTCTTGATTACTGTAGATTTGTAGTATAGTCTACTATAGTCTATAATATAGTCTGTAGTATAGTCTATAGTCAGCGTGATTCCTCCAGCTCCGTTTGTCTTTCTCAAGATTGCTTTGCCTATTTGGGGTCTTTTGTGTTTCCATAGAATTTGTGAAATTTTTTGTTCTAATTCTGTGAAAAATGCCATTGGTAGTTTGATAAGGATTGCATTCAATCAGTAGATTGCTTTGGATAGTACAGTCATTTTCACAATGTTGATTCTTCCAATCCAAGAACATGGTATATCTCTCTATCTGTTTGTATCATCTTTAATTTCTTTCATCAGTGTCTTATAGTTTTCTGCATACAGGTGTTTTGTCTCCTTAGATAGGTTTATTCCTAGGTATTTTATTCTTTTTGTTGCAGTGGTAAATGGGAGTGTTTCCTTATTTCTCCTTCAGATTTTTCCTCATTAGTGTATAGGAATGCAAGAGATTTCTGTGCATTAATTTTGTATCCTGCTACTTTAACAGATTCATTGAGTAGCTCTAGTAGTTTTCTGGTAGCATCTTTAGGATTCTCTATGTATAGGATCCTGTCATCTGCAAACAGTGACAGTTTTACTTCTTCTCCAATTTGGATTCCTTTTATTGCTTTTTCTTATCTGATTGCTATGGCTAAAACTTCCAAAACTGTGTTGAATAATAGTGGTGAGAGTGAGCAACCTTGTCTTGTTCCTGATCTTAGTGGAAATGGTTTCCATTTTTCACCACTGAGAAGGATGTTGGCTGTGGGTTTGTTATATATGGCCTTTATTATGTTGAGATAAGTTCCCTCTATGCCTACTTTCTGGAGAGTTTTTATCATAAATGGGTGTTGAATTGTCTCAAAAGCTTTTTCTGCATCTATTGAGATTTTAGTATTGTTTTTATCCTTCTGTTTGTTAATGTGGTTTATCACATTGAATGATTTGTGTATATTGAAGAATCCTTTCATTTATGGGATAAACCCCACTTGATCATGGTGTATGATCCTTTCAATGCGCTGTTGGATTTTGTTTGCTAGTATTTTGTTGAGGATTTTTGTATCTGTGTTCATCAGTGCTACTGGCCTATAGTTTTCTTTTTTTGTGACATCTTTCTCTGGTTTTGGTATCAGGGTGATGCTGGCCTCGTGGAATGAGTTTGGGGGTGTTCCTCCCTCTGCTATATTTTGGAAGAGTTTGAGAAGGACAGGTGTTAGCTCTTTTCTAAGTGTTTGACAGAATTTGCCTGTGAAGCCATCTGATCCTGGGCTTTTGTTTGTTGGAAGATTTTTAATCACAGTTTCAATTTCAGTGCTTGTGATTGTTGTTTATATTTTCTCTTTCTTCCTGCTTCAGTCTTGGAAGGTTGTGTTTTTCTAAGAATTTGTCCATTTCTTCCAGGTTGTCCATTTTATTGGCATAGAGTTGCTTGTAGTAATCTCTCATGATCCTTTGTATTTCTTCAGTGTCAGTTGTTACTTCTCCTTTTTCATTTCTAATTCTGTTGATTTGAGTCTTCTCCTTTTTTTTCTTTATGAGTGTGGCTAATGGTTTATCAATTTTTTTTTTCTTCTCAAAGAAACAGCTTTTAGTTTTATTGATCTTTGCTATGGTTTCCTTCATTTCTTTTTCATTTATTTCTATTGTGATCTTTATGATTTCCTTCCTTCTGCTAAGTTTGGGGGGTTTCTTATTCTTCTTTCTCTAATTGCTTTAGGTGTAAGGTTAGGTTGGTTTTTTGATATTTCTTTTGTTTCTTGAGGTGGGATTGTGCTGCTATAAGCTTCCCTCTTAGGACTGCTTTTGCTGCATCCCATAGGTTTGGGGTCATCATGTTTTCATTGTCATTTGTTTCTAGATATTTTTTGATTTCCTCTTTGATTTTTTTCAGTGATCTCTTGGTTATTTAGTAGCGTATTGTTTAGCCTCCATATGTTTGTATTTTTTGCAGTTTTCTTCCTGAGATTGATATTTAGTGTTATAGCATTGTGGTTGGAAAAGATACTTGATACGATTTCAATTTTCTTCAATTTACCAAGGCTTGATTTGTGACCCAGGATATGGTCTATCCTGGAGAATGGTCCATGAGCACTTGAGAAGAAAGTGTGTTCTGTTGGTTTTGGATGGAATGTCCTATAAATATTAATTAAGTCCATCTTTTTTAATGTGTCATTTAAAGCTTTTGTTTCCTTATTGATTTTCATTTTCCTTGTTCATTCCATTGGTGAATGTGAGGTGTTAAAGTCCCCTACTATTATTTTGCTACTGTTGATTTCCCCTTTTATGGCTGTTAGCATTTGCCTTATGTATTGGAGTGCTCCTATGTTGGGTGCATAAATATTTCCAAATGTTATATCTTCTTCTTGGATTGATCCCTTAATCATATGTAGGGTCCTTCTTTTTCTCTTGTTATAGTCTTTATTTTAAAGTCTTGTTTTGTCTGATATGAGAATTGCTACTCCAGCTTTCTTTTGATTTCCATTTGCATGGAATATCTTTTTCTGTCCCCTCACTTTCAGTCTGTATGTGTCCCTAGGTCTGAAGTGGGTTTCTTGTAGACAGCATATATATGGGTCTTGTTTTAGTATCCTTTTGGGCAGTCTGTGTCTTTTGATTGGAGTATTTAATCCATTTACATTTAAGGTAGTCCTCAGTATCGATGTTCCTATTACCATTTTCTTAACTGTTTTGGGTTTGTTATTGTAGGTCTTTTCCTTGTCTTGTTTTTCCTGCCTAGAGAAGTTCCTTTAACATTTGTTGTAAAGCTTGTTTAGTGGTGCTGAATTCTCTTAGCTTTTTCTTGTCCGTAATGTTTTCAATTTCTCCATCAAATCTGAATGAGATCCTTGCTGGGTTGAGTAATCTTGGATGTAGGTTTTTCTCTTTCATAACTTTAAATATGTCCTGCCACTCCCTTCTGGCTTGCAGAGTTTCTGCTGAACGATCAGGTGTTAAGGTTATAGCGTTTCCCTTGTATGTTATTTGTTGCTTTTCCTTTGCTTCTTTAATATTTGTTCTTTATATTTAATTTTTGATAGTTTGATTAATATGTGTCTTGTTGTGTTTCTTCATGGATTTATCCTGTTTGGGACTCTCTGCACTTCCTGGACTTTATTGACTGTTTCCTTTCCCATATTTGGGAAGTTTTGAACTATAATCTCTTGAAATATTTTCTCAGTCCTTTTTCTTTTCTCTCTTCTTCTTCTGGGAGCCCTATAAATCAAATGTTGTTTCATTTAATGTTGTCCCAGAGGTCTCTGAGTCTGTCCTCAATTCTTTGCATTCTTTTTTGTTTATTCTGCTCTACAGTAGTTATTTCCTCTCTTTTATCTTTCAGGTCACTAATCTGTCCTTCTGCCTCAGTTATTCTGCTATTGATTCCTTCTAGAGAATTTTTAATTTCATTTATTGTGTTGTTCATCATTGTTTTTTGCTCTTTAGTTCTTCTAGGTCCTTGTTAAATGTTTCCTGTATTTTCTTCATTCTATTTCCAAGATTTTAGATCATCTTCACTATCATTACTCTGAATTCTTTATCAGGTAGACTGCCTATTTCCTCTTCATTTGTTTGGTCTGGTGGGTTTTTACCTTGCTCCTTCATCTGCTGCATATTTCTCTGTCTTCTCATTTTGCTTAACTTACTGTTTGGGGTCTCTTTTTTGCCGGCTGCAGGTTCGTAGTTCCCGTTATTTTTGGTGTATGGCCCCAGTGGTTAAGGTTGGTTCAGTGGGTTGTGTAGGCTTCCTGGTGGAGGGGACTGGTGCCTGTTTTCCCGTGGGTGGGGCTGGATCTTGTCTTTCTGGTGGGCAAGGCCTCGTCCAGTGGTGTGTTTTGGTGTATCTGTGAACTTATTATGATTTTAGGCAGCCTCTCTGCTAATGGGTGGGGTTGTGTACTGTCTTACTAGTTTTTTGGCATGCCATGTCCAGCACTGGAGCTTGCTGGTTGTTGAGTGGAGCTCGGTCTTAGCGTTGAGGCGGAGATCTCTGGGAGAGCTCTTGCCGATTGATATGACATGGGGCCAGGAGGTCTCTGGTGGTCCAATATCCTGCACTCGGCTCTCCCACCTCAGTAGCTCAGGCCTTACACCCGGCCAGAGCACCAAGACCCTGTCAGCCACATGACCAGGTACGTGGAGATTTCCTGCCTTTTCCGAAGTCTGATTTCTTCTGCCAGCATTCAGTAGGTGTTCTGTGGGAATTTTTCCACATGTAGATGTATTTTTGATGTATTTGTGGGGAGGAAGGTGATCTCCACGACTTACTCCACCATCATCTTGAAGATCCTCCTCCAATTTTGTTTTAGTCCATCACAAAAGACATGTAGAAAATACTTTTTCCTACTGGAATATATTAAAACATTCCTTTAGATTAATGCTTTAGAACTAAATATAGCAAGGGTTTATCATTTTTTCCTTTGAAGAAAAAAATTTAAACAATTTCCAGATTATTATTAGAACTTTCTAGAACTCTAGTTCTTCGTTTGATGCGCAAACTTCGAAGGTATTTGTTGGAATTTCATTAACAGGCTGTATGGTCCATAGGTCTCTGTGGCCTTCTGTAGGAGCCATAGTGAAGTCATTACACTTCAGTTTTATAGCATTGTAAATTGACATAAGCCATTTAGAAAACAATTAAACAATAGCCTTTCAAAAACTCTTTGATGTTGCTCCCACTTCCAGGAATCTGTTCTAAGGAAATAATTTAAAATTTGAAAAAATTTAAAGGGAAATATTCAACACAGTAATGTTAATTATTTTGGAAGCTCAAAAGCAACTAAAATGATCAATTAAAAAAGAACAGTTGCATATATTATGTTTTATCTAAGCTGGACTGTGCCTTAACCTTTATGGTAGCAGCATAGTAAAATGTATATATAGTCTGATTATAACTATGAAAATGATTATTATAGATGATGGCAGTTTTTCCTCAGGTTTTCTCTAGTGTTCATGATGTGTCTCTTAAATTTAAGACTGTGTATTTAAACATCTTGGTAAATTGGAAAAGCCAATATAGTTCTCTTCATACAATTTAATTTTGCTTTGGGGCACACTAAGAAATAGAATAAGCACATTTTAGCAGGATACTGTTAGTTCAGTATTTTGTATTACTAGGCATGACATTCATTCTTATCACTTGTATGTTATGACACGGGAAGTACCTAGTTCAAAGAACTGTATAACAGTTTTACATGTGCAAAAACTTTTTTTTAGGCTAGTATGTATGGAGAAGGCTAATACCTTTTTTAATTGATAGATTCTTTTAACTTGTCTGCATGACACCATGTTGTGACAGATTTATATTCATGATGCCTATGTAGTTGCCTGAGGCCGCTCTAACAAAGTAATACAGACTGGGGTGGCTTAACCAACAGAAACTTATTGTCTTGCAGTTCTGGAGGCCAGTAGTCCAAAATCAAGAAGACAGCAGAATTGGTTCCTTCTGAGGGAGAATCTTTTCCAGGCCTCCTTCCTAGCTTCTGGTGGCCTCAGGCATTCCCTGTCTTGTTGCTAATGTTCTCCCTGTGTCTTCATGTGTTCTTCCCTTTGTGCATGTCTGTCTCTATGTCCAAATTTCCCCTTTTTATGAAGTCACCAGTCATACTGCATATGGACCCACCCTAATGACTTCAACTTAATCATCAACAAAGACCCTATTTCCAAATAAGGTCACATTCATAAGTACTAGGGGGTTGGGGCTTCAACATCTTTTTTTTAGGGACATAATGCAACCCATACCAATGCCTTAATAATGCTCTTGACCCGAATACCTTCTGGAGAATACCTTCTGGAGTATACACATGTATTGGGAAACATGTAGACTGATTTCTTCCCCTTTTAAATAATACCGTAAGCATATAAATCATTTACGATAAGTCTAGCTCTGTAAAAATCAGGATTTCTAGAATGAATATTTTCTGTTTCTTGACCTTAATAATGCGTGGCCTATGTCACAGTTCCCCTGGAAGCTGGTCTAGCACAGTGGTTCTAAATGCGCTAGCAGACAGCATCGCCACCACCCAAGAACTTGATAGGAGTGCAGATTCTCAGGACCATCCCACCCCTACTGATGCTCTGGTTGTGAGGCTCAGGTCTGTGTTCTCACACTCTCCGGGTGATTCCAAAGTAGTGATATAGCATCTCAAGGTTAACAAGTCACAAACTGAAAGCCTTGGTCTTAACTTCAGATTCACTTTGCTTTTAGATTTAATTCACTTTCTTTGGTGGCATGTGGTGGAGGGTCAGGGGAGGGGAACCAGTTTAGTCATAATGTAAAACCAGCTTTGAACCTTGAAGTTCATGACTTGAAAAATGTAAATTTGGAGATCTATTATCTTTGCATTTTGTAAGTGGTAAAATGATGTCCAGATTTTTCATTGATTATTCCATAAAACATCTCCGTGCCACATATGGATTTCTAACTTGTTTGTCTTATATTTCCCCTTAATAGAATGAAAAGTTGATTCTAGAGCATCAAGAAAAATCCAACAGACTTCAGAAACGACTGAGTGAGGCGGAACAGAGGGCTGCTTCAGCCTCCCAGCAGGTAGGGAGCTTCCTCGTTGTCCCTGGATAACAATAGTCTGAGTAGAGTGGAGATAAGAGAAGTTCCTTAGAAGTTTCCAGAGAACTAGTAGTTTTATTTTTATTTGATTAAACGACTTAAAAGTAGTCTCTTTAATGTTTAAGGTTGAAAAGGTAAACTTCAGAAACAGAAATAAACATCGGTGTCCGCCATTTGACACCTAAATCTGGAACTGCACTGTCCAATATGATAGCTGCTAGCCACAGGCAGCTGTTTAAATTAAAATTAAATAAAATTAAAATTGAAATCTTCAGTCACACTATTCAGAATTCAAATGCTCAAAAGTCACATGTCGCCATGTCATATTGGACAGCGTAATACAGAAACAACTCTGTCACCCCAGTAAGTTCTGTTGGACAGCACTGCTCTAGCATTATGTTCTGTCTAAAACGAGGCAGGTATTCGTTGACAGATTCGGAAGTAAATGACATGCTTTGAATGTAGTGTTTCAAATTGCAGTGTTTTTATTGCAGTTTTTAAATGGAAAAAAATTACCTAGCTTATAGGTTTAACTTCATTTAATGCACATTTGTATATGACCATATAAATCTAAAATACCATATAAAAGTTGTCCAATGGGAAATAGAGTAAAAAGTGCAGAACATCAATGAAATTATAAGGGGCAATTACTCCTAATGCACACGTATCACATAAATGAAATGGGCCATTTGTTCTAAAGTAGGAGCAGTAGTCTCTCCTGTTAGGATCAAAATGAAAAGAGTTTAGTGATTATAAAGATAGGCTTGAAACAGACTGTTTAGATAGATAGATAGAGAAAAACAAACCAAGTTACTGTATTAATAATTATGTAATATTTGGTACTGTTTCAATCAAAATTAACATTATTCTTAGATTTTATTACAATAGTAACTCTAAATACTGAATTCAGTTTGTGTTCATGATGTTTATAGATTTTTTCTTGAAATCTACTTCTGGTATGAACATGGCATAGCACTTAAAGAAAATCCAATCATAATTTGCCCTTCAATTTTCCTGCCTCTTGAAAGTAATTATTGTTTTACCATGTAAGTTTAACTTCTTATGAAATTATGGATTACTGGATGAATTAATTAAATATTCAAGAATTCATTTAGATTATAAGGTAACAGGAGCCAAGGTGTATGGGACGGTATCTTGAGAGCAGGTATTTTGGAGTCAGGCAGATAGCCTGGTGCCATTAAGTAGCCATGTGACGTTGGGCAATTTCATCTTCTCTAAGCCTCAGTTTCTTCATGTTTAACAACACCTCCCCAATAGAGTTATTGAAAGATCAAAGGAATTAGCACATACAAAGCACTTAGCATAGTCATTAAGAGGTAAATAAGATACATATATATAGAAATTAAATTTCTATATCACAGTCTTTAAAGATTCAAGTTTACCTTTTTCAAGGACTGTGGTAAAGAAAATGCCTACCTGAAACCAACTACCTGCACGAGGGTACAGTTACAGAACCTTAACAATATAATCCAGTTGACTTCTAGTTGTCTCCTTCCTGACAGAATTAAACCTAAGCAGTCCAACAAAGATGTTTCTCCTGTTATTTAAACTCCCTAATGGCAGAGATTACACCATTCTCCTTGTGAGCCTTCTTTTTAATGTTTTGTCAGTAACCACTTCACAGATTTTTCCCTAAGTTTTTTTCCTTCCATTCTGTTCTCATTTGAAGATGGAAAGTAATCATTCAGCATTTTCCCCATACACAAAAAGGAATTTATTCCCTGGAGCTAATTTTTTTTTCTATTTTAAATGTGTCCAAGTCATAAACTTTTTTATAGGACATATATTCAGTCTTTTTTAATCTTTATCTTTGCCTTCTCTGAATCCTTTCTAATTTTCTTCCAAAAACTGGAAACTCCTGTTAAAAATGATATCCTGGGAAGGGCTTGATATTTAATGAAGTAAAGGCGTTAAAACAGGGATCCCCAACCCCTGGAACCGGGCCAAACAGCAGGAGGTGAGCAGCAGGCGAGCGAGTGAAGCTTCACTTGCTGCTCCCCATTGCTCCCCACCGCTCCCCGTCGCCCCCCGTCGCCCCTCGTCGCTCCCCGTCGCTTCCCGTCACTCCCCATCGCTCCCCGTTGCTCCCCGTCGCTCGCCGTCGCTCCCCGTCGCTCCCCTGAACCACCACCCGCCCCTCCCCCCATCCGTGGAAAAACTGTCTTCTACAAAACCAGCCCCTGGTGCCAAAAAGGTTAAAGACCGCTGCATTAAAAGATGATTGTTGTCTCTCGCATGTCATTCTTACCAGTGCAGCCAAGCATCATGTCATTGGTTCAGCACAAGCCCTGCAGTGTAGTCATTCAGTCACGCTCGAAATGTGCTGTTCTGATTAACTTTTTCTATATCTTCTTCATCCATCTCTGGACAACAGTTAGATGTTCCAAGTGTATCATTCTAAACTATTGAATGCCATGCTGTGTTCTTTTGACGGTATGGGATTTTAAAAAATCAGTGTGGTGAAGCCCTTCTCTGCAGGACACAAAACCTAGAAACTATGAAAAGAAATTAATAAATGTGACTATTTAAATTTCAAATTTCTGCATAGAAAAGTCGTAAAGTCAGTGACAGAGAAAAATATTTGCAAGACATATGACAAAAGGCTCGTATCCTAAACACACATAGAGTGGCTAATCAACAAAAAAAAGAGCTACGGTACAATAAAGTGAATAAAGGATAAAAGACAGATGGCTTTTAAACATTTTTTTTAAGTGCCCAACTCCTCCTCACCCAAAAGGCAAATAGAGACTTAAACTGTAATCACATATTATTTTTCACCCGTCAGATCATGAAGGTTGGTAATACATTGTGCTGGCACTTGCACACATCACTGACAGGAGTGTGTATTGGTACAACCTCTTTGGCACCCAACTTGGCAGTATCTCTCAACAGTTGTAAACGTACCTAACCTGTGACCTAGCAGTTCTAAGAATTTATTCTGCAGGTAGTGTACTTGCACCTGGGCAAGTCTGTGCAAGGAAGCACGTAAGAATCCTAATTGCAGCATTGCCTATAATTCTAAAAGATGAAAGACCTTCTAAATGCCCATCAATAGGAAACCAGTTAAACTATGGAATATCCATACACGGGAAATTTTGCAGCTGTTCAGAGGAATGAAGTAGATTTAATGTGGAGCTATCTCTAAGGTAGATCATTTAGCAGGAGAAAGATATGAGAAGTGTGTATAGTACTTTATCATTTTTTAAATAAAAAAGGGTGAGGAATTACGTGCATGTGTTCTCACTTAGAATATCTCAAGAAGTATACTTAGAAGCTGGAAGTAGTGGTTTTGCCTGGAAAGAGGGATGTGGAATGAAGGACAGAGATGGGAAGACTTCCTCTATGCTGTCTACTCTTTTGTAGTGTTAGATATCTTTTACCATGTGTCTGTATTATCAATTCCAATTTAATATTTAAAGATTATTTTCTTATTAGACTTACTGTGATCTGTCATCATCTTTTTATTACCAGCCCTGCATTGTGCTGGCTCACACTTAGTTTGTGTTCTAGCCTCTTTCCTGATTAACTTTTATCTAGATGTTTCTCATTCGTTTGTAAAATATGTTTTGGAATTCTCAGTGTATTACTGAGCTATGGAATGCCGTATTTGACATGCATATCTCTAGGGTGATACAGGCATTTTAAAGTCTCAAGAGTAAAAGAGAAATGAACACAAAAAGCGACCTCTAACAAGACCCCTTACAATAAGATTATTTTCAATAATTGTAAGTTGTGATGCATTATACTTTGTATTAGTCTAAGATTTTTCCACAGAAAAAGTAGCTACTTACTGATTGTTTATTTCAATTGCAGCTCAGTGCGATTACAGTACAGAGAAGAAAAGCAGCCTCCATGATGAATCTGGAAAATATTTAAAAATATTCATAGTTCACTCACAGAACTTTATACTTGGGAAAGCTGTTGGACTAGAAGTTTATTAAAATGGTAAAACCTGCATAGAATGGTTAAGGCTTGCGTCGTTTTGCATAAGCATTTTCCATTCTGTTTTGAGGGTTATTGGAAAACAGAACAGCTTCCTGTAAGTAAAGAAAAGGTAATCCTATATTGAGCTTCAGTAGAGAATAAAGCCAGCTGGGAAGAACTCATTGCCTTCATCAACGTGTCTATTTTTTAATTCCTCCTTTTTCCCTTGGAAGAGCGTAACAGTTTTCAAACTATGCTAATCATGAGAAAGAGTTTTAAGAAATTGCTTGAATTTTAATATTTCAGGTTCCAGAATTTGAGAATTTTACATCTGTTACTCGTAACTCATTTTTAAAGTTCCCAAGTATCCGTTTTATTATTAACTCACATGTAATAAATTATGCACTTTCTAAAATGATGCTGTCATGTATTTTATTTATTTTTTTTAATTATAAATTTATTTATTTTTTACTTATTTGGTTGCATTGGGTCTTCGTTGCTGCACGCAGGCTTTCTCTAGTTGCAGCTAGCGAGGGCTACTCTGCCGTGCGCAGGCTTCTCGTTGCAGTGGCTTCTCTTGTTGCAGAGCATGGGCTCTAGGCGCACGGGCTTCAGTAGTTGCGGTGCGTGGGCTCAGTAGTTGTGGCACATGGGCTTAGTTGCTTGTGGCACGTGGGATCTTCCCAGACCAGGGATTGAACCCATGTCCTCTGCATTGGCAGGCAGATTCTTAACCACTGCACCACCAGGGAAGTCCCTGTCATGTATTTTAATGTAATAATTGTAGTGATTCACTTTTACCTTACACGATTTTCAGTATTTATCAAATATTGATATTTAAGAATTTGGGAAGGTTTTCATTTGCTTGGGGTTTTGGGGGTTTTATTTTGTTTGTTTTTGCTATTACTCAAAGCAGTATTAATCAAATGGAATCTTAAGTTCTGAGACTGCGTGGGCATTGAACTATTGCAGTCCTATTGATTTTCATAGATCCATGTAGTTAGTTACTGTCTGCTCCTAGTTTGAACGTGGTGTACCCTGCTTTCTGGTGATTAGGGTAGATTGGTTTGCATCTGGACAACAAGTTAGGAGACCGTTGCAGTAGTCCAGATAAAAGATAATGAGTTGAGTTTGAGGTGACTTGAAAACATGCATGTGTAAATATCCAACCAGCAGTCAAAAGTTTAGGACTGGTGCCAACAAATTGGGATAGCCATGAGGTCATTGGCCTGGAGCTGAGATTTGAAGCCGTGGAGTGTAGGGGCTTGCCTCCGGGCCTTATGTGATGTACTGACTACCTCTTCCCCTCCATTTCTCATGCTGTATCCCTGACGATGGCCTTCTTTATCTTCCATCATCACATTATCCTCCCTCCCCACATAGGGTCTCCGCACATACTTTGCCATTTGCACATTCTTCAGATCACTACTCAGACAGCACTGCCTGTGAGAGCCTTCCCTAGCCTCCAGACTGGGTTAGGTCCCCTTGTTGTACTGCTCTTAATATATGCTATATTTTTTTCCTGTATAGCACTTACCAAAATTTGTAAATAACTCTTTTTGAAATTTTTTTCTGTAATGTCGTCTCCTCCCCAGCAGACTGCAAGCTCCTTGAGAGTAGGACTCATGTTTACTATCCTTCATCGTTGTATTCTTAGCCCTCAACACGGTTCCTGGGACATGGAAGGTATTCAAAATTGTTTGTTCAAAAACTGAAAAAGAGTCTTTAAGGACAGGCCCTTAGAAAATGCCTTCGTTGGTTGAATGAGCTCAGGAAGAAGAGTCACTGGAGGAGACTGAATAGGAGCAGTGAGAGGCTGGTAACCAGGAGAACCCAAGATGACAGAAACTAAAGGACGGATGAAATCTCATCTTATAGGCAGGAGGGGGCAAATGGTTGCTAGTGTCAAATACAACGATAAGACCAAATAATACAGACATGACAGTTAAATGGTAGATAGGCGCTTAGCTTATTTCCATTTCTTAAAGAATTTGATTCTCTAAATTCCTTCCCATGTCATTCACAGACTGATTTCCATGTAATAAGAGTTATGTTCATATTTATGTTTATAGAATATAGTGTTTATTTTTTTAAACTTTTAATTAGAGAAAATGTTAGAATTATATCCGACAAAAAAATGAGACTGTAAGAGAAAGCACTTCAGAAACTAACATTGTAGACAAATGAAATATAAGTATTATTATCCTGTTTTTAAAAGAAAATCTAACTTTCCAGACATTTCTTTAAGGTAAAATCTTTCAACATAGCACTTTCTCCAAACTTTGGCCAAAGGTACTTACTCTTGACATTTTAATACTAATAACCTCCCCCCTCCAGTTGGCTATCTTTCTTGAATACTTAGATATTCTCCAAGAAAAGGATAAGCTGCTAAAATGCCGATAATAGGCCCTTCTGACCTCTGTTCAATTTGAAGAGACTTAAGCTATTAGCAACAGAACTGAACGTGTATGGTTATTTTTCTTCCAGAAAAGTTTGTTAGCTAATGATTTCTAATGTAAAAATGTAGTAGCGTTTTTGACATTCCTCATATTGGTCAGTCTTAACTTCATTTACACAGACAGTATCATTTACTCTGTGAACTTTATTTTAGGAGACAGGGGAAATGAATAGGAAAGGGAGAAAAGAAATGATATAAATCTGAAATTGGGGGTAACATAGCTAGTTCATTTTATTTATTTGTGTTTCTATATCGTGTCTCCCTGAGGAAGAAAAGAGATATGATTACCTCTTCTTCACTTTGTATCCAAATATGCAAATTGGGGCAGCCAGCGATCTTCTGATTTCTCCTCTGGTGTGAGAACTATGGGAGAACATTAGTAACAATTCAGTCATTCGTTTATTCAGCAAATATGAATATCTCATAGCTGCACAGTCTGCCAAGCCAACTCAGACAAACCAAGGAAGAGCGAAAATACACTTTTAAACATTTTATTATAAATTCTGTTCTTTAACCATAATGTGTTTTATCAATTTTTCCAAAATAAATCTGTAATAAGCTTTTTTTAATCAAGATTAATTTTTTAATTAAGATTAACCTCTTAATCAAAAATAATGACTAATTTTTTTAGCTTACTTTAAAATGTATGTATACATATAGATATGTATACAGAGAGGAGACAGACACTGCAACACCCCAGTGTTGCCTATGAAATCTGTCCCCTACCAACTTTGTGTTTTTTTTCCTTAATTTTTTTTGGCTGTGCTGCACAGCATTCAGGATCCTAATTCCCCAACCAGGGATCGAACCTGTGCCCCCTGCAGTGGAAGCACGGAATCTTTTTTTTTTTTTTAATTTTTTTATTGTATTTATTTTTGACTGCATTGGGTCTTTGTTGCTACGCGCGGGCTTTCTCTAGTTGCCGCAAGCGGGGGCCTCTCTTTGTTGCGGTGCGCGGGCTTCTCGTTGCAGTGGCTTCTCTCGTTGCTGAGCACGGGCTCTAGGTGCCCTGGCTTCAGTAGTTGTGACGCACGGGCTTAGTCCCTCCGCGGCATGTGGGATCTTCCCGGACCAGGGCTCGAACCCGTGTCCCCCGCAGCAGCAGGCAGATTCTCAACCACTGCGCCACCAGGGAAGCCCCAAAGCACGCAATCTTAACTGGACCACCAGAGGAGTCCTCACTACCAGCTGTTAAAGCGTGAAAAATGTGTAGCTTTTTTGACAACATTAATGTTCTTAGTATTTACATAAGGAAGAACTAAGTGAATATGTATATACTTAGATAACAAAAATCATAGGATGGAAAGGCATTGTTAAAGTAATTTTTTACAACACTGGCACCCACCCAACCACCAAGAAAAAAATCTACACTCAGTGGCCTTGTAGCCCAAGGGTTCACCACAAAAACTCACACGTGCCCCCACATGCCTGTAGACGCTCCCAATGCACTAGCTCTAACCCTACCCTTAGTTCTTCCACTCAAAAAGTATTTTGGAATGTAAGCAAAGGAGAAAAACATTAGAGAGATAACTTTGAACCTGCTCTCGTTTCTTCCTTTTTAAGTACATGTTCTTATAGCTCACTCCTTTATTTTTAGTAACAAATTACCAGTGTTACTGTGCACAGCTGTTGAAGTTCACTGGGGCGGGGACGGCAGCCCCCTCTCCCTTGAGGTGGCCCAGTCCACTCTGCAACAGCCTTGACCACTAGAAAGTTCTTGCTGATACTGAACTGAAATGTGTCTCCTCCCTTCATTCTGCCTTGTACCACAGAGTAAGTCTAAACCATCTTCCACATGGCAGATCTTCAGCCTTTTAAAAATAATTATCATGCTCTCCCTGTACTTAGTAAGCACCTCCATTTCCTCAGAGGACTTGGTTTTGAGTCCTTGCGCCAGCCAGTCACTGGTCTCTGAAAACATACATATCTTCTTTCACTCGTTCAATAGATATTTATGAGCATCTTACTTTACACCAGGTATGCTTGGGATGCCTCAGTCTTATGCCCAGAGCCAAACATTATTTTCAGGGTATAAACTATTAATTCCCTTGTTTTGGATCATGACTGGGAATGGTGGGGAGAGGGTAAGTGATACCTGCCCAAGGAGGGGTGGGGGGGACAGCTTATTAGAATCTCCAGGGAACTGTGGCTTCACAGTACATACCCTTCCCCTTTCCCTCGCCCCAAGAAGAGTGACATATTCTCTTACGGAAGCCTGCTTTGACAGTTACTGAGTTAGCGATTCAGGAAAATGTTCATATAATTTCTCATTAGTACGTAGGATGACAAAAAAAATGAGAATTACTGGTCTGGAGTCTACGCCTTCCATTAATTCAGCTTCAAATCATGTTAGCTTTTTTGGAAGTTGAATCACACTGTTGGGCAGGTATTGAGCATATTGTTGACTGAAATCTTAAGTTTTTTCTAAAGGTTTTGTTGCTAAGCCAGATCTTTGCCCCAGAAATTGGACTGGTCATTTATTGCTTTTCATTATATTATTACAGCGTGCTGAGGTCATTTTACCTCCTAATTCTGTCATCCAGTTTGTTACCTATAAGCATAGGAACTGTGTCTAATTTTGTTTTATTGCTATATTTCTTGCATCCATGACAATTTTTTATTTACAGTGAATTCCATCTACAGCTTTGATAACCACCCGTATCTTCATGAAAATCACTGAAAAAATGAGAACTAGACAGATCTGAGTACAGTCAGTCTCTTCGAGCATACCAGCCACCACCTCCCATGACGGGTTATAATCAGGACCCATGAGGCATCATGGTCAGGCAACAGGTCAGTCAACCTGTTTTTAATCTAGCCCATATTGCTGCTTCCACACTATCATAAAAACATCAAGAGAGACCTAGGCTTCTGCCTAGGAAAGTTCATTTATGCTGCAACTGTCATACTTCCCAGACCTAATCTAGTAATCCTGTCTGAGAAGACAAGTTAGATGGGTTTCTTCCTAGTAAATCCATGTAGCATCCTAGTCATCACTGCTTGTTCCTTTTACGTTTATTTAAAACCCTTTCAGTCCTTTAGTATGGCATCATGGAAACTCTCGGTCACGATTTTTATCCTTTTTTCAAAGAATAAGAAAGCCATCAGATCATAATATGATGTATGAGGAAATCTGTTGGCACTTAGATCTGGGAAGATTAAAAATATGACACTAGGATTTCCTGTCACATGAACTGTGTTCTAGGGGATAAGGGAGAATGAGAGTAGCTACAGTCATGTTTCTGCAAATAACCAAAAGAATCCATTGGATCCATTGGAGAATCTTCCCCTGGATCTGCAGTAACCATGCTGATCTGTATTAATGTCTATTTATTGAGCACCTACTTATACAAGCATTGTGCTAGCATTTTGCATTCATTATCTTGTATAATCCAACAACCCTGCTAGGTAGGTGTTGCTGCTAGGTTGGTGTTGTCATTCCTTTTCCGAAGATATAAGGTGTCATAAAAGTTAAACACCTGGCCCAGGGTCACAGAGATGGAAAGTAGCACTGCAGGCTTTCAAACCAGGTCTCTCCAACACCAGATTCCTTCTGCCAACACTGCATCCTTAGAGTCTGTGGGATTTGTGCTTTTGACATCTCTCCCATTTGCTGACAGTGACCGAGCAGTCGCCTCTACAGGTTCTCTGAGTGCCCCCGGGATTCTTTTGTTTGTTTTTGTTTTGTTTTTTACATTTGTTGTGCACTTCACTTCTATTATTATTACATTGTAATATATAATGAAATAATTATACAACTCACCATAATGCAGAATCAGTGAGAGCCCTGAGCTTGTTTTCCTGCAACTAGATGGTCCCATCTTGGGGGGATGGGAGACAGTGACACCGATGTGTGTTGCTTATGTCCAGTCTACTCTGTGATCTCGTTTTGGTCGCTATCACTGCAGAAAACCCTGCTTCACAGAGATAGGATGTTGGAAACGAAAGCAGGCTTTTTAGTGCTTTTGTGGCAACATCAGGATATTCCGCCATGACTTTAATTCAGAACGTATGGAGATCTGAAGTTGTCTCAAACATACTTTTAAGGCACCGTGATTTGCGATCTCAAGCAGTTGATCCTCTTCTAGCACGGACAAAGTCGATTCACCTGGCTTATTCACAGATGGGTCGCAGATCCATTCCTTCCCAGTTTGGGGTCTTTTGTGGTTGGGAAGTAGTGCTCAAAGTCTTTGGAAAGCTGAGATAGGTGATATGCACCAGCTGGGAGAAAGAAGGCCCTGGCTCAGTCTCTTTCAAAAATCTCTGCTAATGTTTGAAACATGTCAAAAATCCCAGTGTTCACACGTCTTCTCTTATACACAGAGGTGAGATGGCTTTCTAAAGGTAGATCACTGGCCAGAGCTTTTGAGTTACAAGAGCCACTTCAAAGATTTCTTTTAGAAAAACAGTCACCACTGGCAGCACGTTTCAGTGGCACAGAATGGGTCACAAAACTTGCTTACTTGTGTGGCATATTCAACCTGCTCAACAAACTCAATCTGTCACTTCAGGGGAGAACAACACCTGTGTTCAATTGGCAGATAAAGTGACTGCATTCAAAGCCAAACTGGAATTATGGGTGCCCCGGGGTTTAATTCCTCTGCGTCATGAGGCTCGAACTCACTGTTAGCAGCTCGGTACTCTCAAACGAGTGCTTCACCCTAGACTTCAGGTAACTCTTACTAGTGTCCATTCTCTCCTTTTCAGTTCAAGGATTCGTGTTCTTGATAGAAGATACACAAAATAGGTTTTGAAAAATTCTGCGTTCACTTTTTCATGCATCAGCCTTATTGTAATGATTCAGAGCTGCGACCGAGTCTTTGCCTTTTCTGACTCTGACTCTAACCCAAAAAGCCCTTTTGGTTATCAAATTATATGCATTACATAGAAAACTTCCTAAGAAAAGCATCTTCATATCTAGTGGGATTTGGGTATTTTTTCAAACCTTGAAAAGAAATTGGCCATCACCTAAAAAGTCAAGTAAGTAACTTCAGTGAAAAATATAGATCTAAGCAAAGGAAGTTATATAAATTAGTGGGTTACCTCCTTTAAAGGTTTCCAGATTTTTTTTTTGATTGCCTTATAAAGCTTTCTTTTTTTCAATTGAAGTACAGTTGATGTACAGCATTATGTTACAAGTGTACCATATAGTGATTCACAATGTTTAAAGGTTATAAGTTATAAAATATTGGCTATATTCCCCATGTTGTACAATATATCCTTGCAGCCTATTTTATATGTAATAGTTTGTACCTCCTAATCTTCTACCACTACATTGCCCCTCTTCCCTTCCCTCTCCCCACTGGTAACCATTAGTTTATTCTCTATATCAGTAAGTCTTCTTCTTTGTTATATTCACCAGTGTGTTGTATTTTTTAGATTCCGTATATAACTGATATCATACAGTATTTGTCTTTCTCTGTCTGACTTATTTTACTTGGCATAATACCCTCCAAGTCTATTCATGTTGTTGCAAATGGCAAGATTTCTTTTCTTTTTCATGGCTGAATAGTATTCCATTGTGTGTATGTGTGTATATATACACATACATATACGTGTGTGTATGTATGTGTGTGTGTGTGTGTGTGTGTATATATATATATATATCCTTTATCCATTCATCTGTTGATGGACACTTAGGTTGCTTCCATGTCCTGCCTGTTGTAAATAATGCTGCTATGAACATTGAGGGTGCGTATGTCTTTTTGAATTAAGAGTTTTCATCTTTTCCAGTTATATGCCCAGGAGTGGAATTGCAGCATCATATGGTAGCTCTATTTTTAGTTTTTTAAGGACCATCCAAACTGTCTTCCACAGTAGGGAATTTACATTCCTACCAACCACATCCTTGCCAACATTTGTTATTTGTGTTCTTTTTGATGATGGCCATTCTGACAGGTGTGAGGTGATACATCATTGTGGTTTTGATTTGCACTTCCCTCATGATTAGCAGTGTTGAATATCTTTTCCTGTGGCTGTTGGCCGTCTGCATTTCCTCTTTGGAGAAATGTCTATTCAGGTCTTCTGCACATTTTTTAATCAGGTTTTTTTTTTAATGTTGAGTTACATGAACTGTTTATATATTTTGGATATTAACCCCTTATCAGCCATATCATTTGCAAATATTTTCTCCCATTCAGTAGGTTGTCTTTTCATTTTGTTTATGGTTTCCTTTGCTATGCAAAAGCTTTTAAGTTTAATTAGGTCCTGTTTGTTTATTTTTGGTTTTATTTCCTTTGCTTTAGGAGACAGATCCAAAAAAAATACAGATTTCTTTAATAAGTGGTGACAATTTCACCCAAAAAAATTTACCAAATATCTACCAAAAAAATAATATGTTAAATTGTGTTTAGCAATTATAAAGTGGTTGATACTATATTATATGATTTTCCTGTGTCAAAATAAGCATGGTATTTTAAAGCGAGGTATTTGAAAGGTATTTACTTACTTTGAGTATTTGGGACTCTTTGAGGCAAAGATATGACCACAAGCATTTGACATGAAAAAGAGAAGCTCAAATGATTCAAACGGTAAAGCTGGAGCAGAGCCAAAATGAACAAGAAAAGAAGGAAGGCACCTCTGAGGCTGCTACATGGAGGAAGGAAACACCAGAGGAAAAGATTTGCTTCATGAAGAAATGGCCTCACACTGATGATAATCTGGAAATTAAGCCATCAGCCAGATTAATAGGTAAAATAACCATAATTAACCCATAATTATAAACGTACTATTTAGAACTCTGCCGTATATAAACCAAGTAGTAGTGAGAGTATCAGGATACATTAGTGATACATTAGGAATGATGGTATACATTTTTTTTTCTTTTATCTTTGCTATTTAATTTGCTTGACTTATTTATAAAAGCTAACCAGATTTATTATACTTTATATCACAAAAATACTGATTTGAAGGTTTTGCATAGCATCAGAGTTTTAAGACATGAGTCCTAACTGCAGATTCATCGTCTAGAAACAATGTGATTTTAAATAATTCTCTGTAACTTTCCAGGTAACGTGTCAGGATATAGAGAAATTTATTCTTTGAGTTCTTGATAGCAGTGCTATTTTTTATCATAGGCGTATATTTTATATCTGTAAATACGTGTGTGCGTGTGTGTTACATAAATGTATAGGACACTAAATTAACTAATTCCATTCTCCCTAGAAGAAGGCAGGGACTAACTAACTACAAGCCAACAATATTGCTCTTTATCCATTAGGTTATGTTCATAGTCATTCAAGCAGTACATTAACATAATATTTTAAACCAAGGTAATTAGCTTTACTTTACAGAAATTCATTGAACTGAAAGTGCACATGTATACTCCTCCGTATACTCAAAAACACATGAACTACTTTATGTGAACTCTTTTTGTATTCCGAGAGGCAGTAGGGCCCGGGGGGCTTAGTTGCAGCCTGGCTAGGATTGACGCCCAGCTCTACCACCTACTGACCTTGAGCAAATTACTTAATTGCTGTGCCTCTGTTTCCTCATCTGCAGATAGATAATAGTGCCTTCCTCACATGCTGTGAGGCTTAAACAAATTAATACGCATAAAATACCAAGCAGTGCTTTTGCCATTTGATAAGCCTTTTGTAATCATGTACAGAAGCCTGGAGGTTCTCTGACGAGCTTGTGGAATAACAAAGCCAGTTTTTATTGTGGAAGTTATCACTACGGAGATAGCGCTGGCAAGACCGCAGCTAACTGGGAGCAGTGATTGATTTCAGCAAGACTTGAACCAAGGAAACCAGGTAAGAGGCTGCTGTGATAATCCAGGCAAGAAATGATGAGGCTTGAACACTGTATGGCAAGCGGTAGTGGGATTAAGAGAAGCAAAAGTTGCTGAAGAGATACTACGTATAATACATAGATCTAGATCAGCATTTGGCTACAGGAGTTGAAGAAATAAGAACAGGTTCCAGGCTTGGATGGCATTCTCTTAAGGCAGGACATAGAAAAGGATGAGTTCCAAAATCCCAAGCACCTGCATACATCAAAGAGGAAACGCCCAACAAGCAGTCCATCAGAACTCAGAAAAAGCTGGATTGCAGCAGCATCAAACTTAGCAGCACAGGGAATGGTCAAAGTCAAGGAAGTAGATAACAGATTTGCTTTTACCCTCTTTTTCAATCAAAGGTCTATTCTGCCCCGGACTGGAGCACATCATCTAAGGCAGTTCTGAGCACTGAAGGGAAATCATATTGAAGATTTCAACCTTGAAGTTAATTGCGAAGTTTGCTGCAGACGGCGAATGTTTCAAAGGTAGAAACCGTTTTCTAAGTGATCTGGCTAAAAACACATACACGAGTCCCTGGTGCCACGTTTCCCATCACATGTTGCAGAACTGCCAGCAATAGGCCCTATCCTCTGGCTCCTGGGGACTTAATTTCCCTAGAGAACTATCGTGGTTATTCAACTTTAGACCTTGTAGGAAGAATCAGTTATTTCTCTCTGGGGTCTTACTCAGAGCAAGCTATGTGGAAGGGAATAGTCACTAAGGAGGAACAAGGAGAAATAAACAAGCTTTTAGCCAAATGTATGAACAATTCATGTTTAAAAAAACTGGCCAAATTTTTACAAAAGTTGTAAATTAGGGACTCTGTACCGCTACCCTGTTGTGACTCCTGTACGTTGTAATCTACATGAGAATATGTAACCCTCCCGGCTTTTGCTGTTCCCAGCACAAAGGTGCATTTCATTATATGCTAATGCCTGCATGTAGGGGTTGAGTAAAGCCTGCTTCAGGCAGGGAGAACACCAAACTAGAAATTAGAACTAGGGCCTTGGCCTGGTCCCGCCAATGCCTAATGCTATGATCTTGGACGTGTCTTCTCTGTAGAATAGAGATCCCTCTTCTTTGCCCTAATGTTCCAGAATTCTGTGATCAAAAGAATGCATTTAATGAAACTGCGCCCTTTGAAAATTATTTTTTAAGAGTCTTATAAACACAGTCTCCCTGTCATTCAGAAATAACATTTTTTTTGCCTCAGAAGGCTTATCAGTCAACATTATGTTGAAGAAGTCAGTGTCTTGTTCCTAATCATAATAGCCAAACATTTACCAAATGCCTACCACGTGCTTTCTATGAGATGCTCTATGAGCTTGCTTTAAATAGCACAGCAACCCCAGGAAGATAGATAGTAGGATGTCACTGTCCTTTCACAGAAGGGAAAGTTGAGGCTTATAAAGGTTAGGTGACTTGGCAAAGGTCACACGGCTGGTGAACTGTACTTCAGCCTCTAAACCCAGGTGTCTCCAACCCTAATGTGTAAGGTGCTTCAACTGGTTGTTTTCAGCTCTAAAACTGTATTCTGGAAAGAACTCCAGGTGGGGAACACTAAAATCAAACCATTATCATATATCAGTGTCTCACCATCAAAGTTGAGCCAGAAAGCAGCCTAGTGAATCTGTGCTCTTCCACAGTCTTGGTCATGTTCCCTGCAGTTTGCGTTCCTGATCTAAGCTGTGAGACTGTCGACATGTACCATCATGTGAGACATCACATACATATGCAGCTAAGTCATATACATCTAAATATTTAGCAAAACCAGATTTCAAGACACTCTAAAATGTACTGCAAAATGTACAGCATTTATTCACATACAGACAAAAAGGCACAAATTCTACTAAATAGTTCAACAAAAAAATACAGCTGTCCTCAACTAGTTTTATAAATACTTTCAAAAAGGGGGTAGAAATAAATACAGGATTGGGCCATGTAATATAAAATAGTCATCTCTACATATACTTTGTTTAATTCTGATTTTTAACTCTTCATGCACCTTTTTTTTTTCAACTTTAGCTGAATGGACACCAAGCTAGGCACATAGTGAAAAATCCTCTGTACAAGGTTACAAATGTAATGACAAGTTTGTCCATTTCAAAATAATTAAGATTTGTACACAACACATATAACCCTTCATTTAGATTTTGTGTTTATAACCTAACAAATGACATTCCAGGCAACTTTACAAAAGTTTAACTAGCCTACATTTTGACATAATACATTGATCATAATCAAAGATATTTCTTGGTCAGGATGCACAAGGAAAGATAGATAAAGCTTTAAAAAACAAAAAAAAACAAAAAAAAAAAAGAAAAAGAAGGAGGAGAAGGAGAAAAGAAGGCAAATGGTTCCGTACTCAGAGTGCAGGTGGGCAGGTTCGGCTGGCTGGTTGCCGCTCATGCGGCCACATACAGAGTTCCCAGCAGGACATGAAACTCACCCACTCACAGAGCTATCATTACACTGTGCCAGAGAAACTGAGCTCTGTACCATTTGCATTTCAAAGCAGGAATTAAAAGTGTGGGCTTTTTGTTTTTGGGTGTTTAGTTCTTGTGTGGGTTTTTTTTTTATTTTTATTTTTTGTTTTGTTTTGTTTTTGGTTCAGCATAACTTGGAACGTTTGAAAGCTTTTCAACCTAAATGTGGGGAAAAAACAGGTAAGGCATTATTTTTGCACAAAACTAGCATTCCTAATAGTGCAAATGAATCTGGTACCTCTTATAATGGTGAGAGGTCATACACTTACTAGAATTAATTTAGATTTTCTTTTTATGGCTTGACAAATTATCCCTCTATATATTCTACTCTCACCCAGAGCTGTTGCTGTAGTCAAAAGATAACTGTAAATCGAGTCCACCTTCTCCTGTATCCAGCAAAAGGTTTTTTGCTCATATGCAAAAAAAAAAAAAAAAATTTTTAAATTATGCCGAGTTAATGTACAACTTGGATTCATAAGAAACTTCTAGTATCTGTAGCAACAGTTTATCTGGACAACAGTCTTTGAAAAATGAGCCCCATAGCTCAAAAATAGTCAATCTAAAAACCTGGGTCATTCTTTCCCCTCCCCTGAATTAGCTACTAAAATGTATTCGAAAAGTTAAGACTTGGTTTGAAAATGTCATACATACAATGGGGATGTATCAGATCTACTATTTGATCATCTGATAAAACTTGCATAGCAAGATGGAATTCAATAAGCCTTTTTCCTTGTTGACAATCGTCCGGAAGACTTGAAAGGTAACTACAGAACTCAAAGCATTACTCATTAAGTATCAGAATGTCCCTGCCACATGGAAACAAATGTATAAATGAATCAGGAATCTGAATACTGATATTAACAAACTAAAGGATAATTTAGGGGAAGTTGGGCTTGTTCCAAGTGCCCATAACTCTAAATCTCATTGCTACTTAAACTTTCCTTAAGTTTGATTCACAACTACATTGAATTCCAAAAAAAAATTAACAGGACCTTAACACTATCCACTGTCTTAATACATAATGCACTGCAGCGAGTGCAAAAAACAGAACATTGTACTCAAATTTAATGCTAAATTTATTATTGCTGATAACTTACTAGTTATTGCCGTTTGCAATTAGAAAGTCCAAGTTACGAACTAGAGCTTAGAACTCTGACTCCAGAAAACCTATTACACTTCAATCTCTTTCCTGTATAACCTTGGTCAATCAATGGTAAGAGGTTATCGCAACTTATTGCCTTTCTATTTTTTTTTTTAAATATAACCTATTTTGCTTTTTTTTTGTCTTGTTTTTCTTGTTTTTTGTTTTTTTTTTTTTAAAGGAATCTGTTCATGTTGGAAGGCCGGATTCCCCAACATATGCACTAGTGGTCGGCTCTGGGAAATATGAGTCACCAGAGTCTGGAAGTTCATCACTTGAACTTGAATAGCCATTGTATTGTTGGAAGCCAGATGGCCAGTTTTTGCCAATGGCCAGCGAAATCCCAAGCTGGCCCAAAAGGCAGTGGTTAGGGAAGAGAAAGGTCAAAAGGACTGGTAAAGACAGGACCTCAACTGCCCTTTCTCACAGATGGAACTCCGTAATGGCTTCACCCTCCACCAGCCCTATATCCACAACACATTCAAGGGCTTCCGGCAGCAGGACCTTGCTTACATTTACCCTAAATCTCCAAGCTCCAGCGGCTCTACCCTGTCCCTTCAGATCTTCCAGTAATGACTTTTAAATTTTCTCTTCCCTCATCTGCTGTATTTACACATGAATTCCCTAGAGTTACTGAAGCTTCAGAGCTACTGCCCGTATACTATAATGCAACAAAAACAGCCTTGTGGGCCAAAGTATAAATATGATTTCAAGATCCACCACAGTCCTAGAAAATAAGTTTTATGGGCTATTAAATGGTACGTGAGCATTTCTCAAGAACCACATCTGATTCTGTATATTCAGGTAACCAAGAGTTTGTGCTTTGGGAAGAATACAGAGGGCAGTAAAAACTCATGAGGCTTATTTAAAAGCCTTGCCCTCTTTAGAAACTTAATTCATCCATTCTTATTTTAGTGTTTAATTCAGCCTCTAGTCTTAGCAGTGTCTTACGGTTACAATCTAACTAACTCTTGTGTTTCCTCAACAAGTTGCAAATAACACACTTCTCACAACAATGATTTATAAATGACTCAAAAAAAAAGATTCAATCTGAATTGCAAGTAAATGTGTTTGTGCAGCTCAGGAGTGACGGGTTTCTGCTCGTCCCCCGTGTCTGAACTCTCGCCTACCCCGTGACAAGCCCGTGGTGCTCCCAAGCCATCTCTGCTTCATCAAGAGGCCAAAATGCTTCTCCTGATAATGTCTGTCCTCCTGTTAATGGTGCTGCTGGCATGTATACATTTCTTTTCTGATGCCTCGCTCTCTGAGTCACTCATCTCTACATCAGGGACGTACCCGTCATTCTCGTTGTCAGATTTCAACTTGCTCTTTGCCCTCTCCTTGGCTGGAACTCGGCCTAAGCCCAAATAGGGGTAGTCTGAGTGCTGGTGGCAGGCCCCCTCGTGGGCCTCTCCCTGCTGCTGCCGTTCCCCCTTCTTTGGAATCCGGAATCCTCCCCAGTTCTTCCCTGGGCTGGCAGGTGTTGTAGGCACTTTGACTGCGGTCTGGTTATAGTTTACTTTGATTAGGGAGCCGTTGCACTTGGGCACCATCTCTTTCCTCGTGCCGGGTGCTGACTGCCCCACTCCAGGGGCGGTGGCAGCTCTTGTGTTGTCCACGTGCCTCTGGGACACGTCTGTGGACCTGAGAGGCTTGTGACTCTGTCTGAAAGGTCTGTCCTTCAAGTCTCCCTTACCAAGATCACAATGAAAACGATGGTCTCTTCTGCTCCCGTGGTCTGGCATCACCACACCATTCTTCTGTTGTGCTGATATGAGACGTGCTTCTGCAAAGGTCTTTTCAAAACTCAAAAAGCTCTCTGGGACCACCATCCCCTCCCTTCTACTGCCCAGGTCTGGCTGCTTTAGCAGGGTTTTGCCTTCACTCCCAGCACTGTTCTGCAATGGATCTCGCTTATGGGGCTTTTTCATCGAGTGAACCAAGGAAGTACCCATTTGCTTCCTGAAGAACGCAGAATGCCACTTCAAGTCCTCTATCTTGGGGGCATCGGGGCCCACAGAAGGGCTGTTAAACAGAAGCATGTTTTCCAGTGACGAGGAGGAAGAAGAAGGCGGCGCACCTACGAACACAAAAAACACACGTCAAGGAAAGTTACAGCAGAGGCAAATCCAGAACAATAAAATTCCAGACCCTCAGCAGGGCCTTCCCACCCAACAGTAAAGCACACAGCCACCCACTTCGTAAAAGTTCGGTTTTTATAGTAAAGGTATTACCTTCCGTAAAATCTGAATACTCAGTATCCTCTATTTTCTAAAACAGCTTAAGTTCATGTACTTTTTCATGAAACAATGTCTTTTCAAGGAATACATTTTCCGTCAAACAAAATAACTGATCTGATTTTCAAATGGGATTCACTGCGGAATCCGTCTGCGGTGAAGCAAGCACTGCTTCCACCCGGTCTCAGAGCAGCGCCTGCCAAGAACTGCCACCTGCCACGCCTACAGACGGGGGGTGGGGGGTGGGGGGCTGGGGGTACTGGGGCTTTTAAGGTTCTTTCTCCAAATTATCTACACCCTCACAGGGCTACATGGCTATGATGAGGATAAATACACGTCAATTGTGAAATGAATAAAGGAAGGTGGTTGAAATCATTCTTGACACAGCGTACATCTGTTTACTCTCATATGTAAAACCCATTTGTGGAATTAAACTGAACTGCCATCCAACACAAGGATAAGTTAAATTGGTGTTTTTCAAACATTTCTGAGGCAAATCACAGTAAGAACTAAGTTTCACGATGTAACCCAGTAAAAGCTCACTTTTCCTGCAATCATATTAGCCTCATGGCCTGATAGGCACTGTGACAGTTTCTGTTTCACTTGTTTTAATGCTAGTGATGACCTGCTAAATTCATCTCACAACCCGGTAATAAACTGTAACCCTCAGTTTGAAAACGACAGGGTGAATTCGTAACATACTAGAGTTCATCCAAAGGACCACGTTCCTGCAAGAGCCTCCAGAGCACCTACAAAGAGCAGTTTTCATGTTTCCTGAGTTATGAACCACCAGGAAAACAAGGTTCCCCCCCAGAGTAGCAGGCAGGAGCCCATGTGAGAGTTTAACTGCTGAGTGGAAACGGACACTGCATGTAAACAGAACAGAGCTAGCAACTCTAAACGTAAAATGATCATGACCGTAGGGAGGGTGTTTTACAGTCTGCTGGTTTAGAAATGGCTGCTTTCTCAATAATCAAACTCAGGGTCAACCGTCACGCCACACGTATTCTTTCTTTTATGCAGTCACCTAATGTGGGAAAATAGGAAGGTAAGAGGGGCTATTTTCCAAGCTCTGATTTCTCTCCTGACTTGGGATCCATGTCTCTGAAGGGCCTCTGGCTCTCATAAGTATTGTCTCCGCTGAGGACACTCATCCAGCAGAAGGGCCCTGCCCAGTCTCGGAACCACGGGACAGTTTAAACCGTGGATCCTAGGGACACACGTTAAGTCAGGGCCATCTCTGCCTCCCTCGGAATCATCTCTCTTACAAGGTAGCTCAGTGTGAGGCACGAACTACACAACGGAAAGTCTCAAACTGGAAGGAGAAAAAAGGCGTCCCAAGGGGTTTCCACTTCATTCCCTGGGGCAGTTCACAGGAAGATTACCACTGCTTCCAACCCGTCATACCTAGTGTGGGTCATTCCTCAGAGGGTGGCGAGGACCCCTTTTCCTGTTCTGGAACAGCAGTAGGACTTCTGAACGTAGATCTGCATTACATCTGTTACACAAAACACTTCCTAACCTTGTTAAGAAGCTCAACCACTTACCAAAAAACCTCAGCCACGAAATACAAGGGGAAAAAAAAAAAAAAAACTGCCTGCAATAACCATGAAAAACGACTCAAGTGAAATCAGATGAAAACGTTCTTTACAGCTTATTTTCCTAGGTAATCACTCATTACGTAAGGACTTTCAACAAGAGTCACAGAAAGCCCTCCACTGGCAAAGCTCCACAGACACAACCTGCACTAATGATCCTGGGCGGCAGCAGCTCGGCCTCTGCAGCTGGAGGCCGGGTGATCCGCACCAGACAGCCTTGGGGTGGGGGTGGGGGGCTGCTGTTTATACAAGGACACACCACGGGCAAGGGAGAAGACAGGTCCCCTATTTTATCTGCATTCAAGTAGGAATAATGAAGAGACAGAAGTTCACCTTAAAGACTCTGAGTCAAACTGCCTGTACTTGTGATACCCTAACTCAGAAAAATCTATTTTAAAAGTTTGACAGCTCTAAAGTCTAGCTGACGATAGAACACTTGATATATCTGGGAAATATTTACTCTTGGGAAGGAAATTACCTAGGATGATATTATTAATACGTTAATGCTATCGAAACAATGTAACACACGTCAAGAATATCATTTAAAACTCCCCAAGCTTTTTCTCTCTTCTTTGTTCGGCTGACCAGTTTGCCTCTAGTCACACATATCCAGTTAGTTTTAGGTAAACCCAGAATGTGGATTTCAACATAATAGGTTATAACAACTTCTTTGTTGTATCTGTGTTTCCTAATCTACAGAGACGAAAAACCGCAGAAGCAGAAGGAGAGTAAGCCGGTGGACTCTGCACAAAAGGCAAGCAGTGCAGACACTGCTGCTCTAACTTCAAAGGGCAGCAGACACGAGGTCCCCTAAGACCCGCCTGCTCGTGGGTCATGGTTCTGCCTGATCCGCACTCGACAGACTCTTCCTCCTCTGAAATCCTTATAACGCCTGCTTTCTGGGGCTTCTGATCACGGAACGCTAGTGCGGAAAAGCACTTCAGAGGGCAGGATTCTGGACCAAACCTCTTACAGACCAACAGAGTCCCGGAGAGGTTAAACAACTTGCCCTCCTACGCACTTGATCTCAAAGTCACTCAAGTGTTCTCCGGAGGTGGGGGAAGTCCATGTCTTAGTTTTCTTTTTCTCTTTGCCAGAGCAATGCAACGTAGGCAGCACTAAATAAGTATGTTGTGCTGAATCTCGAAAGTATTCAAAGTTCCAACTACACCAAAATAATCCACTGTGAATGTTACATCAACATGGATATGTGCCTTAAGTACACAGTCTTAAGATATATTTACCATATGTTACAGGTGGATCCAAAGGCTAGATAATTATAAATCTTTCTAAGTATCCCCAGGATACTTTACATTTATCAAGTGCTTTGCAATATGTAAGTTACTCTTTCGAGTCTCACAGTTGTTCCCAGGAGGTAGCTGGAGATCTCATCCTCACGTTACATGTGAGGAAACGAGGGAGACTTGGAAAACTTAAGACTTGCTTGTGTTGAGCCTTTAAGTAGCCAATATAGGATTTGACCCACACATGAGGCCCAGTTCATAGCCCTCTCCTCTAGACCATGGCGCCTCGAATGCCTAAAGATTTTCTTCAACAACAAAAGCCTTTGCTTCTTTGATTCTTCTACAGTATAAAAGAAAATTAAAGAAACTAGCATTTTTTTCCCTTAACAGAGGGCTTACAAACCCCTGCCCTATTGTTTGACCTACCGGGGCTTAATGCATACCTGAAACTCTTTCTTGCTCCAAAAGCTTAGTGTAAAGATTGAATATCTGTTCCTGGACTTTGCACACAGATCGTTTAATCTTTTCCCTGCGGGTCACCATGTAAGTGAGGTTCCGAACCTAGAACGTAGAGAATAAAGATTCTAAGTAAGCAATACATTATAACAGGACTTTGGTGTTTTTTTGTTTTTTTCCTCTTTACCTGAGAAAAATTTGTCCTACTAGGTCCTTGAGTGACTTTTGATATCCAAATGTACTTTAAACATTTTAGCTAATCTCTAAGCCTCCCTTTGGGGGTGCTAACAAGTATTCTGCATATACCCCTCAAGGTGGGTAGCAGCACAAAAGAGGCTGTCAGAGGAGGTCCTGCCCCTGCACCACACCTGGCCACAGGCTCCTCCTGGCGAAGAGACAGACGCCCATCGGTGTCCAAGTCCAAACATGCCAGCTCTTGCCAAAGGACTCTGCTTATCACCCCTTCAGTATCCTCTTCCCATGAATTCTATCGTCAGAGGCTTCAGAGCAGTTCAGAAGCCACCTCTGCTGCACTTTATTAAGCATCTTCTGAAGATGGAACTAGATAGCATTAGGGTCAAGGGCCATCAGAGGGAGAAGCCCCTCACAAACAATGTCCCCACACAGGGCTCACTAGAAGGCCAAGTAGTCACCAGGAATCCAAGTAAACTTCTTTTGTTGACACTGAACTCTCTGAATTACCTTGGAACTTACAGGCCGCTGTGTTCCTACAGCGTGTGAACACCTAGGGAACATCCTTCTTGCTTTGCCATTGACTTGCTAGCTCAGCCTCTCAAGGCCAGCTTTCTGTATCACCACCTGAAAAACTGAAACTGCCCTCTTCTCGATTCATCGGTCAGTAACCGAGAAGACCCCAGCACTAGGAGCTCCGCTTTGCATCTGATGTGCGACCACTGGGGAACTGCATGCAGATGCTCATTCACCAGTAGTAACCAATCAACACTTAAATTTGTTCCCCATTTTCAAAGCCACCTGTGATCAGCCAATACAGAATCAAATTTTAATGACTTAATCAATAAACCCCCTTACATCTCTCAGTCCTAAAACCTACTGGTAAGACCTGATTAGATGGCATGGGCCTGAAAACACAAACGTCAAATGCAACACAGCAGATAACACAATTAATAAACCTTTCTTCAGGAAGATGTGGACAAGACCACCCCAGTAAGCTCAGTGGCAAGACTGAAAACAGGGACTGCGTATCCCCATCAGCTCCTACACCAAAGGCATGACTGCACTCTCCTAACGCTTGGGCTATCCCTTCTCCTGCCACCTTCCCCCAAGGTCACTAACCTTTTGGCAGCGAGAGTGGCAACAAGCGACACACACAGCCCTGCATTTTGGCTTCTGTACAGATACGCCACCCCTAAAGAACCCTAACAATTCCAGCTGTTCTTCCCCAGCTGTGTTCAAGGCAGCCTCCTTTCCAAGAGGACACAAGGCATTAAGAGGGACAGGTCAGCTGGCTTTCACATTTGCATTGCTCACGTTGTAAGTGGTATAATTTCCTGGCCTAAAGCAGGACCACCAAGTCAGGCTTCTCTTGATCCTAACCTATTCACTATTTGTTTAGGATCTTCCTAACACTTCTTGATAAAAATAAAAATTATCTTAAAGAACTGAGAATAAAATCACTCTTCCTGTCTCAAAGTAAATCTTATTTCAGTGTCATTCACCCTGGTTAAAGCACATTCTTTCTCTGACAGCCACACACCCTCAGGCCAGGAAGTAGGTGTCCTTTATGAGAATTCTGACCAGTTTGGGGATGGAGGTAGCTAATAGGCGACCCTCTTTGATAAATATTGCTCCACCCAGGGGAGATTAAGAGTAGAAGGTCAAAAAGAGGAAGAGGCCGAACCTAGATCCTTATCACAGGCTCAAAACAACTGGAAAACATACAGAACGGTTTTTACATTAAGACAGGGAATCCAACTTTAGAAATAGGAAATGGAAACAAACTCTCTGACATCCTAGGAGTGGACAAGGTTACTCTCCTATTCAAGTCAGAGGTACAAAAGAGATACATCGTTTTTTACTTAAAATTGTCAATGGAAAGAGCAGAGCCAGAGAACCTGAACTTCGTATTATTACTCAAATTTAATTTTGGTGTCTTCACTTCCCCCAGGAAAGATTTCCACCCTGGCTGTTAAGTGGGAAATTCTCCATTTCCATTCCCCATGATTTCTGATACGAGACATCTAGCTGTGACCCCAAGAAGCAAAGGTCGGGGTTTTCATTTGGAGCAAATCAGCCCCTGAATAAACCAGGCCGGCTGACCACATTAGTATAGTGAGTGCCCTAAACCTTACCTCTCTCATGCACAGAACACCCTGAAGGGCAACTTCCGTAAGCAGCCCCTGTATGTAGAGCTGAACTGAGGCTCTGTCCTCAACACACACCCTGCTTGGCCCTTCCTGTACACTGCTAGACTGCTAGACCTAACCTCCCGCCCACCCCCGACCCCCCGCTTCATCTTCTCCCAATTGCCAGCGAGGTGGTAGGCAAAACCACCAGCCCTCGGCTGCCACCCTCATACCACGTTAAACCCAAGAGTCAGGCTTTCCCCAAAAGCAGTGGTTCCCAAACAAACACGTAGGGGCCCTAAAACACAGAATGCTGGCCTCCAACCCCACCGTTTCTGGAGTCAGAGGTGGGATCCAAAAACCTGCAGGTCACGTTGCTGCTGGTTGAGGACCACGTGCTGAGAACCACTGCCCTCAGGAACTCGATAACGACCTCAAGTTTTCCTGAATCCCAAACACTGCTTGCAACACTAAAGCTTAACATGCCTCTTGTTCGGGGACAACTGTAGCCTCTGTCAGACTGTCAAGAGGTGACCATTCCACCAAATGTTGAGTAAAATGGTCCCCCGGGACCTGACCCCTTTCGATGCCCCAGGCAGGAGTGCAGAGGTAGCATGTTTTTTTTTTTAATCTGAGCAAGTACTCATTTGCTGAACTCATGTTTATTGCATCCTATAGAAGACAATGTTTGGGGGAAAGGAATCCCACCAGAGTGAAGTGGCAGCCCTGGGAACTTGGCATGGCACCCGCCATATATCGGCAATCGTGTCTTCAGGTTCCCAAACCCACCTGAGTCCATTCCTGTCATCTAACTTTCTGATCCAGAACTGGAACCCGGGTGTGCAAAATGCCCCACAGTGTATATCTGCAGGAAAGAGCCACTACCGTTATCACTCAGAGAGTTGGCTGCCTCTCTAATGAAGGGTACTCACTTGTCAGTTCTGAAGTGACCACACGCCTTGATCACAGTCCCACATATTAACCTGCTACGAAATGCTGTTGTGTGAACTGGGCTGGACTTTAAGTTACTTGAAAAACAGACTTAGGATTTATTCTTACTGTCACCCCTACCCTGATGAGTCTTTGGCCTAATACACTTCTTGTTTATAATCACAAATAACTGTGCACTCTGGGGCACGGCGGCCAAGATTTCCACTTTTTAAAGCCTCCACCATCGCAGGCCTCGTGGAACATTCTGGAAAACACATTTTTCATTTTAATAAGCCCGTTTCAGACTGACGCTAAATGCCCTCAAATCTCTTAGACTCTTTAATAAAGTAAATATAAGTAATACCACACACACAAAAATCCTGATTTATTCCCTGTTTCTCATACATCATTGGCATCATTCTACTTAAAACGCAACAGTGATGACTCCAAAAAAAAAAAAATGTTTAGAATTTAATCGTAAGTGCGTGTTAATCTGAGTAACTTAAGTACAGAAAAGAGTTAGTACACCACAAGCATTTTCTACACTTTTATTTTGTGGTGATTGCGAGACAAACACAGTCCGAACATGAGACTTTCCGTCCTCCCTCCTGAGGACTATCTGACTCCAAAGCTCATGCGCCCCAAGTACAGCAGTTGTCAGGCTGGGATAAGGCTTCTCACCAGGATTCGAGCTTCTCCCTTCTGAATCCCTTTCTCATCTCTAACAAAAAGGCCACACATACATGTGGTTGAGAGGCGAGGTCTTCTTTACACTCACCACCGGGGTGGGGGTGGGGGGGGGCACAGGAGCACAAGAGCCTCACACACCCTCTTCCCGCCTGGCCTCTGCCTGAACCCGCCTGAATCCGGAATCTTAACCTGGTGCCTGGAAGGGGCGTCACAAGCAGCCCGCACTGTCAGGTACTCAAAGGGTCTCTTCTAAGGAACACTTACACTCTCACTGCTACGCCTTCTCTACCAGGGCAGTGCAGGTCTCTGTGAGAGCTCGGTCTTTCGGTTCCATACTTCTCCCCTGTCCCTATTCTTTGCCTACACTCCCGCTGCAAATCACCTCTGAGTCAGATTCTCTCCCAGGCAGGTGAACCACAGCCCCCATTAATAAGTCAGGCGCTTGGGGGAGACGCGTTAACCGTTTCAGGCCACTTAGGTGCCTTTCGGCACGGGCTGCGTTGGGCCCGAAGCCTCAGTTCCATCTGTGCACTAATGAATTGAATCACTGTCGGCGGTCGGGGCAGTCGGGGGCGCTGACGCGAGAAAGCGCTCTAAGACACATCGCCGACTAGCAAGCTTCAGTCAGAGACTACCTGCAGGGAGGCGGCGGCCCTGGGGGAAAGCCAGCCTGCTCCTAGAGTTATGCCTGTAGCCGGAAGGGAGGTCCAGACTGGGACTCCAGAGGTACTGGAGAATGGGCGAGACGCCAACCAGCCAACAGCTGCAGGAAGGTGCCACCAGCCGAGGCTCCGGGCAGCCACGGGCCACCACGCGGGCCAATCCAGTGGTGAGGGTGTTCGAAGCGCGCCGCGCGGGACGGGGGGCTCCCCGGGTCAGATCGGAGGCCCCTGTGCACCAGGAGTCCCCACGCCCAGTCTAGACACAGCACACAGACACACACGGACACAGACACACATGCACACACAACATGTACACAGCCTGAGTGATGACTTAGCACCTCACTGCCGGAGTACCTGGGGAACAGATATGCATGTGCATGGCAGCTCATGCCCACACATCAGCACCCACAGCCTGCTCTACTCGGCGACTGTACCGGGAAGGCCCCCGCCAGCCAGGCAAGAGGCGGAGCTGGGTCAGAGAGGCAGTGCTTCCCTCTCCTCAATGAGCCCGTGACCAGCACCTAGAAAGTGTTTCCCCAGGTTCAACGAGAGACTGCCCTACCTCGGCCCACCCCACCCCCTCACCGTTAATTAAATCCACTCTGGTTTTCTAACTCAGTTTGTAAACAGTTCTGAGCCCACCCCTTGGGCATCCTCCTGGGGGGCTCAGTTCCCTCTAGCTCTAGAATGAAGGGGGGCGGGGGAGGGGAAGACACACCCCATTTGATCTTCCAGAAGAACAGTAAGAACTAACGAGGAAGTGTTTAAATCAGAGAGGCTCCCCGGGCTCTGTGGCCGTCTTGTGTGTGTGCACAGTGAGTTTACCAGCCCATAAATAGATTCAACCAACACAACCTCATGCTGAAGTATGTACAAGGGTCTGAGAGGAAATGCACTGGCTACCACTCCTTGCTCTGGGCAAGCGGTCGCCTCTTTGCAATCTTCTTCTCTACGTCACCACAAGGTGTCAGTGTCGACCATTACCCTCTCCAGGTCCTGCCGCAGGTGCGTGAACAGCTGCAGCCTCCTGAACAAGACATCCTGCTCCCGCTTCGCGAGATTGTCCTCTTCGTCCTTCTTTGGGGTGATCAGGGGCTTGTTGAAGTTGACCTTCCTCTTCAACTTCCAGTACTGGTACAGGAAATCCACGACCTCCTCGGGCAGCCGCAGGGCCCTGGCAACATCCAGCAGGTTGACGAAGGTGTAGAACTCATCCTCCAGCTGCTGCAGCTTTTGCTTCCGGACACTCACCCGGTGGGCCTCCTCCTGATTCTGCTCAAGGCTGCCAAAGGGCTCCAGCGGATCCCGCGGGGGGCACTCAGGGGCCCCGTTCTCCCGAGCGGCCCCCTCACCGAGGCTCTCGTCGGGCTTGCGATGTGAGCTGTGCTTCGGGCAGTAGGACTTGAACTTGACTTCGTCGTTCTCGGCCAAGATGGTCTTCATCTCCAGGCCCCGGTCGAAAGCACAGGTCACGTGGAAGGCTGTGCGGCAGTTCTTCACAGAGCACTGGCAAGAACACGCAGACAGCAAGAGGAGAGAGATTAGAGAGTGACAGTGACTGAAGCCCCGGGTGCCAGGCACCCCCTCCCTACACACGCACAGGAAGAGCTGCACTTGGAGCTCGTGCCGGGACAGAGGAGCTTCACGCGGATTCACCCTGGCAGATCCAGTCGTGTTTTAAACAAGCTACAGCTTGGGATTTAAGGGAACTCTCTTTTCATAAACCGAACCATAACTCTCCTAGAAAAGCAACTGCATCCAATAACCACCTCTTAAAGCAGACACGATCACACAGATGGCACGTGTAGACAAAGGGGGCCCTGGTGCTCCGACTATACTCCAAAGAACGTGTGCCCAACATGCAGAGTATGTCCTGAGGCATTCATTTGTCTCTTCTCATAGGTCTGGGCTTTTTTAATGTTTATATAAAAAGCCTGAGTGGCGAGAATCTCCTCAGGAAGAATGACCACCAACCAGAGTTTTGAAAGGCACGTGGATCCTCCTTCCTAAGCCACAGTCAGGACGAGTCCCAACACCAGTGGGAAAATAAATGGCTCACTCCTCCTCCAGCAGTGAGGGTTGCTCAAGACTGAGGAGGGTGAATTAAAAACTCCCAAAGACTGGAAAGGAAGAGGAGACCAGGACAATCCAGGACAGGAAGGACGGGACTGGTCTCCGCACCCGAGGAAGCTTTCGCCAGGCGCAGAGGCTTCCAGGCCAGTGGGGGACAAGCTCTGAGATCTGCGTGCGCTTCGCCTGGCAGCGCAACCGTGAGGGACCTGCTGCTTGTGGGTGGAAGGGAGGTCAACGTAGAGGCCAGGCATCACCCAGCTCTGCCCCGGCCTTACCAAACACCTCCCCCCTCCCTCTCACCGCCCCACCAGGGGAACCCCGTAGTGCCTCCGATCCAGACGGCAGGCCAGAGGCCTAGCAGGAGAAAAGTGACTTCTCCCCATCTGATCTTGCTGGGCGAATTCCTGGAAGGAGGCTCCCTGTGGTGACTGAAGCCAGTCCCTTAAAAAGCAACACTGTACTGTGTGAGGCCAAGGGATCCGGGCATGCCAGGGCTGCAGACAGGAGCAGAGCTGAGTGGCCCCAGGCCAGCTGAGAAGCTTAATTAATTAAACTCATTCAGCAGAGCCCTGCACAGCACCACCACAGATCGCAGCGGCGTGGGCGGGGCTTCTTCCCCAATCATTGCAGCCTTTAAGAGGTGACTCACTGCCAGTCGTGATTTCTTCCATTATTAAAAAGTCGCTTTCACCCAGAAGTACAGAAAATCTAGCTCCCTTCACAGAAAATCAATTCCCCCACTGAAAACACTTAAAGCGCATGAACTAACATAAATCTGTAATTTTATCTATAATAATAACCTCAATTCCAAGGAATGTGTGAAATCAGCTTTAGTGGCAGAACACACACACACACACACACACCTGGTCACTATCAGTACACACACACACACCTGGTCACTATCAGTACACACACACACCTGGTCACTCAGTACGCACACACACACCTGGTCACTATCAGTACACACACACACCTGGTCACTCAGTACACACACACACACACACACCTGGTCACTATCAGTACACACACACACACACACACACACACACCTCGTCACCATCAGTACACACATACCTGGTCACTATCAGTACACACACACACACACCTGGTCACTATCAGTACACACACACACACACACCTGGTCACTATCAGTACACACACACCTGGTCACTATCAGTACACACACACACACACACCTCGTCACCATCAGTACACACATACCTGGTCACTATCAGTACACACACACACACACACACCTGGTCACTCAGTACACACACACACACCTGGTCACTATCAGTACACACACACACACACACACACACACACACACACACACACACCTGGTCACTATCAGTACAAGACAAAGTGCTCCTCTCTCCTAGCAGGCAGCCAAGTGGGAAGTAAAGTGGGAACAGATGACGGAGACACTACCAGTGTTTGGCTTAAACGACACTTCAACTCAGCGCCCCGACCTGAAAAGAGGAACTCGCCACGGCAGAACATTTATACGGGGCTTTGTAAAGACGCCAAATGGCCTTCCTCTGGGTTTTCCTATTCAGGTTGACTCAGCAAACAGATGTTACAGAAACGTAAGCCAGAGCCTTTCCAGCTGCAGACATTTCAGACAGGAATTCTTTAATAAAATCAGTCTATTCTGTGAAGATATGAAAAATCATCAAAAACTTCCTTGGCCTCTCCTCCTTCAAATTCATGTTCTGGGAAAAAGAGGTCAACGGCAACAAAAAAGTCATTTTATCGTCTCTCTTCAAAAGAGACACAGAGATCCCAATCGACCGCCTCCTGGAAACATCAGTGAAGGACCTACTCAGTAAAGGGCGTAATTTCTATCCTCAGAAGAACACCGGGTAACTTGGAAGAAAACGATGTCCATTTTCCTTGGTTTGCCCCAGCCTGTTCCCTGCAAGTGTTCGCATGGGCCGTCTGTACACACACACACACAGCTCTGTGTCTTCTTTTATTTTGTGGCTTTTAAAACATTTCTCCTTCACTCCCTCCTAACACAACGCTCAGGCCAGAGGCTTTTGTCATGTTTTAATTTTAAGCAGATTCCATTCACATACAAAAATCTGCACTATTTTCAAGGTCCACAGCCAAATCCCACCAGCTGTCTCATGCCTCACCCTCTGAATATTCTGTTACGTTCTGGATTCTTGAACACCAGTGGAAGTGATAAGGAAGAAAAAGCACAACAGCTTGGCGTGTAAAATGAAAACTTGTAAAAAGAAACACCAGTCAGTGGATACCTTACACAGAGGAATATTTATCAGCCAAAATACAAGCTGAGTTTGCCAAATGAGGTCATTTCTTTAAAAGCCCCGACCGGCAGTTTGACCGAGCTTGTGGAGTGAGTGAGTGAGAGTGAGAGAGAGAGAGAGAGTGTGTGTGTCTGTGTGTGTGTGTCTGTGTGTGTCTGTCTGTGTGTGTGTGTGTGTGTATGTGTGTGTGTGTGCGCCAAGCCGTTGCGTGTCCTGCATCAAGAGGGCAGCCACCCCAAACCGGCACCTCTGCCCACGGACTGTGACGTGGGGACCAAGGAGGGGCCGGCGTCCCTGAGCTGGCGGCCCCCACAGAGGCAAAGGGCCAACGGCAGCCGCAGACAGCATCTGGAGACCGCGGTGGGACAGCACCTCAGGCCTCCGAGGTCACGCCTGTCTAGACGCCAAAAACGTGAGGCCCGGAGAGGAACTTCTCAGGCAGCGCTTTAGACAACACCAAGAAACAGCACGCCATCAATAGTCTCTCCGTGATCCTGTTATCTGCCTCATGGCTGTCTACACCTGCCTGTACGTGGACACAGAAAACGCAGGCCGGCTTCTTATGTACGAGCTCCCCTCCCCCAGCCCCACCCTCCCCCACACTGTACCATAAAAAAAATCAGATATTCAGACTGGGCAGAACCCCTGGTGCAGCACCTCATGGGTGTCCCTCCACCCACCCGGTCGGTGCTCCAAGGAGTCCCCGTTCTGCCAAATGCAAAAGGGTTGGCGTGCCAAGCTGATTTCCAACAGTGCGCACCGCACCAAGACACCCCACGCGCACACCTCTGAAACCAGCGGCGTCGGGGGCAGCCACAGAGGCAGGGCTGCCGCTCGGCAGGCGGGAGGGTGACTAAGCCTCCAGTGCCGAGACTCCAGTTCTCCCCCAGAACTGTCGGCCTGTGGAAAGAGCTGCAATGCCAGGCTTTGGGCAGGGAGGGAGAGACCAGATACAAACTGGAGCTGCCCTGCAGCCCAGGCGGACTTCTGAGTTGCCCTGTGATGGTTACAGCTGGGGTTCCGGTCACATTGGACACTCTCCACCGACAGAAGGTGTGTATACTGGGCTGGAGACGTCCCTCAGCAACCTCAGAAGGGCTGTGAGAACCTCGTCCCGCTTCCTGGATTCTAGCCCCATCTCCAAGCCCTGTGACGGTCAGCTCACAGAGCCCTCCCCCGTCCCGCTCCCTGGAACACAAGGAAGGCTGATAATGCCATCCTGACTAGGCTGGTTACCTGTATGGAGGCCCCAAACTTCTCATTGCAGAGGCTGCACACCAGCGCCCACCGACTGCTGGGGATGTGAGACACCTTCGTGATGGGCTCCATCTTCTCGGGGCTGCCAATGCTCACCTGGAGGCCCAAGAAATAACAAGACAGGGTGGCAGAGGTCGTCAAGACAGGGGCCAGACACAGACAGCAGCAACTCAGAGATCCATTCCTCCCCCACGGCCCTCCTACCAGAGGGTGCCGAGGGGTACTCACCCTCCGAGCGCAGGTAAAATCCCACTTTAAAGCATCAGGACAGCACAGGGGCCAGCTAGGGGCCAACTCTACGCCCTCCTCGGGGGGGTCATCTGACACAAACGCCCTGTTTGTAAAAACACTCAGACACCCCAATGCTCACTGCTCACCTGAGTGACAGCAAAGACAAGGTAACCCATCTACTACACCTCTGGTCCACTAAGAAGCGGTCAGGACTGGAAATCCGTCTCAAACATATTGCAATCAGTTGTGAACGATGGAGCATAAGTAAACATTGACCACTTTTAATCTCTCTCTCTCTAAAGAAGGCCATTCTCTTCAGTCATAAACTATCACTACATACAAAGTGGAAAACTACCAAGATAAAGGTCCCCTCCCTCTCCTCTCAGCCTGGATCACTGAACTGCATCCCTGTTAATACCAAACCGTGAGACTCCCATGCTACCAAGACCCGAGTCGTGAAGCCTCAATCCAAATCACTCCCAGATCCTTTTCCTCGGGAGGAAAATGCACCAAAATCATATGCCAAAAAAATGCTGAAATCTGAATCACAAATGATAGTCTCAGAGCGAGCCAAGCAAATTAAATCAGTCAAGGTCTGGGACTTGAAATAAATTAGACCAGACCTGAAATTAAAAAGGTTGAGGCCAAGTAAGAATTTTAATAAAAAATCACAAAAATGTGACCTAGGGCAGTGGTTCTTTAACCGTGACGGTGCTGTATGCATGGCTCACCAGGCCCAGGAGTTTACGGCCCATCCCAGGGAAAGGACAGAGCCACACCCAGGCCGCAGCGCGGACGAAGGAACGCCGCGGGTCCGCTTCTGGGAGCGTGACAGCAGCGGAGGGTCAGCTGCAGTGGCATCAGAAGGCAAGTCTGAACACCTCCACCCAGAATCCAACTCACGGCTGCCTCCAGTTAACATTTCCACCAATTTACACACCACTGACCACACGACAGCATGCTCGAGATTCAATTTAAGGTGGAAAAATGGGTAGCAATTCAAAGGTGTCTTTTTACTCCTCGGCTACAAAGTGGCCCAGTGATGAAGGGCTCCCTGTGAGGACGAACAGCCACGGGCTCCCAAGGTGAACCACCAACACGGGCACCCACCTCGGGGATCCACAGCGCACAGCTGACGTGGACCCACTTGGTCCCACTGCGGGTAGGCTTCATCGCTCCACCTTTCTTGGGACACAACAAACACTTGGGCTGAACCCCCAGGGCACACGTCCGGCACAGCCAACTGCCCTCTGGGACTTTGAGAATTCCGTAACAGGCCTGTAAAGCCACAGCACATCCCCAAGGAAAAGAGAGAAAGAGAAAAAACAAAGAGTTATTTTTACCCTGTGTGTCTACGAATTTTAAAACGCCTAGAAAGGTTTTAACAGAAGCACCCCCAACATAGAGGCACTCCTTTCAGGAAGAGTGCCGGGCAGCCTCACAGCAGCAGTCGGGAGGTGGGTACAAGGTACAACGTACTTACCGACCAGAGGGTGGTCCTGAAAACTACTTGAGGACAGAAAGGTTTGTAAAAGAGCTGCTGTGTTGCTACAGATACCCATCTATATCAAGTTTCTAAATACTTGGGCAGTAAATCCTCAAAACTCTCTCCAGGGCTAGATGGCGGAAGGCATCCCTCTCTGATTTACTGATGGAGGTGGGCTATAAAGTGAGGGAAAAAACACAAAGCAGTTGAGAGCCTCCCAGAGCTACTACACGAGACACCAGTGAAAAGGAGAGGGAGGGCTTCCCTGGTGGCGCAGTGGTTGAGAGTCCGCCTGCCGATGCAGGGGACACGGGTTCGTGCCCTGGTCCGGGAAGATCCCACATGCCGCGGAGCGGCTGCGCCCGTGAGCCATGGCCGCTGAGCCTGCGCGTCCGGAGCCTGTGCTCCGCAAGGGGAGAGGCCACAACAGTGAGAGGCCTGCGTACCGCAAAAAAAAAAAAAAAAAAAAAAAAGAAAAGGAGAGGGAACTGAGGACCAGCCTCGCTCCCTGGGCTGAGCAAGCTCTACTGACCAGGCGCCGACACCCCGCCCGCCTCCCACACACAAGTGAGCACAACAGGCGCAGAAAAATGAGACATTCTAGACAAAGAGAATTTGGTCTCTTTGGCGGATAGTTAAAACAAAGCCTGCTTTGCATAAGATGGTAAATTACACAAGACAGCAAAAACTGCAGGAATCAAGGCAACTTAAAGTCACTGGGACGGTTCAAAGAAAGAAAAGGCAAACGTTAAAGCAGTGAAGAGACAACACCATGATGGTACCAGGAGCACATTCAGAGCCTTTTAAAAACACCAAACTGTTCAGGACTTTATCCTTAAATGAACTACAAGTCAGGAAGTGGAGAGACAGTAACATAGTTCCAATTCTCCAGACAGGAAAAACACAGCCACTATGCAATCTGAATATCCAGGACGCAAAAAGGAAACCACAGGATGATAGTTCAGGGAAGTTAAGTGACACTAAGATTGGAGCTTAGGAGCACTGTGTCGGTGCCATGAATGAGCCACTGTCAACACAGACTTACTGAAGGGAAAAAAAAAAAATTTTTTTTTAATAGAGCTAACTGACACGATTAAGGTTTCAAATATCAGAAAGGTCTGTATCAGGCACTCGAGACAAAGTCTCATTTGAAGAGGTAATTTTTTTTTTTTTTTTTTTACTGGAAAAGCAAGTCTAAGTAAAACAGAAGATTAAATAAAGGACGCCTGAAAGACAAGTCATGAAGAACATCTCAAAAGCAAAAGGAACCACAGGAAATGCTAATAGGCAACGTGGTGTGGCTGAAAGAACAGCAGACCAGGCTCGGGGCGGGGGTGTGGGGGTGGGTGTCGTCCAGAGCTCCCCGAGTTCCAGCTCCAGCTCTGCCACTAACCCGCAGTGGGACGCTGAACAGCCCACCCTGACTTCAGTTAACTCATTTATAAGCAGAGGGTTTGAGCAGTTTTCAAGCAGAACCCTTTTTTTCAAATAAGATTTGTCTCGTGGGGGGTGAGGGGGGAAGTAAAATAGCAGGAAAAGAACTGAAACATCATCCAAGTAAATGGCACCAACAACGTAAAAGCAACAATGGCAGCCACAACGCTCATGGTCTTGAAACAACAAAATCTCTCTAAGAATTCTCCATTATCCCGAGGAAAGCGCCTAGATAACTTGAAAACCCAGAGCTGCAGATGGGCTATAACATGACTTCATAAGCAAGAGACTTGTGGTCTCCCCATCAGGATGAGACGGGACAAGGCCACCGCTGGTAAAGTCCTCAGGCAGAAGGGAAACCCAGGAAGCAGACACATTCTAAAGAAAACAACAGTCAGGAACTTCACAAAGCAAACTGGATTCTTCTTGCCAAGAGGTCACCCAAGCCACTGTCCCTTTAAGTTGGTTTTAAATCTCAGCATCAACAGGTGAATTCAAAGAAAGTACCTCTGGAGAGCCTATTACCTAAAGAGTGTATGTGAACACATGTCCCCACAGAAATACAAATGACTTCATTACTGCATGAAAAAAATAAACGAAAGAGGTAAGCGTCCAGACTAAGATTCTCCCAAGCTTTTAAAATCACCCAGTGCCCAACCTTACTGAAGCAACCGCCAAATCCTCTCGACATCGCAGAGGACAGGAAATAACTTTCAAGAAAAGGGGACCCTTTCCGCTTGTTCAAGGGCTCCGTTTATCTACTAACATGTTAGCAAATGTTATGTGTTGACTAGTGTCCGAAAAGTATATGTTAAAGCAAGTCCTAACACCGCAGGTACCTCAGAATGTGACCTATTTCGTTTGGAAACAGGGCCACAGGAGATGTAGTCAGTTAAGATGAGGTCACACTGGAGTAGGGTGGGCCCTTCATCCAGCGTGACTGGCGGCCTTACAAGAAGACGGCGACGTGTGAAGACACAGATGCGTGGGGAGGACACAAAGTGACGGCAAAGCCAGAGACCAGCGTCGTGCGGCTGCAAGCCAAGGGACGCCCACGACCGCCAGCAAACCGCCAGGAGAGGCGAGGAAGGTTCTCCGTCCTGGTTTCAGAGGGAGCGTGGCCCTGCTGACACCCTGATATCAGACGTCCAGTTTCCAGATAGCAAGACAACAAACTTCTGTTCTTTTAAGCCATCCAGCTCGTGCAAGGGCAACTAACACAGCAAACCAACCGCCTTTTCAAGAGTCCCCCCGCCCCCTGCCCTCCAGTGTTCTCAATAGCTATAAAGCCAGGTGTTGGAGCAGGGCAGAGGGGCTCATACAGTGTCAGTAAACCTGACTTCTGTGGATGGGAATAAAGGCACTAATGCGAAGAAAGAATGAGGTCCACAGAGGATCCTATTCTCCTGGTTGTAAAAGTAACAAGAAATACTTCAAACGCTAAGCACCCGTCAGCAACAAAAAAGATGGGCCCACGTCTTTGACTCATGGACCCTGTCTGGAGGAACCACCCCAGGGGGCCTCCTTCCGGGCCCCGCTGCCCACATACCTGGTGCACACAGATGTTGCACTTGTCACAGAACACCATCTCATTGCCGTCCTCACCGTCGGGCGACTGGCAGACGTCACAGACCACGTCTTCGTCATATTCAATCCCCAGGCCTTCTTCAGTCTCTATAGCATGATTCATATTATCGTAGCATCGCTGTTCAAATTCCTCCAGGACCCTTTCCATGGTGTATTCATCTAACTCAGGCATTCCTGGAGGGAAAATGCCACAAAACCATTTTAATAAACCCGTATTAATAAATATACTACTATTCATACTAATAAAAATGCACAATGAATAAATAATATTATAAACAAATCTATCCTGAGTGCCCCCCAAATATTTTCTATTGGATGTCCCTCAGACCCTTCCAAGGAAGGGTCTTGAAATTCAGAGGCAGAAAGAGACTTGCACCCAACAGTTTGTTCCTTACGGTCAGGCACTGAAGATGGAGTGCTTGCTGTAAAAAGATCATTCCCAAAATGGTTCCAGGCTATTAAATGCATATATCGTTAGACTGTCGTTTCATTACAATATTATATATACCAACTAGCGTGTAAGTGACTTCAAAACCATGACCACCTATTATGGTTTGGGCATTTTTTTCCAAAAACACATTCCATTCTTGCTACTTAAAATGGTGCCGAGAACAGATTTCACTGTGAACGCTCAAATGTTTTTTACCTGGTTTATCCCTCCTCACCCTCTGGATTTACTAAGCTGAGATGCATAGTTAGTCAGACACATGAAAGACGGAAACACAAGGGACGTCTCAAGCAAAGGAGACAAACAGCTCCTGGTGAATCAAAGAAAATGCATTCTTATGCAAGAACGGCCAAAAACAAACTTCAGGCGGTTATCATGGTGTGGTTACGGCTAGTGGTGGGGATGAGACTTTTATTTTCTTCCATCTGCGGACGTATCCCAAACTTCCCACAATGAAAATACTCATGCAGGAAAGAAAAAAACAGCTTGTAAAAAATATTCAAACACATGTAACTGGCAAGAAACAACAGAAGTGTCATTAGGGCCAACAACAACTTATATGCATTATCATAGATTTAATTAAGACTTCCAAGTTTTAGAAAACTTGGAGCACACAGCGCTGACACTGTGATAAGCCCTATAAACACACAGTCAAAAAAGCCACCTACAATCTCAAACCTTACTTCATGACGAGGTCGTTTCTGCGCGGCCAGGAGGTTTCATCTCAATTCCTCCTACCAGTTCCGAAAACACCACTGGCTTTGAAAATACAGCCCTATGCCCTATAATTCATTTTTACCAAAAAAGACCAATAAAAGCTAAGACGAACGCCTTTACGCATGCGTTCGATACATGTTATACAACTGCATCGCTTATCCTGCCCAAGTGTTCAGCACCGCCTTGCAGTCTGACGAGTAAGCCCAGCACTCACCACCTAGACCACCCACCGAAGCCCCCGGTCCCTGGCCGTCTGTCCCTCTGCCTTAACACAGGACACCCAGTCAGTCCAGTGCGTTACAGCTGTCTTTACAAAGTAGAATTTTATAGTCTATGAAGCTAAAACATAGTACTCAGTTCCAAGAGAGCACTGAAAACTCCCGAACAGACTCCCACCTCCTAGCCTGCTAACATCCTGGCCACTAACACCTAAAACCAAGGACCAGAAGGAAGGAGATCTACTTTATCAAAATATCGGAGTAACAGCTTTCCCAGCTCAGTCCACACCATCATTCCCATTCAAAGGCTGGGGAGCAGCACGCAGGGCAGCACCTGTCACACGCCAGGCCCTGTGCTAGGCTCAGGCTTCCACACAAAACAAAGTCTTAGCCCTTCAGGGCTTTGAAATCCACCATGAAACACTCCGTAGATATTCACCATGTGCTAGACTGCACACAGACAGCCTGTGCCACCACTTCCCGACCTTGACCTACATACAGCACAATGTAGGTAATGAATCCTCATGTCTCTCACAGGAAGCCCAGACTGGGTCTCCCTGACTTGCCATCACCACACTTCAGGCAACCCTTAGCAACCTGAAGTGGTGTGTGAGCCGAGATCCAAGTGTCCTCCTGGTCGTGACACAAGGAGATGCAAGCAAACGAGGTCCTCTGAGCCGTACATACACGAGAATGGTTGACTTGTAGAAAAGATCGCAATGGGCAGGGCACCCAGCTAAGGTAGGGCTTCACCAAAGGAAAGCCAGGACAGATCGACGGGTGAGAGGAGAAAGCACTCAGGTTTGGAAAAGGACCCAAGGGGAATCACTGAGGTGAGAACACGAGGGATGTGTTTGGAAAACGGTGAGCTTGGCTGGAGTGGCGTCTCCTATGAGAAACTGCAGGCCACGGCTGAAGAAGGCGGCATCCGAAGAGCACCGCCGGAGGGGGAAGAAACAGAACACCAGAGCAGGAAACTGTGGACCAGACCCTCGTGCAATCTCGGGGAAGCGCTACATTTCTCTGGGCCTCAGTTCTCTTGAGGTAACCGGCAGGGTTGCGGGGTGCAGGGCAGGAACTGGGAGCCCCCGCTTTCCTGCCCGTGGAAGACACCCCTCCTCGATCCCACCTCTCTGTCCACGAGACGCACACAGACTGAGTCCCTCTCAGCACACCTGCCGCAGCAGCACACGCGCATCTCCAACAAAGAGCCCGTGATCCCGAGACCGGGCTGAGGCCGAGACGGAGCTGGCGTCGCCAGCAGTGAGGAGCCTCGCCCCTGAACCGCGGGCCTCACGCACTCGCCGCTCATCGTCCGCGGCCAAGCACCAGAGCCCCCGCCTCTCACCCATCTCCTTGAACTCCTCGTTGGTCAGTTCCAGCCACGCAGCGTCCATGTCGTTGAGATCGTAACGACACACGCTGTCGGCCAGCGTCCGGATGTCAACGTAGCCCAGCTCTGGAGGCTCGGAGCCCGACGAGACGATGTATTTCTTGGGCCTGATGAACATGAGGGACTTCTCTTCAGACACGACCCTGGTTAACAAGAAAACAAGGCAGCCAGGTCACCCTTCCTGCCACAAGAAAGGAAGTCTGCCAGGAGGCCCCCAAGCGAGCTTCCACCTCCAATCCCCAAACCTTAGGTCACTGCCGGGTTCAGAGAGTTAAAACCCTAACGCCACCGCTGATAAAGCAAAGCAGGAGTCGTTAAAACCCCTAAAATAGAAAGAGATGCAAGTGAAAAGGGCTGCAGAAGTCTTCAAAATCAGCCTCTCCCACGTGGCCTCCCAGGACGCTGCCGTGCCCAGCCACCAGCTGTGACAGCAGTGTCAAGGGTTAAAGATTACATCACTTTCCACTAACCAGGCCTGCCCGCCCCTGCTGGAGGCCACCAAGCCCTGGGTTCTCAGGGACACGGAGGCAGCCAGAGCAGCCGCATGGCAGGGCACACACAGCAGAAGGCCGGGAAGCCAAAGGGAGAAACCCGTCACCTCTGGTTCTAGAACTCAGGCCTTGTCCATCGCTAAGCAGTCTGAGAGCCAGAGTCCCAGCCACGGGCGGGACGCTCCCGGCACAGCTGGGGACCCAGGGAGGAGCACAAGTGCCCTCCGCTCCTGCACTTGCACCCTCGCCCCCGCCCCGGGAACGCCTGGAGAACTGCCGGCCCCCGCAAAAGAAAGCGCAGGAAGAGGGCGAACCACTGCCGACGGGGAGTGAGGCGCCTGGGGAGCACCCCACGGCCACCGGCCCTCCACCTGCACGTCGCAGCGTGCAGGCAGCTCGCGTTAACACCCAGCTGTCCAAAGAGGCCGTCGAGGTGTTTCCGTCACCCTGTGATTACCAGGGTGGCTTTACCTACAGGACACGGAGACAGGCACGGTTAAGGGAGCTATTCGTCCCACTCAGCTAAGGGCAGGGTTTTAGCTGACACTTCCATGAGCCGTGTTAGCGTTTACTCGTCTTGTGCTAGGCTCGTAACCCCTGGACTGGGATCGTCAGTGCTGCACAGCTAGTCGGTGCTGTGCCCCAGAGGCAACCCTGAGGCAACCAAACCGTGTTTCTCCCACAGAGCCCAGTGAAACCCTCCGTCCACTCCACAGGCTGCAGTCTGACCTGTGGAGGCATCGGAGCGTCGTTTCAGCCTGCATCTTTATGGGGACATTTGTCACAGAGATCCCAGACACAATAACCAGACTCGACCACCGCCGGCGCCTGAGGGACAGGACGTGGGTGAGGGCCAAGGGGTAAGTTCAGTCCACACTTGGCAACGGTGAAAGAGGTCATTTCACAAAGCAGGCAGGTGACTGACCACGCAGCGGCGGCGAAGCCGGCTGCCAGCTGAGCACAGAGGGCACTCAGCTCCCTCGCCCCGCGAGGAGCCTCAAGGCCAGTGGAGCCGGCCGGAGAGGAAACAAGAAAACCAAACCGGCCCAGCTTCACGCTGAAGCCGGTCAGCGAAGAGCCGACCCTCAAGACCCTTAAGGAGAAAAGTGGTTAGAAGTAAATCCAGAGAAAGCCCACCCGAGGAGTACGCCTCAACACACTCCTCCGCTAAGCTCCCCGCCCACGGGACCCGAACCTGGCAGGACTGCTCACACCTGTCCTCCCCCAGAGGTGGAGGGACCACGGCAGGACCCAACCGATGACAGGCACCTCTCTCCAGCACAGCGGCCCTCCAGAGGGAGAGGGGAAGCAGCTGTGCAAACATCCAAATGTCCCTCCCCCGCAGCCAGCCACTTCCCAGGGAGCCTTGGAATTTACCTTCCTCTCTAAGAGAGAGGCACCTTCCCAATTGGCTGCAATGTTAAGTTCGGAGGCCCATGGCCCTTAAAAGCACTACCTTCGGACCTGAGGTGTGTTTCTACTGCATTTCTCTTTCCCCAGAAGCCTCACTGCTGACCCAAACACCACTGCTCCTCCTCTCAGGCACCCGGCTGTCAGGGCAGAAAGGCAACTGTCAGGGGAGAGGCGGCGCCCCTCCCCTGGGGCACGTCTACCTGGCCACGGGCTGAGGGATGGTCCCAGGGCTCACCGGCACCTGGACCCCTTTCTCCCACTCCTGTCTCCAGGGATCTGCCAGCACATAGTACTCATCCGGGTTCAGCTGGTAGGAGTCATGCAACTTCATGGCAGTGATCAGGTCTGTCCTAAACACCTGGAAAGGGAAAGAAAGGGTCACTGACATTGGATATTTGCATTCTTACTCAGAGCGCTGGCAGCTGCAGGGTAACCATGGAGCTGCCACGTAACAAGGTCACTGTTTCAACAGAGAACCAGTCTGACCTATTACAGGAAACCCCTCGGCCTGCCACGCCCTGGGCCTCGCTCAGGGTCGGAGGTGGCAGCAGCTCACACTGCCCTCCCCCCCTCGCCAGCTCCGAGAGATGGCGACGTCCGCACCAGCTACTGCAACACAGGAACCTCGCTGCCGTCCCCGGAAAAACTTCTAAGAACTCCCAATTCACCAAGCAGGCTGCTGAAAACGCGCGCCTAAAAAATCCCTGGAGGGAGATATTTCACTCAAGGGTGACTTTCTTGTAAATGTTTAAGAAATAAAACTCCACTAACCATGTAACAACTCCAAGCCAAAACCCAGAGCCCCCAGGGACCCCTCTTCTCGACTCAGACTGCCTCTCCCCACCTCCCGCCTGCCCAGGCACCCGGGCTTAACAGCAAGGTGTCCGGGGAGGGCGGGTCCTGGTTGGCTAGAGCCGGGCAGAGTACAGGATGGAAACATCTGGGAGAGAAGCAACGACACACCAATGGAGGCAAGGTAGAAAATGGGCTGGTAAAGAATGTGTTTGCACACCTTCACCCGGCATAACTTCTACTAGGAAAGCAGCATTTGTGGGGAAAGGAGAGGAGGGAGGGAGGGGAGGAGACAAGAGAGGAAGAAAGAAGAAAGCAAGCAAGCTACCACCCTGTCTTCACCCTGCCACGAACAGACGCACAAGACTCAAAAGCACCCCTCGGCCCTCATCTGGGGCCAAGAGGGGAGCAGCACAAGGGTGGCCCCCGCGTGCCCGCTCCTCCTGGCGGGGGGGGGGGGGGAGGCGGCCGGAGCCCAGCCCACTCCTGTCCCAGGGCCGCACGAGGAAGCTCTGACCCTGGCATTAGCGCCGGCCCAAAGCTGTATTTGGCACCAAGCGTGCCTGCATCTGTAAGCTACACTCCCTGTTTACACAAGTCACAATGCTGAACTCTCTCTTCTTGGGACAGGGAGTTCTTTCTTGTGCTGCTAAGCACAGTTCACACTATACGCCTGCTAATAGGTCCGTATTTGTTTTTCCCGGTGGCTTTTCGGGCTGGTGATCACTTAAATGAACGTCACCGTAACGAAGTCTGAGGCAGTGTCTGAGGAAGAGCGCCACGTCTCCAGCCGGCCGTCTGGGGCCCGACTTGCCCCCAGTTTGCCACTCCTCATCTCTAAAGTCCCAGTAACAAGCAAGAACCTGGCTGTGCACCCCCACACACAAAAGCACAAGATCAGGCCCCCCTGCAGCACCGAGCCCTGTGGCAGATGCCCGCCCGCGCCCCGGGGAGCATTAACTTTGCCAGCCGTGCCCTGCAGACCCCCAAAAAGTCCTTTCAAACAAAGTCACAGATCTACACCTTCAGGAAGCACATCAGTTAAAAACACGTTCCAGCTAAGTCTGGTAAGTAACAAGTAAGGGATTTTGCCCAAGAAGGAGGAAAATCAGACTGAAGCAACAAGATGAGAAAACGCAGCGCAACGTTCCTGCGCTCAGGGACTTGGACGAGGACGGTCAGGGACTGAAACAGATGCCCTCACATGGACGTGAGCTCCTGAGTCCCCAGCTGGGCTCCACCCTAGCACTCCATCCAAAAAAAAAAAAAAACGCTGGAACAAAACACAGGTCAGGGACAAGACTGGCACCGTCCACACTTGCCAGTGCCGACTCTGGGAGGGGTTTCTAGCTGCGCCTGGGGCACCGGTGCTCTCACACAGGTATCAGCTCCCTGTTGGAGCACCCTGGATTCCTGCCCTGAAATAACAGGAGTGCGGTGTGGACATCAGAAGGGTATTGAGGGGGCTGTGGAGGGAATTAAAGAGAGAAAAAAGAGCAGCAGAGTCACTCCCGATACCAGAGGAAAGGAAGGCAGCGCTGCAGATTCAAAAGGACAAAGGCCTGGAATAAATCAAGGTGATAAAACGGGCACCTTCTCGTGAGCATCTGATCTAATGTTTAAGTGTCCCCTGGGATGGTTTCGCACAATTCTGAAGTATATTATACGCTACTTCCTCGTGGAGGAAGTTATTCCACAACTAAAGAATCCTACGCTCAACACAGCGCCCCCGGCTTCCCTGCTACCGTCGAAGAAGTTCCTCATGGATGGCGGCCTCTGCTCAGTCGCTACGGGATGAGGCTGTCTTTGAAGTCATCCCACTAAGAGGCAGTGCAAAACCAAGGGGCTGGACCGAAAACTCTCTTCCCCATAACCTGCTCACCTAAACACTGTGACAAACTGAAATGCCTTTTCTTCCATCACTTAGATCCTCAGAGCCCAGTCCAAGGTTTTCAGAGAACACAGATCTCAGGAGTGGGAGGGGCCCCTAACCAACAAAAGCCACAAAGAAACTCACCCAAAAACAATTTTGGATAGATGACAGATAGGTAGATAATAACAAAATGTGAGGGAGCAGGGAAATGTAAGGTGAGAAACAAATTTCAAAAGAAGGGGAGAAAGCCTTAAGCATAATCCCCTAAACAGAATCCCAGAATTACACTGGGTTTTGCCAAACAAACCACAAATTCACGACTAAAACTTGAGGCTGGCAGTGACCAGCAGCAGCTGAACATGCTGATCTCCAGGCCATAGGAAAAGTTGCTGGGAGCCAGCAAAGGTGAAACAGAGAAGGAAAAAAAAAAAAAATGAAAAGAATTAATAATAATAATAGCTAACATTTACTGAGCAGGATTTACCCTCTACATATTAACCTCTGGGTGTTAACCCACTTAATTCTCACAAAACTCCTACGAGGTGAACACCTGTATTATCCCCATCTTACAGATTTGGAAACTGAGGCACAGAGAGGTTAAGTAACTTGCCCAAGAATGCACAGACTGACACCACTATCAACCAACCAGGTGTGTGTGTCAACCATATGTACTCACGCACACACGTACGACACGCACAGTCACGCCAGCATTCAAGAAATACCTCTGAAGGCTTTCGATCTTCATGTCTGGAGCATGAACTTCTCCTGTGCTGGGATCTGGAATTCTGTGACCAAGTAGTTGACAGGCCTAAAGAAACAAATATCCGAATAGGAATAAATTACAAGTACACCAATCACTGAGGGTTCACAGGGTTCTTTTTTTTAACCAGACTCAGCGAGGCGCCCCTCAGCACCGCCCCAGGAGCCGGCCCGATGCTCTGCCAGAGCTCTCCTCTCCCCCCCTGGAGCTCCTCCACCCCCACGGCTCATTGAAACGCTCCCTTCCCACAGCAGGCCAACAAGACCACTCCGCACACACTGCGTTCAGGGCTGCGGCGTCACAGGCACAACTCACGGGGGGAGAGGCCTTTCAAGAACACCGTGCGGGCAGAGCCTTCACCCATGAGCCTGCACTTCTGCAGAGGTTCAAAGCCTTGCATTGGTAAATAGAAATTCAGAAGCTTCTCTCTTAATTTCCAGTAACTTTTAAACACTACCATCATTGTGCTAAATCCTAAAGCCGTGCCCCAAAAGGTCTGACTCCACAACAGAACTTAGCAATCCCTAAAAAAGGGAACCTCAGACCCGCCGTAGACTAGGTGCTCCGGCCAAATCACCTTTAAAATTGCCTACTCCCCTTTCCCAGAGAATGCCTGTCAGCTCTCTCCTGAGCTCCGAGGACAAGATGCTCTTATCCTCTGTCGTGGGGCCTTTCCCCCGCCAAGCCACGGAAACTGGAAGCCCTACCAGGCCACCTATGTCTCTTAACACTGCCACCGAGTCTGAGCTCCTCTCGCGCCTGAGACCCCTCTGCAGCACTGTCTCCACCCTGCCTGAGACGCTCCCTCAGCCGCAGCGGCAATTCTCCTTCCTGGTGTCCCCACTGTGGGTCCCTGCCCTCCCGCATGAGCTCTCTCACCTTCTTGCTCCAGTGCCCTCCCCGGGGAGCGCCCATCCACGCCCATGGTCTTACCTGGCAGGCCCAGGAGACTGTCAGACCTGCGTTCCCACACTAACCTCCCTCCCCGGCACCAGGTCCATGTTCACCCTTCAGATCAGACATCAGTCAAGCCCACGGCGTTCCTGAGATCAGTCAACCCAGCACAACAGCGACTGGGCTAGACATTATACTCAAACCTGCTCTCCTTATTCCTACTTTGACGCATATCACCACCATCTCTACCTGAAGTCCGAAATCAGAGAGTCATTCTAGACTCTCTTCACTCAGGACACATCCACTCCACGGCCCAACAGCTCAGAGCCCAGCTCCTCTTCTCTGCCTCTGCCACCGCCTCCTGTCCGCGGGTGCCGTACTGACAGCAGAGATCTGAAACAGCCCTAACCACCTGTCTACCTTCCCAGTAACGTGCCTCCATGGTGAACAAACTGTACCATCTCCCAGAAATTAACAACTCCCCGCCCCAAATAAAAGCTAAAAACTGAGGGAACTGCCATTCTACCAGTAAAATCACTTGCCACTCAAAACAGGAAACCCTTATCTCTACAGATTCCAGAGACAAGGGACACAGAATCAAAGCATCCTTAAGACTCTGGGGGCATTAGGGAGTAGGTTCTGCCCATAAGCCTATCATCAGATTTGCAATGACAGGGACTGAAGGGGATTGCCAAGCTTCCCTCTGACAGGGAAGGGCACGACCCTTGATGGCCAGTCCTGAGGCTTGTTTACTGGGTCAACTGACTGACGGTCTGCTGCTACGCCAGCAGAATTAGATTTCCTATCGGTGACGCTACCGCACTGTTCAGTAACAGTCTAGAAAATTCTTCTTTAAAAAGCAATCCTAAGTGTGTCTCTCTAGACTCCCAGATGAACAAGAATAAAGTTCACACCCACACTGAAAGAAATACTCTGGGCACACTGGGGTGAGCCTGACTTGTAGGAAGCTCTGAATCTGGTCACCACTGGAAAAAGGAAGACAGAAGCCAAATTAGAAACCTGATGAGGAAGGCAGCTAAGCAGCTCATGTCTCCAGACAGGCCTCTCCTCCACCGTCCGGTCCTGCAGGCCATCGTCTGGCCAGCCCACAGGCGGTAAGAAGAGACGGGGGAAAAGCACAAGACAATTGTAGACGGACGGCCCCGGGGCTCAGGGAGGGCGAAGAGGTGCAGGGCAGACAGGGATGCCCCCTTTACTGTGAATCACTAGGTACAGGGTTATAAATGACAAGAAATTTTAAGCCATTCCATTGCTGTACTTCAATAACTAACATGGGGTCCGGGGACACAAGCGCTTACGTCGAACACTTTCAGAGTTAAAAGCAGCAACAACAAATTCATGCATTCTTAAGTTTTATGACCCTCTTTTGCCTCCTTCTGGGTCAGGATCCCTCCAGGGTGGTTTCCAAGGTTGCCAGGAAGCTTGCAGCTTTGCTGGCACAGGACACATCCAAGTAATTGCAATCATTTAGTAACTTTTTCCAGGGCTGCTTCTATATTCTTGAAAAATGTTGCCTGCTTTTAAAAACAGATATTCAAAAATGCTACAAATCTGGTATCTGATTGTATTACCCAAGAGAAATTCTGGTCCACCCAGAAAGTCTGTTCCTCTTCCTTTTAATTTGCCTAATGCAAAAAGAGGAAGAGAAAAATTAATCTTACTAAACTCACTTTGCAGAAAGGGAAAGACTGGGGGGAAAGCTAAGTTTAAATTATCACTGACATAAGGAATGTTCTTAGCTTATTTATAGAACCACCCAAGCATCCACTGACAGAGTGAATGAATAAACAAACAGCGGCATACCCATACCATGGAATACTACCCAGCAATAAAAAAGAACGAGCTGTTGATACACACAACACGGATGAATGCAGGAATAATTATGTGGAGTGAAAAGATAAAAAGAGTATGGATTGTATTATTCCATTTATATAAAACTCTGGAAAATACAGACTAATCTATAGGGACAGAAAGTAGATCAGAGGTTGACTGGGGAAAGTGGGGAGAGAAGGATTATCATGAGTTTTATGATTTCATGGGTGTAAACATGTCAAAATGTATCGAAGTGTACAAATTTAAATGTGTGCAGAGAATAAGTGATGACTTTCTACCATCCATTAACAGTAAAGGAAAAGAAAACGCTCCGTTTTACCCTGCACAGGTGGTTTGTGTAAAACCTAGACTTTGCTGCTGAACAGTGAGAAGCTGGATCCTCCCACGTCCAGCAGCAGACAGTTGCTGATGGTGATGTCCTCCTTCTAATTCACTTTAACACTGTGTCATAACTAGTTACAACACACAGTATACCTAAGTCAGTGCTGTGCACACAGCAGAGCCTCAATTTTTTAAAAAAACGTCTTTAAGTGAACAGAACACAGTGCCGTTGTTTGGGACTGTAACTCAAGAGTCGGAGGTGGCTCTGTTTCACCTATGAGAAGTCATGCTTTTGATCTCGAGGAAGATGAGGCCATGGGAAACAAAGCACTAATGCCTTTAAAGACAGCATGGCGGGGGCACTGCTTCCTGACTGGAACACACCTCCATCTACAAAGACATCCACGGCCAGTCCACAGGAGACTCCAAGCCAAGTGCCTTGACGTTCCTACGCCAGTTCTCCTCCCTCACCCATGTTCCCTCTGGATACTTCCCAGAACACGATCCAAGCAAAAATAATTCGCACCCATTTTAATTTTAAAAAGTTATGTCACAGAACATTTTTTTTTGAAAGTATGTTGGAGGAAAAAGAATTTTAAGCCAGAAATTAGAGTATTTCAAACACCAAAAGGACTGGGAGATTCTGATTTACACTATAGTAAAATACTGGCCACTTGTTAGTTCTTAAAAACCACGTGCTAAGATTATGCTGGGTTGGTGCTGCATTTTGTTGTTTTCAGAATGCTAACATTTAATGACAAGCTAAATTAAGAATATGGCAAATAGGGTTTCCCTGGGAGTCCGCCTGCCGATGCGGGGGATATGGGTTTGTGCCCCGGTCCGGGAGGATCCCACATGCCGCGGAGCGGCTGGGCCCGTGAGCCATGGCCGCTGAGCCTGCGCGTCCGGAGCCTGTGCTCCGCAACGGGAGAGGCCGCAGCAGTGAGAGGCCCGCGTACCGCAAAAAAAAAAAAAAAAAAAAAAGAATATGGCAAGTAAGATTTTGTTTTATTTTCTCGTTGCTTTCAGGAGAAGTTAGGAACTCTAAAAATTTGGCAATAATATCTAAAATTATTTTATTGCCCACACACAAGATATTACTACCTAAAGTTAAGTCCGCTCTAGTGACAAGCGTACGTGACTTTTAAATTCTTGACATATACGCTGTTTGAGTATCAACAATTAATCTCCATGAAACACTGAGAAGAATTAACAGAAAATAAACCCTTGCTTTGTTTTACTATCCCCACCTTCCCTTAAAACAGAAATGTGGGGGGAATAATAAAAGCTATAGCAGGCTCACAGGTCGCGGCATCGAGAGCGTGGCTCCCGTGCGCGCACTGCATTATGAACCCTGCCTTCTGGTGCTATTATGCATTTATCTCCAACACTCTCCTTTGAAATATTAAAAATAGTCATGCTGTCTTGCCCTAGATCTAAAATAAGGAAGAAAACCTCAAGAGCAAATCTAATACATATTGCACACACCTCCGACATTCGGTAGCTCGTGTGTGTTAAGCCTCCCAGGTGGTGCAGCGCATGAAAGGTTCAGAAATGAGAATGAGTGGCAGCCTGGGTGGCTGTTCACATCGCCACAAATGCAAACTACAAAAGAACCTCACCACTGACCAAATGGCGAATCTCCTGTGGCTCAGACCCCGCCTCTAGATGCTAAACACCACTCTGGTGTCTTCAGGAGTGTTAAACCAGCTTAACAAAGGAAGGTGCTGGGACCCGGCAAGTGTGGAGCCCTGCAGGCCAGCCGGTGTCACCACAGCAGAGCAGGCTGGAGGGAGCAAGGCCAGGCCAGCCCTGTGCCAGTAAAGTGGTGCTATGCAAAGTGCTATCCGGAAGAAGAAAACAAATGTAATGTAGTTCTACTTGCTTGAACTGCATGATAGAAGGCGAGCCTCTCACACCACTGCTGTGTCTATCGGGGTCTGACCCCACGTCTCCCACAGCCCAGCCCTTCCATCCCAGCATGGCTTAGCTCTAACCGTCCAACTCACTTCCACCTTCCAAAAAACAAAACTTAATGGGCACCTTAAGAGAACTGGCCCAAGAATGTTTCAACATACTTGGGCCTTTGACCAACTGACACAATGTTTCATGGTCACCCGGCCCTTCTGTTGAGTCCAAGTCCACAGACCAGATCATGCTGTGCTAGTTACTCCTCAAGCCCAAGATGATGCTCTGCCCATCGATGTCAAGGACAAGCCCCAAGTCGGGTTTGAAAAGGGGTAAAGCCATCTCCATGTGCCTGGAGGAGACACGGGCACAGCCCACGTTCTGTAGTACTTGAGCCCAAAATTCCACATTTCAAGAATTCCTATACAACTCTGCGGTATCACAACATGCAACTGATGGGGGGAAAGGAGCAAATTAAAGGTACAGTCAAACAGAAAGAGAAGTGGAAGCAGAGTTAACTTTTATGCAAAAGAGAAACCTCCAAGAAGCCTCCAGAGACTTGCCATGAAGGAAACCAAGCACAGCCAGACCAAAAACACGACGGCAAGTTATTAAAAAATGTAACATGAAGGGTCCAAAGCAGAAAGTACATTTCACCCACTAAAAATTCTGGTCTTTCTTCATTTTCTATCTGTAAGCTGGAGAGAGCCCAGAAAAACAGAAGTCCTCACAAAACTTCATGTTTGCCACTCATCGACCTGCATTACTAACTGCAGAATTAGTAGGTTTGAATTTTACTCAGCTATTCTCTGTGCCTTCGTTATCACCAGTGATGGAGCAGAAGCTGGCTGGATAACTGGAGAAGACAGGAGTGTTTCAGGGTCAGCGCAGGTGTGAAAAACCGGGAGACCAGGCAGGGCCCTCACAAGGTGCCTGGCCCCAGAGCCCTCGCCACACACCAGGCCTTCCCACGGGGTGGTCAACACAGCCCTGAAATTTAGGGCATTAGGCAGGTGAAAATGGTTCCCAGACCCAATTCCAACACGTGCTTGTGGAAGCTTCCCCACACCAACGAGCAACTGTCAGACGCCAGCAGCGTGTCCAGGAATTCAACTCAATTCTGACTCGGAGATAGAAACAGATTCCAGACTCAGTCCCGTGAGACCAAGCTCCACTTCAGATGCCAGTTGCCACGCCCAGGTTATTACCTGTGCTTCTGACTGGCAGAGGTTCCCATGAGCCCCTCTCCTCGGGTTCAACTACTTTGTTAGAGCGGCTCCCAGAACTCAGAGAAACATGTTACTGACTAGATCACCAACTTAACTCTAAGAGGATATTGAAGGATATGAGTCAACAGCCAAACGAAGAGATACGTAGGACAAAGCATGGGGAAAGGGCACAGAGCTTCCACGCCCTCTCGGCGCGCACCGTTCTCTCCCAGTCACCACGCGCTCGCCATCTGGAAGCTCTCTGACCTCTGTCCTTTTGGGTTTTTACAGAGGCTTCATTACCGAGACATGATTGATAAAATTATTGGCCAATGATGACTGATTCAACCTCTAGCTCCTTCCTCCTCCCTGCAGGCTGGATGGAAACACCAAAAATAGCTGGGGGACCCACTGCCACATTTGCCAAAACCCCTAACACAGAGGACCATGGACTTGGAAGCAGGAAATAAAGTGCTTGTTTCCCCGGGCCACACCCTGGCACAATGCATAACTTCAGAGACTGGCTGAGCCACCCAGTCCCAGGAGCCCAGCAATTACAGACACAGCCTGCAAACACCCCAGTGCTACTTCATCCAACTGCCAAGGCTGGCAGTCCAGGGCACCCGGAGAAAGGCTTCAACAACTATGACTGCAGCTGGATGAGGGCTTGCACTGGCACAGAAAATGCCGGTCCATCCCCAACTGTAAATACCACACCGGTGTTCCCCTGGACCAGGCCAGAAATCAAAGCAAAGGGCTCCACCCAGCCCAGGAGGCCAGCGGGGCCTAGCCGTGACCATGGCTGGTGCTGGGGCCCCAAGCTGACGTCCGCAGCTGCCTCTTCTCCACGTTGACATGCTCTGCATTGGGCCGGGAGCTGCTGCCAGGCTTCCGTCGGGACCGCAGGCTGGAAAGGCTGGGGAGAGGCCACCGCACGGACCGCCCATCTCACAAGCAGGGCTGCCAAGTACTCAGACCCAGCTAAGGGCAGGCCCAGTTCTGTGCACCTGACTGCAGGGGCAGAAGGCACCTGCCCACACCCACCACGTGCCTACACAAGAGGATGGGCTCCAGTGCCAACAGGCAGGCTGGTGGCAGAAGCCCACACTGGGCAGCAGCTGCCCTCAGAAAGGATGGGGAGTGTGTCCCATGGTGCAGATAATGTACATGTGTTCGTACGGCTTGGCATTCTGGGGGTCTCAATGAGAGCTGTTTACCACGACCATCATCCACCATAATGACCAAATCACTAGGCCTGGACAGACAGCACAGCCATCAAGTGTCACCACTCGCTTCACACTGAATCAACTCCAGGACACAGCCAGCCTGCCTCCTTTCCACTAGCAGCTAGCATCCTCATCCTCTACCACCACCACTCTATTTCCACGTGTAGCCTAGGGTAGAACAAAACCCAGGTTGTACCCTGTAGGTATTTATCTTAGTCCTCCATCCCTGCCTTCTTCAGGGAGGCCAGCACAGACACAGGCATATTAGCTGGAGGACGAAAAAGGCCCATTACCAGGAAGGTGACCTGATGGATAGACTTTTGGTGGGGACTTTGGGGACTCTCTTCCCCTAGAGTTCTGGATGGAAATACAGGTTTAGATGAAGCATTTGGTCTTCTAGGGCTGTTATGGGCTGAACTGTGTCCCCCAAAATTTCATATGTTGAAGCCTAACCCCCCAATACCTCAGAATGTGACTGTATTTGGACATAAAGCCTTTAAATCGGCGTTTAAATGAAAATGATTGGCCCTAATCCGACGTCACTGGATTACAGGAGGACACTTAGACACACACAGAGACGTCAAGAATGCACATCCTCTAGTCCAGAAAGGGGAAGAGTCTAAGTCTGAGAGAACATTCCAGGAGAACCTTTTCTAACCCAGCTCTCCCAAAGTGGACATGAGGCAGTGCTGAGAGTCAACAACGTGAGCACGGACCGGCTCCTCAACCAAAATCAGAGGAAAACAGGACTCTGAGCCTTTTACCAGGCACTGTTAGTACACGGACATAACTCATGAACCCTTCTTCTGATTAATTCTGAACTTAAAAAGCAAGTTGTTTTCTTTTTTGATTGCTGCAGGACAAATTGTGTACACGGGCTAACAGCAAGCGTTTATTGAGTGCTTGTAACTCCAGAGGACACTTTGACCGGCACCACAGGGGGCAGAAAAGAAATACCTAAGCATGTTTTTGCCTCAAGGAGTAAAAAGCCTAAGTAAATAGAGAAAACAGGTAGTGAGGGCCGTGAATAGATAAGCGCTAAGAAGTTCAGGGTTCCCGAACGCTCCCACAGACGGGGTACAGCCCCTTAATACCGCTCCCTGAAACAGAAGGAACGCCCCTCTCTCTGGAGTGCTTACCCAGCTCACTCCTCCCTCGCGCCAAACATTAGCTCCCACCATCTGTCCCAAGAGCTCCCAGCCCTTCACCGTCCTCCGGTCTCAGCTTACTTCGCAGGTACCCCCAACACCCAACACCCACCCATCACCACCAGTTCTCCTTCCCACTGCTCCATGCCTGCACCCAACGCTCCAGTCAAACTGCTGTGTTTGAGTTCTTCTGTTTTTAATGTTTCCGGTGGCTGTCAGTGTGGCCACCTACAGCAAAGCTTTGCTTTCTAATTTGCCACTTTTAATCTGCCGAAAACTTGGAGCGCGGAAAGACAACCCTGTTTGCCTGAAACGATTTCATCCTTCAGGACCTGCCCAACTTTCATCTCCTCTGTAGGTTTCCCTTGCCCTCCCCCTCCTGAGTTTGTGTCTACATATATACATTTCCACAGTGCATCAGAAAGGCATCTCCGACTGTCCTGGTGACTTTCCATCGGAGCTCAATCTTATATATGCCAAAGACAGAGTTCCTTGAAAGCAGGCCCAATACTTTTCCCATCACTCAGCAGAGCGAGCATTCTTTCAAGGTTTCCCAAATTTGATCTGTAATATAAAACATAAGATAACGGGCCAGAGCTCAGGCACTGTGCTAGGTACAAAATTTCCTTGTTATCTGAAGGGAGCTCTTCCCAGGATCGTCTGTTAGCTTCCCAATACACAGATGCTGTGTGACATTTATTTTGCCTGCCTGGAAGCCAACTAACTTCTGGTTCTCAGCTGCACTGTGAAAATACGAGGATGCCAGAGAGCTGAGATGCATACAGTAGTATTATTAAATACAGGCATGTTCAAATCAACTGAAGACCGCCGACTCGTGTACTTAATATTTTCACATCACACTAGGCAGTCCTCAATCTCCCTTTGTATCGGGGGTTGGACTAGTTAATAATTAACTGGCTTCGATTAAGTTCCCTTTTCATAAAGAGCAACTGTGAAGTGCTGTAAATGATGTTTAGGAAAAACAGACACACCAGTGACTCTTGAAACTGGATTATCCATCTCTGGAAAACAAACAGGAAGCCTGAGGAATGCCTGCCTGCAGTCAACCTTACCCAGAAAGATTTGGTTACAGACCTGCAGTATCACACTCAGATGTGTTTCTCAGGCCTCAGCTCTTCGCTGACCTCCCTGATATTCGAAGGGCCTCAGCTATTTAAAGCATTACATTAAAGAACCATGTTTTTACACTGACCCAAACCCCGGTAGGTTCCAAGAACAACAAAGCAGGACTTACTGCCATTGTCGTCAGAATCCTCACTGCTGCTGGGAAGGCGACCTCGTTTCATGATCTCCCCGGGAAACAGCAGGCAGCCTGCAAGGCAATGAGACAGCACTTAACCCAAGATGATAATACACAATCATCAAGTTGTGCTTCAGATGGCAGCCCAGGATTTACAGCACACAAAAGCAAACAATCGGCTTTAAGTAGCATTTGAATCGTAAGCAGTAAAAAGACCAAAGATACATAATGAGGTGCAATTATTAACAGAACAGGTTCAAAAAGGAGGGGGAGGAGTGGAGAAGTCACATATCAGCAGGTCTCCCCAAGGTGCCAGGCCTTCTCTCTCGTTCCTGTGACATTATCACTACAACTACTCCAGGAGTCTCTTTAGGGGACTGGCAGCAGGCTCTGCAGGAACAAACCCCCGGCAATGAGCACAGGGCTTCCTCACCGCAGACAGATTCGTATTTTACGCGTGTGCATATGCGTGGGGATGGGGCTGTGCCGGGACGTGTGAATATTTACGCTGCGCTGGGCGTGACGATGCTTCTCGGGCAAATTTTGCTAAAAGAAGCCCAAAAGCTGAGTACCTGGAGTCCTAGGAACAAAACCAACGGGACAACTGGGAATGCAAAGGTATCCTCTAGTCATCTCCAACCCCTCAGTGATTCACTGGGATCCAGACCCCTCCCCTTTACTCATTAGGAAACTCAGGCTAAAGCGGCCACTTACCCAAGGTCACATTGTGAGCAGGGAACTTCTAATTGCAAATCCAAGTTCACTACCCTTCACCCCGACTCCTTACAGGCCTTGTCCAACCTAACTCAGCCAAACTAAGAAAGCAGTTCGTGCAGACACCCAGCCCACCTTGCCAACGCCTGCCAGGTGGTAACAGGCCTCCAGCACCACAGAAGAGAGAAAGACTGCATTCAGGAAAGAGGGCAGTGCACCGAGATTGAACGGCCAGTCACTGAACTTACACAGGTGAACTCGAGGTTATATTCACACAGGGCAGCTTTCCAAACAAATCCGAAAAGCTCTTCCAAACTAAAACTACTGATCACCTCGACATCTTTAGGGCCCTGATCTTACTGCCAGATCAGTGACTCCCAATGAGGGAGGAGGGCTTTCCAAGTCAAAGTATGGTTGGTCATCCATTCCCTACCCATCCAGCCCCTCAGAAAAGTATATCCCAACCTCTCCCTCATTGGGAATCACAGCATTACAATGCGATGAGCTTCTAAGAGTGTGGCACGCAGGAATGGTGTGGAAAAACAATGTGGAACCACCGTGCTCGAAACAAGACAGGAACTGTCCTACAACAAGTCGGAAATCAAAAACCCAAAGGTCCACTCTAAGTGGAACTGTAAAGCTGAAGTCAAAAAGGCAGAAAGCACCCCATTTTGCAGCCTGCTCCCACCTACAAAACAGACCTGTATGATTCTCTCAAATATGCAGGCTCCTAATCTCTATTTTATACTTTCTTTATGAGACACTCACCCGTTAAAGTTTGTGTGTTTTTACCAAATGATCCTTCCAAAACCATTAAAAGAACTTCCACAAGGAAGCCCGGGACGTGAGTCCTCACTCAGGTCATGGGCGGGGTCACAGTCCTAAAGTCCACCCTCACTGCCCCTCCCCGGCTTTGCTGCAGAGCCCCGTTCACCCCTAATTCTGACACCCAGCAACCTACAACTCGGCCTGGGGCAGGCCCACCCCCGGAAAAACTTCCGCAGACAACACACTCCCGTGGCCCCCTCCCCTCTTGAAACGATTATCTTCCCCGCCCTGTCACCATGTGCCAAAACACCAACTGCTGACAGCTGAACCCTCCTCCAGCCTCCTGGAAGGCACCCCTGCTCCCACTCCGGACCTGTCAGGACGTACAAGGAGGGGACGGAAAGGCGAAGACCACTCGTTCCCAGCAACAGCTTCAGCCTCAGCTCCCTAGGGCCTACGTTACAAGAGAGCTTTACAACAAGAAGAAAAGAAAAGGAAGGTGCTACCGGAAGAGGAATTCCTTAAAAGTAACAGCGTGAAGCAGCAGGGCAAGAAGAATGCAGTTCCCACCTGAGGAGCGGGTGTAAGAACTGTGAGAAGGTAAGAGGCTGAGAAAGCGCACGAACGGTCCCCAGCTGGAAATGAGGCAACAAACGCTGGTCACAGCTTCATTGACTTGGACAGCTAACATTTACCTAAAGGGAAGAGTTTGGAAAACGGAGAATCTTTTAAAATCAAAATGTTTTCCTGCTAGCTTTCCACAGTTTCCCAGAGAAAGCACGCGCTTCAGTCACTGTATACAGAATGCAAGCATTGACCAAAATAGAATGATGTTCCTAAACACACATACATACTCTCATGCAAAATTACGCAAGAAGAGTAAAAATAGTACTTTTGTTCTAATAAATTCCGTTTTCACCAGCCCTAAAAGATCTTGAGTAAAGAAGGTTGAGAATGCTGTGCTGTACTTCTCCAGGGAACCTGGTACAGGAACGGGGTGAGCGCACGCCAGAATCGCCTCCTCTGGGGCTCTAACGTACTTAATCCTTGACATCAGCCTGATGTACCTCACCTGGGGTTACTTACTCCACCAAGAAATCCAAGTACACACACACGTGACTATCTTTAAGACAGACACTACAGCGGTTGCATGCTGCAAACATCTGTCCAATGAAAGCCAGTGAGAGAAAGCCGAGGGCCCTTAGCAGCATTTAGGGCAATCACTGAGTATTATCTAGGTGGTAGTAGGATCAGTAATAATCAATTAAAAGGGCTACTTGCAACACTCCAGAGAAAGCAGCAAGAAAATATAACTGCATATATAATGCATCCCACAAACATGTGAATACCTAATATATTAGGAGGCGCTGGAACAAAATGACTATCCCTGATCTTATGGAGTTCCTGGTCTAGCAGAGAAGACAGACAAGTCCACAGGAATTCAATATGCTTAATGCTCGACAGTGGTAAACACAAGACTCTACAGAAACACAGCCTGACTGAGTCGGAAAGATTCTGAGCCGGAGTCCTGAAGAGCAAAGGGGAGGTAACAACAAGCAGCAGCACATTTTGGGCAAAACGCTGTAATACTTTACATATAACCTAGCATATTCCTCTGTGCAGCAACTTCACATTCAGAATCTCGCTATTTGCTCATTTATTTACTAATATTCATCCCTTCTTACCTTTCTATTCAATTGCCAAGGCTTGTCATTTCATAACGTATGACCCTTTCCGGCCCCCCTACTGCCCCACGAGGTCTTCAGCCACCTATACCGAAGATTACTTTAGGCACCACCCTTCCGTTCTCCATGCCCACAACTTTTTACCCCTTCCAATTGTTACAACAAATTAAACCATCCTACGAGGTGACCTCATCGAGCTGTTCCCTATGCCAGTCTCTCCCTCCGTTCCACACTGCAAATGGGTCCAGCCAGAAACTCAGAGGTTTTCCACCACCTGGCCCCTCCCTGCTCTACCCAAACATCTCTCCTAACAAGCCCCTGTAACCAGTTTGCCTGGCTTCTATCCTTGAAAACACCTCTTCTTTCCATCCTCAGTCTCTGCTGATGGTGGTCCTTTGGCCCTTTCCTCCCCCGCCCCCATCCATCCCAATCCCACCTCTTCTCCAGGGCACAGCTCAAAGTCACTAAGTACCCTGTCAACCATCCCAATTAAAAGCATTTACATTCTATACCACTCATTTCATTTTTCCCTTCTTTTAGAACTTTTTCACCCTACTTTTTAATGTACTATTTTCTTTAACAGCCAATCAACTCCTGCCTTGCATTATCACTTAAATGTTCTATATACGTGTCTCTAAAAGGTTATAGTAAGTTCCAGAAAAGAGATTCTCTCGAATTAAATGTGAAATAAAGACATCACAGAGAGAGGTCTTGAGCAAAACAAGACTTCAAAGGGCAGCTACAACAGATACCCCCAGCCCTCTGGGTCCAGTCCTCAATAGGGCTTGTCCTGACATCCTGTCTGATTTCATCAAAACTGGCTCAAAGTGATGCAATTTATAGGAGCCTGGAGTGTCCATTTGCCATGAGGAGCATAACAGCTAGGCAGACAAAACACTAATTATTGGGCATTTGGGACTTTGCCCAAAAAGCGAAAGATTACCTAGGAAGCCTGATTATAATCAGAACATTGCCTGGAAAGACCAAGTAAGAGGAAGTCACTGGCCAAAGACTCTGGCTGCATCAGTGAAGCGACAATCCTTTGGCAGCACGGAGGGACATGCCAAGACAACCAGGCACGAGTGGCAGCTGCTCAGAGCACCATCTCCTCAGGAAGCACAGGTAACATCCTACATGCAGATCACTCTCCTGCAGCCTCTTCTGTCGCAGGGGTTAAAATGTAGTGGATTAGCTAATATAGTAATTCAATTACAACTGTATCAAGTTAGATGCCAGAAATATGGTGAACAAGATACGGAATGGCCCACAGGGCGATACAGTAAGCAAGTAGATAAGTAGCCTCAGTGTGGTACCTACTATAAAGGTTACAGGATGCATGGATCATAGTGGACATGGGCTATGTATGTGAGACGGCAAGGTACCTCAAAACCTTCAAATGTAAGTTTCCTCAGACTGAAATTCGGGGGGGAAGTCAGCAGGCCCTAAGTTAAGAGCAGCCATCAGCTGAAGGAACCCATCCCCAAGTGGTTCAGGAATTTGTAAGGGAGCAAGTTCAGCGACCTGGGTGTGGCACCAGGGAGGCAGGACTGGCATGCGACTCCAGCTAAGAAAGAACGGGAAGTGGCCTGGAGGACAAAGAGAGAAGAGCTTTTACAAAGGAGTAAGATGATTAAGAATCTGAGGATGTCTGTTCAACGCTACTCCCGGGAAGAAGACAGCTGTGAGGAAAACAAACTGTCCAGTCACTAGAATTACTCTCTGTGGTGGAACAGGGACCATTTATCAGGCCATAAACTCTACAGCTACAATAAGGACTACACCCTAGTGGTTTTAATTATCTTATGGTTTATATGCAGAAAGGCTGTTTTTTTCCTTCAAAGTATCAGTTTTGTCCACTCTGTTTTCATTCTTATTTATTTCACTCTCAAGAAGTTCTAGAACTTCAATTCAATTAAAGTTCAATTAAAGACCTCTACATACTACTTCTCTATGTATTACCTAATGCAATGTATTGGATTAGCTATGTGTTAAAATAACCTATAGGATGAATGACTGAGTTCCTGTACATAAACTGTATCCTATGTTCACTCAGCTTTATGGAATTTAAAATGCTTCACTTTAATATCTAAATGACCTTTCACTGGAGTAAGTTCCACTACTTTATTTTCAAATTTATAGGTGCCCTTCCATTCTCTGTCAAAGTTAATGATCTAATACTTAAATGTACTACATTTTATAATGTATTTAGAAAATGTATAATATAAAAATGTACTTTAAAGAATGTATTTTCAGACACCAAGTAGTCTTACATAAAGATAAAGGTATTTTATAATGAGCTAGTTCTGTTTGCTAAGTTCACACAATTCAAATATTATTTCTAAACACTATGCAACTGATAATTTTATTGCTAAGTTATTGGTCATAGACTATTACCTCCCCTATAAAAAATGATTTACATTTCCTTAATATGTCTTCTTTCTTTTTGTCTTCTATGAAGTATACAGTACCCAAGGCAACAAAATACCCAAATATAATAATGACCTATACTTCACAGTAATCTCCTATCCCTAAATGAATGTGAAGGAAATCCAGCTGATTTCTCACCTCAGTTTTTAAAGCAAACATTAATCGCCTAGGTAGTAAGTTTTCAAATTGACAACACTATCTAATTCATATGCTCAGAGCGTAAAAAGACTAGTGTGACTGTAACTCAAACCCAGATTTCTCACTTTAACCAAAGGGTTATATCTGGTCAAAAAGATAGTCACAGATTTGACTTAACTGACAAACTGCTTAGATATTAAATGTTAAAGTTTTAACCTTGTCTAAATATTTCAACCCAGAAAAACGGAACTTTTAAAAATGTGTCCTTTATAATGTCGTACATCAAGATGTGTTTAAAGGGGGCTTCCCTGGTGGCGCAGTGGTGAAGAAGCCACCTGTCAATGCAGGGGACACGGGTACGAGCCCTGGTCCGGGAAGACCCCACATGCCACAGAACAACTAAGCCCGTGCGCCACAACTACTGAGCCTGCGCTCTAGAGCCCACGAGCCACAACTACTGAGCTCCTGAGCCACAACTACTGAAGCCTGTGCGCCTAGAGCCCGTGCTCCGCAACAAGAGAAGCCACCGCCACGAGAAGCCCGTGCACCGCAACGAAGAGTAGCCCCCGTTCGCCACAACTAGAGAAAGCCCGCGCACAGCAATGAAGACCCAACGCAGCCAAAAAATAAACAAATTTATAAAAAAGAAATGCTGCCCAAGCTATTATAGAACCTTTGCAAAGACATCATACTTGAAAATATTCAGCAGAAAAGAGTTTATATTAGCAATAATCAACCACCTCTCCCAAAAGAAAAGATTTTAAGAACTGACCAGATAATCTTAACTGCAAGATTTACTCCTATGAATGTTACTAATAAAGTCCAAGTGCTACAACACATTAGCTCACCATAAATTCTTTATAAATTATTTTTAAACTCAGACTTTAAAAGTTAATAAAACAATTTTTCAAGATTTTAAGGAATTTATAAGTAAGAGTGGTTCTGAATGAATTAGGCAGCTCCCATTTGGCAATTTATAAATAATCCAATCTCTGCTTATGAGTCCTAGAACAATCTATTAAACCCTTCCCAGGTCTCTGTAATTGATGACTCAATTAGAGTCAGTACCTAAAGAGCAGTTATGACAAAACACTCCAATCACTTGTATTTGTAATGTATCTTTTTTAACTTCCCTTTACATGAGAGTAAATGAATTCACCCCAAACAATAAAAGCAATCAAGCACGTTGGCCTCCAATCCTGAGCTTCTATCCCTATTTCCATCTACCCCAAATTCCTTTCTGTTAGATCTATATGCTCAGATATGGAAGATCCCAAAGACATATCAAGAAAGAAACACCAGCAAACTGTAGGGGGGGGGAATGAAATATCAGTCCATTTACATATAAAAGAGGAGAGAAGAGAATATATACACCAAATGCTTGCATACTCAGGGAAAATTTCTGGAAGAACATTAAGGTTAATAGTGTTTATCTCTGAGAAATGTGACTGAAGTGTTCCAAACAGAATAGGTTGGGAACTTTTACCTCCCTTTATGACCTTTTACATGTTGTTAATTTTTTACCATGATCCTGTACTACGCTATTTATAATAGTAAAGATTTAAAACCCCAAACCTTTCTTCCCTGCTCCTCACATTATAGAAGACGCTGGGAACACAACTTCTTGGCCCCTGGCAGGCACCAGCCTAAAATGAGCAACCATCAATAAACTATATACATTCCACCTCCTTCCCGAGATGGGGTATCAAAGGCTTGTCTTGTTTCAAAATACCTGACAAAATAGCACAGGACGAAGAAATAGAAAAGGTAACAGGATAGTGCTGTAAAATGCTACTATCACTCATTCACTATTTACTTCAAAAGTAAAGGTTTCAAAACATAAGAATATCCAGCGCCAGTAGCAGGTCACTGAAAACATATGCAATTAGAAAAATTAAGCCAGACAGGAAAACTAGGGTTTAAACTACCTTTAAAGAATAAATACTCAACTTCCTATTCACTTTAAGAGCAGTACTATTTCGGAAAAAAAAGTAAAAAAAAAAAAAAAAAAGCTACATTCCAGAGATGGTTACCAAACACACCATTTCCTCTACCCATTGCAGGCAGGCATGGTTAATAAATTAGGTCACTCTCCACCCCCCCTCCCCCACCCCCACCGCAAACCCAGGCATGACTTCAGAATCCTCCTTAACACATTGCTATTAGTCAGAATTCAAATGAAAAACAAAGCCTATTTGCCCTATAGGTCCTCTTTTCACACTTTTCTTTTGACAATTTACCAGAAAAAACTAAGACCAAACTCTTCAGAATAGATTCTTGGGATCTCTGAACCAAATTCTAATTTATAACACACACACAAGCACATCTTCAGATCAGACTCTAAAACTTCACTGAAGAATAACACTTTAGAAAAAACTAAGTGTAACTTAGCTAGCAGGAGATAATTCTGAATGAATCAAGGTAAGGATAAGGATGGAAAGGAGTCTACAACCCCTTATTCTACCCTTGGAAGAATAAGCCAATAAATGCCAAGTGATAAAGCGTAATTTTAAAAGATTTTTAAATGCTCAAACCAGATGTTCTTATACAGGATATACAAAGCAGCTTCTGCAGAAACCAGACTCAACCAGTTAATGACAATTACACTGTGCACAGATTGAAATGCAGCTGTTTTGAGGAACTTTGTTCCCTGATTATAGCCGGTTGTCAGAAACTATCAGTTACCACTAACAATGTTAAGTCACCAAAAATTTTTAAAGTACTGTTTTAAAAAAAAACTCAGACTCCCAGTGTTGTACATTAGGAGACCAAGACGGCACACTTAAAACTGCATTTACACATCATCTGAATTACGTATGAAAACAAACATTTCATCACAATTGTACAAGTTTTGTTATTATGGTCATGGAAACATAAGACAGTCTCAGAGCCTACCAACAAGGTCTGGAAAGTATTATTCTCTGAGGTGAAAGCTGAAGAGTCTCACCCTTTTCATGGATTGTGTCTACAGGAAACCCTCCCCAAAGAAACCCATAAAATCATAATTGCGGCACTAGAAAACATTTTAGAGATCATTTACCTGGCCCGACTTTAAAAAGACAAGTACATAAATAAACGCTGGCGAGGTTAAGCAGCGTGAGCGGGGACACACAGGTAGGTAGGTCTAGGATGAAGCCAGTGGCTGAACCAAAGACCAGGTCCCGAGATGGGTGGCCCTCCTGTGCCATCCACCCTCCTCCCAGCGCCTGAACCACAGGCTTCCCGCTCCTGGACACCTCCTGCGATTTAGAAAGAGGTCATCTCAAAGATTAAGGCCATGGACTACATGTTACCAGGGAGCCGACAACTAAAATGTATTAAGTAACAGTCTGTTAACTTGGAACTTGAAAACACGGTTTCCTGGAAGCTGATGTGAATATGGTTGCAAATGCCATTTTGCCTGGTGGAGCCTACAAAAGGTAGAGCCGGAAAGAGAGTGTGCCAGTAGTTCCCTGGACACTATCACAGGGGTAGGAGTCCTCTGAGCAGCTGGCATTAACTTCTGATCGGTGACACATACACCCTACTTGGAGAGAGGTTATCTTCCTCTGGATGTATCTCCCTCCGGATATATCCCCAGGTTATAATGTATATCCCCAGGTTATAAATGTATACCCTTCTTGGCCTGGTCCCCTTGGAGGGTGTGACTCCCTAGCTGTGCTTTCCTAGGTACACAGGGTCCTGTATTACACATCCTATCCTCAAAGGGGATCTAGGAATCAAAAAGTTAAGAGCCACAGCCCTCAGACTAGCCAACTCCCTTCATATTTATCAAACAACCTTCTGATTTCAACTTGTTATTTCAGATTCCTATCAGAAAGGGAATTCAGCCCCAGCAGAGACAATCTGGTGACTAGGTGATGCTGTTATCACTATACTATACTACAGGTATATACTATAAGTACATATAGTATAGTAAGGCTGCATGACTATAAATCAGGGGTCCATAGCCTGTTTTTGTCCAGCCCCTGAGCTAAGAATGTTTTTTACATATTTAAATGGTTTGGGGAGAGGGCATCAAAAGAACATTTCAGAACACCTGAAAATTATACCAAATTCAAACTTCACTGTCTGTAAATAAAGTTTTATTGGGAGACACCACGTTCATTCATTTACCTCTTGTCCACCGATTGCTTTCGCAACAATGGCAGAATTGAACAGCTGTAATAGAGACGTCAGGCCCACAGAGCCTAAAATATTTGCTATCTGGCCCTTTACTAAAAAAGTTTACTGATTCCTGCTATAAATCAATAGACTGGCAGTAAGGGGGTGAGAGGGAGGGGCGGGGTGGTGGTGGTGGTGCTCTAAACAACTTAAATAAAGGCCAAGAAACCCATGAATTTTTCTCAAAGGAAAACCCCTGAGGCTCCTACTTGGGGCCAGTGTACACAAAGTTATAAAAACTTCTAACATGCTTATCTGATTTTCAAGCCAGTGACCAATAAGCAGAAAAATGACTGTTCTAGACAGGCATTTTCACTACAATACATGGTTAACAGGGATGTAAAAGGATCAGAGAGAAATCATAAAAAGAAGTCACCAGAATTTAAATGCTAAACTGAAATCCCAGGATGCACTTAAAGGTATTCATCCAAACCCTGAAATGACATGCAAATTTCGGTGCAACTCACTTTTTCTGTGGGAGAGATTCCACAGGTTTTGGAACTCAAGTGTCCTTGACCTTAAAAAAGTTACAAGCCACCAGAACTCAGCCTACACATCTTTAAGTGCATCATTTTATTTCAACACTGAAATAACTGATGCTTATAAAAATGACCATGAGTCATTAAGAAAAACCTTAAACCATGTTATGTGTACTTTGTGCTAAACAAATGCGAACCAGGTAGCTCAAACTCCAGCAAGTTGTTAACCTTGCCAATGCTTGCTGCTTACTTACCCTGGAGTAAGGAGTAAAAGAAAAAAAAAATGCTCTTTTATTCTTCAGTTTGGACCCTCAGCCATGAAACCTTCACTTAACTGCTTAGAAACTGTCTTAGCAGCTGTCATGAATTTTCAAATTAAAACCTCCTGTGCAAACATTAAATGCTCAATATTAAAAAGTATATATTACTGCCAATTGGAAGAGCTTTCAAACCAAGAGAAAACTGTGGATTAATTCCTTCAGCAAATAAGCCCAAAAGAACCTGAAGTTTTAAAAATGAACTTACTTCAACTGTCCTCAGTCACCTTATTATGTCTTAACTCTACCTGAAGAACCAAAAGCAAAAAGTTAATATCTGACTTGTTTTAGAATATTCATCAAAAGCTTGGTACTTGAACATTTGTTAGGCACACATAATACACTCTGCTCTAGAGTTAATAAAGGACTCAAAAGTGGAAATACCCAGTCTCTTCCCCAGAGACCAGGCTTTCCATTCCATTTCTGGCAATCTATTTTTGTTGCTTTCAGGTGAGGAAGACATCCTTAATAATCATTCAAGGTCTAGGCTAGATAAGGCCAGGCCACAATAACATGGCCAGAGTCAGGATCAATAATATCAATAATATCAATAATATCAATAATATCCTCTTAGACTAGATTTTCTCTCCATGACAGTTAACCCCAGCTAAACTTAAAGACAAGATGCCACTTCCAACTCAAAGGTTAAAAGGCCCTCCAAGGCCACTCTTCCATTTGTTAGGAATGCAGAGTTAACTTATTCCATCAGAGCCCACCAACTGTGAAAAGATCAAAATATATACCCCTCCCAATCACAGAACAATATTGTCGTATAAGTACACCAGGCAAATGGCAAGACTCTGTTTCAATTAAGTCTCAACTTTTTGAAATATTATATACTACAAATAATAAACATATTAACTGTCCAAATTTTAATTCATAATCAAATAAAGTGCTGCCAGGTCTTGAAAAGAGACAAAATAGACTGAACACTAAAACGTTCAAGGAAACAACTTACTGTCTCAGGAACTAAAACTTTCCCAATTAAGGTTCCTACCAGGCTGCTGACACCACCTAAGAAACTAACAATTCCAAGCAAAGCCAGCCTTCATTTGAAAAAAATAAATTCTTTTTTTAAGGTATCGATAAACATGGTGACAGTTCTAGCTATCACAGGCTTGCACAAGGAGGGGAGGAAAAAATTTAACCGGTATAACTCCCACTGTTTGAACAATTTTTAATTCCAATCCAAATAAAAAGCAAGATATTGGCTAAGATGTCATATTTTCCTCCAGAGGATGTCTTACTGTTATTAACCATGTGGGAAAACTGGGTTTATAATGCAAATTCTGACAGACCATTAAGAGTGTAACAGATGCCCCGCATCACTAAATGAGGAAAGAGCTTCCCCAACAGAAAGGAAGGAAAGCAAACAGAACCATGACATTCTTACGTCTCCTCCTCAACTCCTGACTTGTATTTGGTCAGTGCCTGATGTCTTTTTTTTTTAACATCTTTATTGGAGTGTAATTGCTTTACAATGGTGTGTTAGTTTCTGCTTTATAACAAAGTGAATCAGTTATACATATACATGTTCCCATCTCTCTTCCCTCTTGCGTCTCCCTCCCTCCCACCCTCTCTATCCCACCCCTCTAGGTGGTCACAAAGCACCGAGCTGATCTCCCTGTGCTATGGGGCTGCTTCCCACTAGCTATCTATTTTACGTTTGGTAGTATATATATGTCCATGCCTCTCTCTCGCTTTGTCACAGCTTACCCTTCCCCCTCCCCATATCCTCAAGTCCATTCTCTAGTAGGTCTGTGTCTTTATTCCTGTCTTACCCCTAGGTTCTTCATGACATTTTTTTTCTTAAATTCCATATATATGTGTTAGCATACAGTATTTGTTTTTCTCTTTCTGACTTACTTCACTCTGTATGACAGACTCTAGGTCTACCCACCTCATTACAAATAGCTCAATTTCGCTTCTTTTTATGGCTGAGTAATATTCCATTGTATATATGTGCCACATCTTTATCCATTCATCTGTCGATGGACACTTAGTTTGCTTCCGTGTCCTGGCTATTGTAAATAGAGCTGCAATGAACATTTTGGTACGTGACTCTTTTTGAATTATGGTTTTCTCAGGGTATATCTTGATGTTTGCTGTTCTAACCACCTCAGTACTGGAACACAAACAGGTGATAATTCTTTTTCCAGCAAGTCTGTGGATAAAAACATCACGCAAATGTCTTTAAAGTAGTTTTCAAACAAATAATCTCCAAATTGAAGACTTCCAAATTACAATAAAATGCTAGTTTAATTCCAACTCTTTCAAATCCAGTCATGATTGATTCCAAAGGCATGCCTCCTCAATGCCAGAGGTTCTGTCAAAGTTACTACACAGACTAAAACCTACTTACGGGAAATAACCAGATGCAATAAATGGTCTCTGACTGGACAGCGTTTTAGACAAAGCTGCTGTGTTATATTTCAGGGCCGAGTGAGGAAATCTGAATATCTCCCAATAAGAGACAAGCCTGCTAACGGGGGGGGGGGGGGGGGGGACACCAAAAAGCAAAAACTCCCTACACAACTGTAGAGCCAGTATGACTCATTCCGATTAAAACATACATACAAACATATACACAATTATCTGGAAAACGATACAATGCTGATTTCTAGGTGGCAGGAATGTGTTTTTATAGTTGCTTCTCTAATTTTCAACAATGTACACGTAACACCACTTCTGTAATAATACTTTAAGCCACTAAGGGCTCCTTGAAGTCCAAAATCAGTATTTATGAAGGTGAAACACATGGAGATCTGCTTGTATTCTCACCAAGTCCTCCAAATTTTGTTTCTGTTTTTAGTTAATCCTTCTCCCCAAAGTGTCTGGGCTAAGCAATTGTTCATTTCTAAAATACAACACTTCCTTAAATTCCAAAAAAGTTTCTCTCCCTGGTCTCTCCAGCACACTCATCATTTCTCACTATTTTCCCTTTATAGCTACTCTTTCAACCTCCGTAAGAAATATAAAACTAAAATACTAATTTATAGGCTGAAAACCTGTCAAGTGATGGAGGAGGAACTTGGGCGGGGGGGGGGTGATCTTTTTCTTTCTAAATGAACATATACCTACCCTTGTCAAAAGTTAAAAATCTGTGACAACCCACTCAACTTTTCTTCTTGAAAAGCAGCCTATGACCTTAAGATGGAATCAAGTTCAAGTTCTACTGCCTTTCTCTCTGGCTGGTGTAAGGAGGAAAGGAGATGTGTAACACTTACGTAGCTGAAAATGCCAAGTCATCAAATACACATATAAAAATACACAAACTTAAGGAAGAAAGCAAAATAACCAAACAATCCGAAAGTCACCTGAGTTAAAAGTGACATTAGATGAGACTGAAACCTTTGGGACAAAAGGACACTAAGAATTCTCAGTTCCAGGTATCTGCTAGACTGTCACACACAGAACATCCTGTTAGCTCTCCAGTGTGTGTTGCCCACTCTACTACCACACATTATTGTATCAACAGTGTTGTCTGTGGAAGTAAGGTCCAGTTACACCGAACGCTTCCTTCCTCCACCTAAAAGTGATTAAATCTTGATTAGCTGTGATTTGGTCAAATACCACTTACTAAAGTAATCTCCAACCATTGGTGGATCACTGTCTAAATCAGCTTTCAGGGAAATAATTTCTCTGGATCTTAAAACTAGTTCATTAACTTCGAAAGATATTAGCCTCGAGCCAGGTAGGTAACTAGAGAGCTAGCCTTTCGCAGCGGGTTTTCTAAAAAGGAAAAATAGTTCCCTAATAAAAACCTTTGGGAAAGAAGCCCCTAAGCATTGCCATTAATGGAAACTTCAGATTCTCTCGCAATTTCCTAAAAATGTAGCCGTCTCAAGTCATTCAACTGCAGCTATCACTTTACAAAAAGAAAATTTAAATTCCCCCTCGGCTGTGGTAAACAGAGGGCGGCAGACCTTCGCCGCCGCCGAAGCGAGGTGGGCGCCTCCCTCCTCGTTACTAGAAAACCAGCCCAAGCTGCTTTTAAACGGTCTCCGGGTGACGACGCATTCCTAACGGGTTTCGAAGGCACGTTTAAATCGCCCGCTTTTTTGTTTGCACGCTGCATTCACCGGGTGCCGGGACTACGGCCGCCCCCGCGCGCCGGGGAGGGGGAGCCCAGGGTGGGGAAGCCAGGGCGACGGTGTACGACAGGGCAGGGAGCACCCGGGGCGAAGGACTCGTGGATGCGGAACCCGTGTGGGAGGGGGGAGAGTGCGGGTGGGCTGCGCAGAGAGAAAGCTGAGGACCCCAGGAAAGGGGAGGGGGATCCCGGGGAGGGGAGAACTGAGCCGCCGCCCCGCACCGGAGAACGCACCGCGCGGCTCCCGCGGCCCGCCGGGGTGTGCGCAAGGCCGCGGCTTCGCGTGGCGACGCTGCCCCCTCCCTCTCTCTCTCTCCTCCTCCTCCTCCCAAGGCGACAGAAACAACAGCGCGGGAGGAGGGGAAAGTAACTCCCGGCACCTCCGCCGGAATTAGCCCCGGTGCAGTGATGACACCTTCTCGTGGCGCAACCAAGCCCCGCTCCCTCCGCAGCGGCGTCCCCGCCGCCGCCCTCTCCATTTGAAAGTGGCCACCCCCCGCCGCCGCCGCCGCCGCCGCTCCTCCCGCCCCGCCGCCGCCAGCTGCACCAATCCGCTCGGCCCCAGTTGCAAATCAAACGCTCCCTCGCGTGTAGAAGCCACTTGCGCCGCTGGAAACGGCCGCGCCGTCCCCCTCCCCGAGTCCCTCCCGGGCGGCACCTTCGGGCTGGGGCGGGCGCGCCGGCGAGAAACGGTTGTGAGACGGGAGCGGGAGCTGCGGCGGCCGCGAGCAGCTAGGAGAGGGCTCGGCGCCCGCTCCCGCCCCCAGACAGTTCTGGAAACTGTGTATCACCTCTGTCACAGGAAGCCATCCGACGAGGAAGGCGGCGCGGAACCAACAAACAAACGCCTGCGGCCGCCCGCCGGAATCAGCGCGGGGACGGCGACGGGCTTCGGGCAGTTCCCCAGGCGGGAGCGCGGTGGCCGCCCCCGCGCCTCGGGCTTTGTGCGGGGTTCCCGCGGCGCGGGCGCGGTGGGCCGGGCGTCCCCGCCCCCGAAGCCCCCCACCCCGGGCCCGGCAGCTCTGCTGGGACCGTTAGGTGACGCTCCAGCCGCGGCCGAGAAAGCAGCGCCTCAGCCGCCGCCCGCCCCCATTTCCACATGGAGCCACCTCTCCTCCAACGCCAAAGGCGGGCCACAAAAGTTGGCCCCAGGGCCACCCAGCACCTGCCCACGTGCCGCGGAGGCTCGCTCCCGGGTATCCCCCGTCCCCTTCCCCCCGCCGCCCTCGGCCGCCAGGTCACCTATTACCGGTGGGAGGGGAGAGAGGCTGCTATTTAAACGCCCGCGGAAGTTGAGGCACCCCCACTGGCGGGTGCCGTGCACCTGCCTCCCGCCGCCGCGCTCCACCACTTTGAGCAGCAGCCGCGTCTTCGGCCCCGCCTCCAGCCCGCAGGCGGGCGGGGGGAGCGGGAAGGAGGTGGAAGGGATCGAATTTCTCCAGCAAATGGGACCGTTCCGACAGGATTCGGTTCCCCGGTCAACATTCCACATTCCATCCCTCTCCCGCATTTGCAAGCCAGCTCCAACAACCCGGAAAGCCTGCTAGCTATCGAACAACAGCCCCCAACTCACAAATACACACTCGCAGGCACAAGACACGTGCACTGAAGGGCTTTGCAACTTGCAGTCCCGGGGTGCACACTGCACGTTCATTTCAGGCAGCGAAGACCTAGCGATACCACCTCCACAATTTGCAGATGGTGCCAAAGGTTGCAAGTTGCAATCCGTTTTAAGTTCATGGTTAATCGGTAGTTTGCTCTACCAGTGCAACTCCTTCCTAATTTCACCGATAAAGGGTTTTACACTTCACAGGCAGTCTCGCTGTAAGTAAAAGGTCTGATCATTGGAAACCCAATTTGGAAGAATCTAATTTCTAAACTGTCCATCCACTCCCCCACCACCCCTCCCTCACTGCCCTTGAATTGATGCAATGAATATTTTGGACATGTGGTGACGCGGTGACAAGAGCTAAGGCTGCGGCCACCCAACACAGATGTACCTATACACACACACCTATGTTTGGGCAAATACAGTCGTCGTCCCTTCCCCCCGCACCACCACCATCACCACCACGGTCACACACACTCTGGATTCATATATGTACACGGACCTGTGTTCTGCCATTGCCATCTGTCTACCAAGTTGCTACTATGCTTTCCACTTTCATGCAACCTAATGCACTTCGGCTTTTTAAAAAATTCTAATAAACTAAAGCCAACTAAACTGGGCTTCTGCTTCTGAACGCGTTTTAATTGATGATTGGCCTGAAAACCGCATGTTCTTCACAAACCCAAAAGAAGAAAAAGCTCTAAGTCTTCAGTTCCCCAAAATTGAAAAATAATCATAATAAAACTTACTGATCCAACATAGATCAATTCTCAGGATCCAAAAATCATCCTCTCCTCCTCCTCCTCCTCCTCTGGCCCCCGCCCCGGCAATGCCCAAGTTACTGGTGGGATAGTAACGCTGCACTCGGCGGCTGCGTGCCCTCCCTCCTCGCTACATATCGAGAACCCAATCTTTTGGCGCCATATTAATGACGTACTATATTATTTCCACTAGGCAGCGACCTTCGGCATTAAATTACTCCCGAGAACTCCCAAGCAAAGCAACAAAACCATCAAATATGGCTGAGCCTCTATGCTCGTCCTGCCGCCGCCGCCGCCGCCGCCGCCGCCGCCGCCGCCGCCGCCGCCGCCGCCGCCGCCGGAACGGGACGCGCACACAGACCCACACGCGGACACGCGCGGACTCTGGCCCGGCGCACCCTCCCCGCGCGCCCCCCGCGGCCCGCGCGCGTACCTGCTGCGGAGGGCTTCGGCCGCGGCGCTGGGCTCCTCGCCGCTCGCTCCGCGCCGCATGAGTTCGGGCCGCGGCGGGCGGGCGGACTGACTGGCGGGCGGGGAGCCGGGCGGGCCCCTGCTCTCGCCCGCGCGCACACACCCGGCGCTCGCGCAGGGAGGCACTCTCGGACGGGCGTTTGGCTGGTTATGGAGGAAGGACTGTGTGAATCAAACTCATTTCTGGGTCACTGCTGCCACAGGGGGGAGCACTTTAATCCCTTGCCAAAACGAGAGGGTGGGGACAGGAGGGCGGGGGGAGCGCGCGGAGAGCCCGAGGCGAGGGGGGCTCGGTCCCTTGTTAACTCTTCGCGGCCCTCGCCGCAGCCGGCTCGGCCTGTGTCCGCAGGGGCTTGCCAAGAGCAGCACTCTTCAGCTTTTAAAATCTCTTCCTTCATCTCCCTTGTGAGCCTAGAAATTCTTGAGGTGTCTCCAAGCAGGGGGGTGGGCTTTTAAATTATCCCTTTCACACTGTCCCAGTTCCAACTCTTGTCTGACATCACTGCACTAGAAATGGATTCTTTCAACTTAGTTTAAAATTATGTAGATTAAAATGTGGCTATTAAGGAGTGTAGTTTGGGTGAGAGGTTTTATTTTTAGGCTGAATGGCATAGTTCTTTGTAGTAACAGTTTTGGGGAGTTCTGAATTAGAATGACATTTTTAAATACAGAAAATCCAGTTTTGGAGCCGGAACCCCTCTTTAAGTTTGTATCGAAATGATAGTTGTAAATGATCACTAATTCATTAGGAGACAGTAATTATTTATAAATTGACACCACCTTTATGTTACACAGTGTCACAGAACTGGAAATCGCCTTGCAAATATGAGAATTGGGCTTAATTCTAAAACTGGAACTGCAGACTAATATAAAATTAGTTACCAGAGATTAATTTAGGGGTATAACTTACTTTTTCATTGGAGTTTAACATACGTCTTTTGTGGGTCCCCAAAAGAAATAAGTATATATGGCATTCAGCTTCAGAAGGGAAAAGACCTGGATACAGATTAAAAATCCCATTCAGTCAACAGGAACAGAGATCGCTAATTACAAAATTCAATATCAAACCCAAAGGCATATTTATCCACTGGGAGAATTGTTCTGAATATATCAGGTTTGATTTCACACAATCACACACCAACCCATCCACCCACATCAAGAACGTAATAAGCTGATAAACGTGGCAAAACAAAACTAATTGAGCCTTCCAAATATTTTTCAGAAAGCAAAGTAAACCAAAGGAAATCTTAAGTATATGTCCTCTTTCTCCCTTGCCTGCTTCACTAATGAAGAGTACAAAGACACCCTATCAGTCCTGTTCATGGGCTCACTTAATCCCGTTCAAAGAGCACATATGTAAAGCACTATGCTATCATTATTACTGTTATTAATATTGCACTGCAATTACTGTTATTTTCATTGGTTCACCTTTCACATACTCTACTTCGCAGCCATATAGACCCTGCATTGAATCTGACTACAGGTTATCAGCTGTGTGACTGTTGGGTAAATTACAAAACTGCTCTGATCCTCAATTTCTTCATGAGTAATAAAATGAGGTTAACAGGCCCTATACCTAAAGGGGTGTTAAGGGGAATGAGATAACTCCATAAAAGTGCCCAGCAGAGGCCCTGGCAGTAGGAGGGCCATCCCTCCCATCTCTCTTTCTTGGCCTTCTCTCCATTGAAAATTGCAACTTTTCTACATTCCAGCCAACCTTACTTCACTCATTCCCCTGCAAAAAAAATAAAAGTAAAAATAAATTAAATCACATTTGCCACTTAGCTTTTAACTTATTTTTTCCTGACTATCCCCACTCCCAAAACATCAGGCAACAAAATGAAAGGGTACTGAATAAATGGATGAGAAAAATAAAGAGGTAAAATGGCGCACAAACTCCCAACACTGATAACGTTGATCAAGACTGATGGTCCCAGAAACATCCTCCCAGTTACGCCACGCTGTTTCAGAATACTGATCTGCTGAGGTAGTGCCATGTGCCATAAATAGCCCTGGACTAAAAGTCTGGAGACTCCCATCAATTCACACTATAACTCTGAAAAATTTCTTTGGATCTTAGTTTCCCCACTGAGATGATAGACAAGATGATATCCAACATCCCTTTTCTCAGTAATTTTCTGATTGTTCTTACCAAACTTAGAAGGTAATGATTATTTGTAGAAATGGAGGACAACTTGAATCAATAAACAACGTGTAAAAACATTTTGTCGTTAATGATCAGCCATTGACATTTTTTAAATAGGTGTCTTTTGCCTGACCACAAAGGAAACTTGTAGACAACCTATTTCTAAAATGGGACCCGCAATGGCATGGTTTGCCCTGTGGCAGCACATTTAATACAGTCTAGAATAAGAAGTACTAAGCTGGTAATTAGGAAAATGAGTTTCTGGTTCTACTCTGTCACTTATTGTCTTAATTTACCAAATCATTCACGATCACCATTTCCTGGTCTCTAGAATGGTCCTGTTAATTCACATTTTATTATCAGAGATAAAAGGACATTCAAGAAAATAGGTACAGAGTAGTCAGTGTAGTTGAAATATCAAGATTCTAGTCTTTCCTGGTCTGATCAATGTGCATGGTGATAATTAAAATTTTATACATCCCTTTCATTTTGCTGTAGGCATACAGTTTAATTATTTTCTTCCATAATTATAGATTTTTATAGAAAAAATTTGTATATTCATATTCCTGATTTTGAAACCATACATGATTAAGCCTCTAAATGTTTACTTAGTTATTTCATTTGTTTCTACTCTGTACGTAAAGAATTACAAGGCCTAGACACAAAATTCAGAATTGTTCATCTTTGAAACGAAGTAGATACATATGCCAAAGTCCTGCGTATCTCATTCCTTTAAAGAAATGCACAAGAAACTCTTCCTGGCAAATACCATTGCCAACTGGTATATGTTACGACAAATAATGTATACACAATATTTATTGCACAAGTGCTCTCATGGATAAAACAGGTTGTGTTCTAAAAGTTTATATGTACTTTAACTGTTTGGAACTTTGAATTTATGCCCCAAATAAACCTTGTTATTGAGAGAGCTTAAGTTGTCAAGCAGTTTTTTATTTTAATAATTTTAATAAATAAATTACAGAAAAGAATAATGTTTTTGAGTGATATTATTTGTCTGGGAGGGGATCTAATTCAAAGAGGGATAAGTAGGTAGAACTCTGTACAGGAGGAGTAAAGTTGGGAACGATCCTCAGCACATGCCTGACCCCATGAGAAGAAACAGGAGGTGATGGGTAAGAGATTAGGAATAGAGCTCCCTGACTGACCAGTCGATGAGGTCACCAGTCATGAACAGCCTGGCAGGCAGGTGGTTACAACCTCCAGGCGGGTGGTTACAACCTTCCAATATATAGAATGATCGGAAGGCCAATGACGAAGATACTTTCTTGCTGGTGTCAGGACTGACTAAATTATTTCTCTTCTTGAGGTTCTTTCCTTCCTTTTCTTTGTTTTCTTTTGCTTGTCTTTGATTTGATTATTTTAATTTTGTTGATTTTCATACTTCTGGCACAGTTTAAGATGTCAAAGAGAAATAAGTCTGACAGAGGGACAGAAGAGGAAATAATTTAATTCAGCCAGATGGAAATGCCCAAGACTGAGGAGGTTCAAAACAGGAGAAGCTTTTCTCAGTCATGAAGGGAAAACAAGATGATGGAGAGAATTTTTGAAATTTAGAAAGGCGGAGAAAGGTGATAAAACTCACCCATCGGGATAACTATTATAAACATTGCCATATCTTTTCAGGTTTTTTCCTAGGCATTTTTAATAAAATTGGAATGATGGTACATATTTCATTTTACAATCTTCCTTTTCACTTCTTTCATCTTTATCATTTCAGTATTTTACTTTTTAAAGTAACTTTTTCCCAGGTCTTTGCCAGCCTGCATATCATAACTTCATTTACAGGCCACTTCAACCATGTATTCTCATAGTTACTCCCTCAAACTTGTCAACTATTGGGAAGTTTTGCCAAATTTAATATTGAATTCAAATATCTCTATTTTAGCCATACCTCCAAGACTTCCAAAGCTTGTTTCCCACCCACCTTTCTTCTTATCTGAAAAGTCACTCCAATCTACTCCTCCAGTCTTCTCTAACTAGATGCAGAGCGGTGGTAACTCAAAATGTGATCTCCAACCAGCAGCAGCAACTGGTCCTGAGAACCTGTCAGAGATCCATTATTTCCGTCCCCACCCCAGACCTACTGAATTGGAAAGGGGGATCCAGCAATGTGTGTTTTAATGAGCCCTCCAGGTAATTCGGATTCACGCTCAAGTTTGAGAACCACCTGAGTAGATCTTGCTTCCATCCACCACATTCGAAGCACGGGAGACAAGGTTGCAAGTGAAGAGGCAAATAGGTCTATTCTCTGCCCATAGAGTAGTTAAAAACATAAACAGGTGATGACAATTAACTACAGGATGCGGGGGAAGCATATACACCTGAAAGATTACAGGTGTTAGCCAGATTGGGGTTGGGGTGAGGATGGGGGTCTAGTGGGGTGTTGTTTGGGGTTTTGTTTTTAAACAAAACCTCTAGCTTCTGTGTGAGGAACGGATGGTGAAGGTGACACGAGGCAGGAGGCTTTCTGCAGTTACCAGGTGAGAGACGGAGGCGTGGAGGACAGCCATTGATCACGCACGGAAGGGAGACAAGTACGCAAAGCAGCCTGTGATGGAGGCATGCTTAACGCTGTCCCAGTCCTCCGGAGGTCTCTAGCGCGCCCCGTTCAGCGCCTGCTCCGGACTGGGCTGCGAGAGCTTCCCCCAGCCATCTAGGTGCCCAAGGGATGTTACTGGGGCTTACGGGGTCCCTGTGGCGTCCCGGGAGGGAACAACGTCTGGGCAACCCAAGGAAGGTCCTGTTGGGCAGTGAACAGGTTGAGCTGTCCAAGCCCTGTCCCTGCACGCAAAGCGGCGGCGGACAAAGAGCCGGCCACGGTCAGGAGAACTCGGGCCCCTCGCAGGGTCCTTCTCGGCCCCCCTTCTCGGAAAAGTCTGGGTCAGATCCCAGGCCCCTCCTCCCTCGAGTCGCGGGGTGCCCCTCCACAGTCTTTTTATCCCCCACGGGAAAGCTCCATTTTCCTCTTTTCTTCCACAAAACACCTTAATGGTCCATTATAACCTGAGCCCAAATCATTAGCAAATGAAAAACTCGCTCCCACTTTCTCTAAGGCTGCAGAGTGCAGAGGGGGAGAGAAAGCAGGGAGGGAGGCACCCCACACACACTGGTTTAGTTCCAATTTTAAGGAAGCAAAGAAAAGGAGTTAACGCCAACACTTAAGTTTCTTCGTTAAAATTGTTTGATAATTTACTTTTTTCTTTTTCCTGCCATGAGGCACGTTTAGTTGTGGACACGACTTGTGTGTGATGGATTGGATGTTAGAGGCGAAGAAGTTGGGTTAAAAGATGACTCCCAGGTCTCTGGCTTAGAGAACTGAGTGGATTCTTCATTTGAAATTCCACCAGACATTCACTAAGCGCTGAGAGGCTTGCGTGGTGAAAACGACAAACCCCTGGCTCCCGGAGCAAAGGAAAGGAAGGAAATTGCTGAGGAAAGGAAATGCGAGAGTGGAAATATGATGAGTTCAGCTTCAGGAGACAACTGAAGATGCCCGCAAGGCAGATGGGGTTGAGAGTCTGCTGCTCTAGAGGAAGGCTGGGTTGCAAACATTGGTTAAGGATTCATCAGCATAGAGAGGTTAACTGAGGCCATGGGAGTGGATGAGATCAACTGGAAGTGTCTATAAAGTAAGAAGAAAACAGAGTCTAGGCTCCAAACTAAGGAGTCATATTTAAAGGATGGCCAGAGGGAGCTGCAAAGGTTCAGTGGTTTCGTCAACGACAGTCCAGTTTACTTGTCCTCATGCCTAAATTTATCAGGACTTCAAAGCACCATAGGAAAAAAATCACAGACCTGTGCTGGTTGTTTCCACGAAGTTTTCATTATCCTCCACCACGTCCTGAAATCACTCACTATTTCCCCAGACAGTTCAATCTCCCATTCTTATTGGGATCTTTTTTTTTTTTTGCGGTACACGGGCCTCTCACTGTTGTGGCCTCTCCTGTTGCGGATCACAGGCTCCAGACGCGCAGGCTCAGCGGCCATGGCTCACGGGCCCAGCCGCTCCGCGGCATGTGGGATCTTCCCGGACCGGGACACAAACCCGTGTCCCCTGCATCGGCAGGCGGACTCCCAACCACTGCGCCACCAGGGAAGGAAGCCCTCTTATTGGGATCTTGCTCAGAACTCTCTCCCTGTCCTCAGTCTGCCATCCTGCCACTTACCTAGGCATTTTCAGCAGAGCTCCTAACCTTCTACATCACAGATGTAACAGAAGCCACTGGAGAGGAATGCCTCTGACCTTCTACCACCAAACTTGCCAAAGGTCTTCCCTGCAGGCTCACCCTCCCCCTTTTCTATCACAATGGGAGGCATGTGACCTTCCCTTCACCTGGGCTCAGTCTCCGCAGACCTGGCTTCACCTTTTTCTGGTCTCTGACTCAAGATTAGCCCTTCTCTTTCAGGTACCTTCTACTTCTCTGGCTACTGACTCCTTCCTAAACATATTTAATATACTTCTGCCTCCCTCTAAAATGAAACAGCCTCAAATCTCCCTTCCCCTGCCTTCCCCTTTGTAGTCACACTTTTTGAAAGAATGGTCTGTACTCACTCAAGCCTACTGAAATCTGACTTATGCCCCCCAATCACCCCAGAGAAACTGCCCTTGCCAAGATCACCATTGACATTCTTACTGCTAAACTCAGGGGCAATTTCTCATCCTTGTTTTACTTGACCTTTCACTCACATTTAACACTGTTGTCTGTTCATGCCCTGTTTCTTGAAATATTTTCACCTGGTGAAAGCCTTCTTTCACATAACATCAACACTCTTCTGGTCTCCTATCTCTCTGGCCTCTTCTAATTCTCTTGCAAGCTCCTCTTTCTCTTTTGTTACAGCAATGCCTCAGACAAATTGTTTCTGAGTAAATGAGAGGTTTTTTAGAAAATTCAACTGCAGGAGTAATTTTGGTTGAGACATTTTATAAGAAAAAAGGAATGGTTCACCAGCCATGTTTAGAAATGGATACAAAAAAAAAGAACATCTGGTTAAAGATTATTAGGCTAGTCAATCAGCTCGATGGGTAACCCTAGCTTCCCAGAAGGAGTTCTCAGTCTTATTAAAGTCTGTCAGAAAACTGTTCACGCACTTTATCAGGAATGCTAATTGCTTCCCAGAAGGAGTTGTAAATTACATCACACAAAAAATTTCTGTCCCAGACGAGCTTTGAGTCAATTTGCTTTTTCACTTTCAGTCTCTTAAATGTTGGTTTTCCTTAGGGTTCTGTCCTAAGCCCTATTCTCTTCTCATTCTACATGTATCTCTTGGTGTTCTCATCTACTCTCATGACTGCCCCCCAAAACATACACCTATACTTGTATCTCCAATAACTTTCTGAACACCCCATTGGACTACCCACAGGCAGTCCAAACTCGGTATAGCCAAAGTGAACTCATTTTCCCTCCCACTTTGTGCTTCCTCATGTGTTCCATATCTCAGTTAGTGGTACCACCATCCACAATTTGCAAACCCAGGAGTCAAAACATCATCCTTGACTCTTGCTTTTCCTTTGACATCTCCTCCACCATCATCACCACCACCACCAATCCAATCTATCACCAGGTCACATCTACATCAGGCTTCATCTCTCCATCCCTACAGCCACTACCATCTTCTCAGTGACTTAAACCACCATCTAACTTGTCTCTCCCCCTCCAAACCCGTCCTCCTCTAATTCATTCCCTACTCAATGGTCAGTGTGATCTTTTAAAGCAAAAATATGATCTTAGCATTCTCATTTAACACCATTAATTGCCATTTTTTCTGTGTTTACTCTTAAGGATAGAAAGTGTGATCAACACAGCTACTTACTTTTGCTAGTTCCCCTTCCAAACCCTCCCCCTGCTCCATGGCTTTTCACATTTCTTCAGCAGTATCCATTCAGAACCTTTGAAAACGCATAACCGTAAACTTGGATCATTCTTCCCTATCTACACCCCTTCTTTTGGCTCTAATGCACTCAAGTTCTACCAAACAGGCTTATCCTACCTCCCTAACCCCACCTTTTTCTAGGCTTCTATGACACTCAGTATTATCAATATATTCCCTCACTGTTGTAATTTTTTGTACCCCTCACTAGACTGTGATTCAAGGACTTTGTCAATTGTTCTCTCTGTTATGTTTCTAGAACTAGGTCTAACTGTTGGTAGGCAGTTAATAAATGTTTTTAATGCAATGGATGAATGATCAATATATTTGTGTAATTAAATAGTCTCCAAAACACCATTTAAAAAACAGATAACTTTTATTCTTATTTTCTTATACTAAAAGTATTAAATACTATATTTTAGAGAAGCCAAAATTAAAATCACCAAAAGGCTATTACTCAAAGACAATTACCACTAAAATTTTGGAGTATATTTTTCCTGTCTTTTGTATACTTATGTGTATTTAAATAGACATACATTTTTTAGACAAATGGGATCATACTGTATTTCTGTTTTCTGACAATATTTTATTTAACTTATCCCTATAGTTGGGGGGTTAGGTTATTTCTATGCTTTTACTAATATAGAGTGCTTTAGTGAATATCCTTATAGTTCTATAATCCATGGTTAGGAAAATGGAATTTTATTGACAGTGTAATAATCCACCATATAAATGGAATTTGCATGATTCCTGATTCTTTATTGTTACACATTTATGTTTTTCTCTAAGCCATACTTTTACAAATAAGGCTGTAAGAAATATTCCTATGCATAAATTTTTGTTTAACTATTTGACCATTCTTAGGATAGATTTTGAAAAAGTAAATTACTAGGTCAAAGATTTTAAGACTTTGGAATAATTTTGCCAAATTGCTTTCAATGAAACACGTTGTCATTTATTTATTTTTTTGGCCACATTGCACTAGCATGCGGGATCTTGGTCCCCAAGACCAGGGATCAAACCCATGCCCCCTGCATTGGGAGCATGGAGTCTTAACCACTGGACCACCAGGGAAGTCCCAAACACGTTGTGATTTAGATTCACCACTACCATTGTATTGGGGACTTGCTGAGTGTTTGACAGTTACCCAGCATAGAGCTAGACTCTATGGAGGACTAGGAACATGCCCTCAAAGAGGTACATATTTGGAAAGATATATAATACGTACATGAAACAATAAAGGTAACCTGACCACAAATATAAATACCACAATAATTTGGAGATAGGAAATTCTATTAAATGCTAAAATAGGTTAAACAGGTTTCATAAAAGAAGTATAATGATTAAGACCAGGAGAGGTAGAAAGAAAGAATTGGAAGCTGTGGGGAAGACTGAGTTGGGGAGGGTGCCTAGAGAATCTGCACAGGGAGCAGGAAGGGGAGCAACTAACAATTATTGAATGTTTTCTGTGCACGTGCCAGGCACTGCACTAAGCATTTTATACCTAATATGTCATTTCCTTCTCGCAGCAAACCTGAGAAGTAGGTATTATTATTTTTACCCAGATCTGACTGACGTGAAAAACTGATGTTCAGAGCGATTAAGTAATTTGCCAAAGATCATAAAGCTTTTGAGAGGCAGCACCAGGATTTGAACCCAAACAGTCTACCTGCATAGTTCATGCTTTTAAGGACATCACTCAGCTAACTCATTACAAAGTCAGGATCATGTACCCAGTCAGGAATTGTATCAGTGACTTGAGTCAGTTGGCACTCAGTAGATGCTTGAGAAAGAAAATGAGGGCAAAAAGGATTCCACATGCTAAGGCTTATTTCAGACAGCAGAGAACTAAAAACTTACTTTAAAATATGTGCCATGAGGGCTTCCCTGGTGGCGCAGTGGTTGAGAGTCCTCCTGCTGATGCCGGGGACACGGGTTCGTGCCCCGGTCCGGCAAGATCCCACATGCCGCAGAGCGGCTGGGCCCATGAGCCACGGCCGCTGAGCCTGCACGTCCGGAGCCTGTGCTCTGCAACGGGAGAGGCCACAACAGTGAGAGGCCCGCGTACCACAAAAAAATCAAAAAAAATATATATATATGTGGCATGGACTTAAATGTAAAATTATAAAGCCTTGAGAAAAATATATAGGAGAAATCTTCAGGATCTAGCGGTAGACAAAGAGTTCTTACACTTGACACCAACAGCAGAATCCATAAAAGGAAAACTTAGTAGATTGGGTCTCTCAAAATTAAAATTTTTTTCTCCAAAATACTCTGTTAAGAGGATGAAAAATCAGTCTACAGACTGGGAGAAAATATTTGCAAACCACATATTCAACAAAGAACTAGTATCTAGACTATATGGAGAACACTCAAAACTCAACAATTTTTAAAAATCAAATAATTCAGTTAGAAAATGGGCAAAAACCATGAACACATTTCCCAAAGAGGAAATACAGATGGCAAATAAGGACATGAAAAAATGTTCAACATCATTAGCCATCAGGAAAATAATGCAGATTTAAACTACAATGAGATATCACTACACTACTATCAGAATAGCTAAAAAAAAAAAAAAAAAAAAAAATAGTGGCAACACCAAATGCTGGCAAGGATGTGGAGAAACTGGATTGCTCATACATTGCTTGTGGGAATGTAAAATGGTCCAGCCACTCTGGAAAACTGTTTGGCAGTTTCTTATAAGACTAAACATGCAACTACCACAAGGCCCAGCAATTGCACTCTTGGGCATTTAGCCTAGAGAAATGAAAACTTATGTTCACATGAAAGCCTGTATACAAATGTTCATAGCGGCTTTACTCATAGTAGCCAAGAACTGGAAACAACCCAGATGTCTTTCAATGAGTGAACAGTAAACAAACTGCACTACATCCATACCATGAAATATTACTCAGCAGTTAAAAAAAACTATTGATACATACACACATCTCCAAGAATTTATGCTGAGTTTAGAAAGCTGATCCCGAAAGGTTATATACTGTATGATTCAATTTATATAACATTCTTGAAATGACAAAATTATAGAAATGGAGAATAGATTAGTGATTACCAAGGGATAATGAGGGGGTTAGGGAAGCACTGAAGTGTATGTGACTGTAAAAGGGCAACATGAGGGATCCTTGGTGATGGAAATGTTATATATCTTGATTGTATCGATGCCAATGATATTGATATACATGAATGTATCCTACAATAATATTGAACTATAGTTTTACAAAATGTGACTATTTGGGATACTGGATAAAGGGCACACAGGATGTCCCAGCATTATTTCTTATAACTGTATGTGAATCTACAATTATCTAAACATGAAAAGCTTAATTTTAAAATACATAGCCAACTGGAAAAGAATTTAAACACTAACATATTCTTAGAAAGTAACCTAAAAGGTAAAGAAATCTCCCTGTGTTATTCAGCAGAGCCACATGAATGAAAAATTCGCCTGGCCTAAGGTGGTGCAGATGTATACATTCCTAAGACTTCCGCTCTGTGGCAGGAAGGCCCACCTTTTCACTACGAGTAGAAACAAGAGGCTAAGGAGGGTTACAGAGGTAGGAAGAGAAAAGGAGAACTGAAAAATTAAAAAAAAAAAAAAAAAATGGAGTGGTTCTTCTTAGAGCCTTTTATAAATATTCTCTGTCACCTGGCTTTCAGTTTTCCATCTAAATGGCCGAAAGGAATTAATGACTATGCCCTTTCTATGGTAGAGACTCACCAGGGCCCTGAGGGCGGGGGAAGAATCTGAGTCTTGCCTCACATCAGCCAAATCTTACCTAATCTCTCACACATATTTCTCCCCTCCAGTCCCGAGGCTTCGCCCTGAATGCCCTCCCCACCCTCCCCGAGGCCCATTCCCCTAGCAGCCCCACTACCCAGAACAGAGCATCCGTGCAGACATCTAATATATCACTGACTGACTTCTAATCATGGGTCGAGCCCACTAGGTCACTCTGTAACATTCATCTTAGTTTTAAAAACATGAGAGGGACATTGTTGGCAAAAATCCAGGAGTAATGAATTCTATGTTCTAGAAACAGAGAAACTGAACTATTTCAGTTTGAAAGGAAGAGCTGGCAGAAAACCAACAGAGCAAAGTCCTCTGGGGGGAAAAGAAAGCAGGCTGGTTAGTTAACTTGTAGGTCTGTAAGGTGGGCAGATTTCTTTAAAAAGCAAACAAAGCAATTTTAGACTTGAGAGACTTAATTGGCATCCAAGGCCAAGAATATGAATAATGTTATATAAAAACCTTGCTCAAGTGAGAATTCTGCAATCCAAGCATTCTGACTCTAATAGCTAAAATTTAAGGGAGAAGAATATAGAAAAGGCTGTTTATTTTCCAGTCATATATTATAATATGTACCATTCATGGTATCAAGATTTAAATCTCATCTTTTGTTTTCATCATCATGGCAAGAAAAGTTTGATGCTTTTCAGAAGTTCGATGTCTAAGAAAATAAAAAGTTAAGCTGCTTTTGTAGGTTACAGACAGTGCTAGGATACTAGAATGCATTTGTTCTTCCCTCCATAAAATGAGAAACTTCATCTATGCATATAGTAAAATTAGGGAATTAATAGTAGCTTAATACAATTCCAGATGACTTTGCTAGTGAATAAGGAATAGCATATACTAATAGAATTCAAAGAAAATTAAAAATCTATTTGTTTTAACCCTTTCCTTTTCTTATAACTCTCTCAGTCCACCTAAAATATTATCAGTGAAAAGAAAGAAAGGCACACAGGAAGAAAAACAACAAAGCAAGAGCCTGAGGAAACTATACCTATGTCATCCTCTTTCAAATTATAAGTTTCATTGTAAGTATCATTGGATGGACAAAGATTTATGTATAAAAATGCCCATTTCTGGGTTATTAATTTCATTACAACAAAAAATGGGAAACAATCTAATGTCCAAAAATAGGAAAATGTTTAAGTATTTTACGGTATGTTGATATGGTGGAATGTTTTGCAGCCATTTAAAGAAGTCATATTTTCAAATAGCAAAAATTAAAGAGTGAAATACCTACTAATCGTGGGAATAAGGAGGAAAGGGAACTCTCATACAAGGCCAGTAAAAAAGTGAATTGTTACAGCCTTTTAGGAAAGTAACCTGGCAATATCTATTAAAATTAAAGATACATTATCCAGACAAAGAACCTGATGTAGGTAAGGAATATTAAAAAAAACAAAAGCAGGACTTCCCTGGTGGTGCAGTGGTTAAGAATCCGCCTGCCAATGCAAGGGACACGGGTTCGAGCCCTGGTCTGGGAAGATCCCACATGCCGCGGAGCAACTAAGCCCGTGCACCACAGCTACTGAACCTGCGCTCTAGAGCCAGTGAGCCACAGCTACTGAAGCCCGCGCTCCTAGAGCCCGTGCTCCACAACAAGACAAGCCACCGCAATGAGAAGCCCACGCACCACAACGAAGAGTAGCCCCCGCTCGCCACAACTAGAGAAAGCCCGCGCACAGCAACAAAGACCCAATGCAGCCAAAAGTAAATAAATAAATAAATAAAATAAAAATTGGGTTTGTTTAAAAAAAATTTAAAAAAAAACAAAAGCAAAAGCAGGTGAGGCCTATGCCATGGAATCCTCTTACACAAACGTAGAATACTTTTCATGGAAGTAATCCCAACTGAAAGAGCCTACTTCCAACTCCCTAACCACTCATAATGTCACTGGGGTCCACCACTGTGGGATCCTCAAGCCTTGCCTTTCTCTTTAACCCCAGCCCTATGGGCAATACTATCTCTCATTTGGCAACCACTCAACGATGTTAAGGGACCACCCATATTGTTCAGCCCCCTACACACTTCCCTTTCTTCACTGCTTCCTCCCACCCACCACATATTAATTTCCAAGTCTGGTTAACTCTGAATTTATGATACGTCTCCCACTTGTCCCTTCCTCTTCTTCCTATACCATCTATCCTGACTCAAGATTGTATTACATATCACTTGATTATCCAATGGTAAAACTGGTTTTCTTTCCTCCTTAGCCCTCCCTGCTCCAATTTATTTTACACACTGTGACCAAAGCAATCCTTCATGAAACTCTGACCATGATACTCTCCTGCATAGAGCACTTGATGCCTCCTCTGTGGGTAGAGAGCAAACCTCAGCATCCTCAACACAACACTCCACGTCCTCAAGCACCTGGCTCTAAACATGGCCTGAACTTGCAGCCCCAGTACCTTTGCGTGTTGAATGGTATACTGTGTTGACTAGTATCTCCCCAAATTCATGTCCACCTGGACCCTCAGAATGTGACCTTTCTTATTAGGAAACGGGGTCTTTGCAGATGTCATTAGTTTAGATGAGATCTTGCTGGATTAGCGTGGGCCCTAAACCCAATGACTGACTTCTCATCCTAATGAGAAGGCCACATGAAGACACAGAGAGACATACAGAGGGAAGATGGCCATGTGAAGATGGAGGTAGAAATGAGAATGATGCAGCTACAATCCAGGGAATGCCAAGGACTGCCAGGAGCCACCAGAAGCTAGGAAGAGTCAAGGAAGTATTTCCTGGAAACTTCAGCAGGAGGTGATGATACCTTGATAGAGGATTTATACCTTCCAGAACTATGAGAGAATAAAGTGTTCTTTTACGCCACCAAGTCTGTGATAACTTGTTATAGCAGCAATTGGAAACTATGCTAAAACCCATGGGAAGGGCAGCAGGGTCAGGCACTAGACAGGTGCCATTTCGAAGAGCAGGGCATCCTGTGACAAAGAGCAGCCCCTGTTCTGGCACTCAGGACTGCTGAGGCTCTCCGCAGGCACCTAGACGCCATCCCAGGCAAAAAGCAGGAACTGGGAGTTGAACTTTCATGGAAGACACAAAAATATAGTTAATAGGAAATTTTTTTTTTTTTTTTTTTTTTTGCGGTACGTGGGCCTCTCACTGTTGTGGCCTCTCCCGTTGCGGAGCACAGGCTCTGGACGCGCAGGCTCAGCGGCCATGGCTCACGGGCCCAGCCGCTCCGCGGCCTGTGAGATCTTCGCGGACCGGGGCACGAACCTGTGTCCCCTGCATCGGCAGGCGGACTCTCAACCACTGCGCCACCAGGGAAGCCCCAGTTAATAGGAAATTTAAGAGCATTCCTGCCCACAACCCAGCTGGGTAGGGTGTTCAGGCATAGTTCAGTTATAGTAAATTAAAAACTTCAATATTACAACCCAAAGCTAAATGTGAGACTGTGCTACCCCATACTAATCAATGTTTGGCTGTTTTTTTTGTTTTATATCTGTAAGTCATATCACTACAATGTGGTGAATTTGCAGCTTTTACGTCCAGGACCCTCTGATGTTCTTTATTGTACTCTCTGCTTAATACAGCCACAATTAGTCCTGCAGATCCGTTAGAAGTCCCTTGGACAATCAAAGGGCAAGTTAATAAAGACCATTGTACCATGTGCTCAGCTTCTTTGGAGAGAGCGAGAATCGTGCTGTGGGTTGGTATTAAGGCTAGTGACGCGCTTATTACATGCACAGAGCACAGTGAGATCAAGGAGGTGGGAGCGGGGAACAGACAATCCAGGTGGAGCCCTGGCTCCCTGCCCTCTGCCTCACCCCTTCTGGCCCTGGCAGGGAAGAGCTTATACTGGTGGACCAGCTCAGCCATCAGGCAGGAACAGGAGTCAGGCCCAAGCCTAGTCAGGCAAGACTTGGCCCATCAGCCAAAATCTCTCTTCTCCCCCTTCCCCCACTGCCATCCAAGTAAAGTGAATCTATTTACTTAAGGTTAACTTTTGTGCATTCAAGGAAAAGTATTCAAAAGTTACTTTGGTTTTGAAAAATTAATGCTTGACTTTACAAAATCAAAACCCAAGGAGATTTTCCTGTAAGCTTATAAATTTATAAAATTGTATAGATATAGCTAAATTTAAACAACCCCTTGTAAAGGGGCTTTTTAAAATATATATATTTATTTTTGTATTTGACTTGGCTGTACCGGGTCTTCATTGCCGCATGCAGGATCTTCGATGAGACGTGCGGGATCGAACCAGGGCCCCCTGCATTGAGAGCGCAGAGTCTTAACCACTGGACCAGCAGGGAAGTCCCTCTAAGGGGACTTTTGATGAATGTTTGGTCACAGTTAATTAACCTACTTTAAATATTTTAACTACATTTATAAATTTAATATATTCAATTTATTTTTTTTAAGTTCTTCAGTTGTCTGACCAAAACACAAACCAAAACCAAAAAACACTTTCCAAGTACTTAAGTAATTCACATATATCTAATAAATTAATCTTATAAATATGTTAATTTTAAGTTTTTAAAATGTCTAATAGTGTATTTACATTTGAAAGATTTCCACTTAAAATCACAAATGTAAATCAATTACTTAGTTACACATTTTAAATAAGCATTACACATACAATGTGTCATTCCAATAGGTCGTATTCTCCTAAACATTATAAAAACTTAAAACACTAAATATACAGATTCCTTTACACAAAAATACTAATACCATGTGTGTGATTTTTAGAACACTACTATATTTAATTGTAAGCCTTCTCAATGTTTTAAAAAATGCTTATTGCTTTAAAAAAAGTTTATCTTCTCAAATTGTTTTGATGATATTTCTAAAGCTGGTTGAATTGCATATGAGGTCTGGAGTCACGAGTATCTAGGGGAATTTTTCTCATACACCACTACGAAGATGAGTCCCTTTATACTACTAATATATCATAAACTACAAAACTTAAAAAGGGAGCTGACACCAGCCTCCAAAAGGGCCTCCGACGATGCTCTCCTCCTGTCAGTCACTTCCCTGTGTAGACACTTCTACTCTGAATGAGGCTAACCTGTAATCAATAGGATATTGTGGAAATGATGGAGAGTGACTTCTGAAGCTAGGACATAAAAGACATAGCTTCTTCTACCTTACACACTCTTGGATTTTTTTTGTGTGGAGGAAGCCAGCTACTCATGCAGCCCAGGGAGCCATCTACGTGGTAAGGAACTGAGTCCTCCTACCAACAGCCAGCATTAACTTGCCATGTGTATGAATCACCCATCTGGGAAATGGATTCTCTAGCCCCCGTCAAGCCTTCAAAAACTGTAGCCCTGGCCAACATATTGACTGCGACTTTAAGAGGGACCTGGACTCAAAACTAAGCAGCCTCACCCTTCTACATAGTCACGCTGAGCTAGCGCCCTGGGCTGGAATCCGACCTCAGCCTCGGCCTTGCCGGCCCATGGACCTTCCCAAAGTGAGCGAGCTTTGAACCTTCGTGAAGATGTGTAAGCAGGATGCCAGTGTCCTGAACACTGAAGAAATGCACTTCCTGAGGGAGCGGGTGGAGGTCATTGGAGGAAAAATACCACCTGCTATTCATAAAACTAAATCAGCACATACCAAGAAAGAAAAACCAGATAGTGAGAAATCAGAGGAAAACATAAAGACAGATGAAACATCAAGTGAGGAAAGTGATCTAGAAATTGAAGGTGCGATTGAACCAGACACGGTTGCCCCCTCAAGAAATGGGAGATGAAAATGTTGAGATAACTGAGGGGATGATGCATGAGGCAAAGGATAAAAATGTGGCTGCCATTGAGGCCCTAAATGATGGTGAACTACAGAAAGCCATTGACTAGTTCACAGATACCATCAGGCTGAATCCTTGCTTGGCCATTCCATATGCCAAGAGAGCCAGTGTCTTCATCAAATTACAGAAGCCAAATGCTGTCATCTGAGACTGTGACAGAGATATTGAAATAAATCCCGATTCAGCTCAGCCTTACAAGTGGGCCAGGAAAGCGCACATACCTCTGGGCCATCGTGTAGAAGCAGTCCGTGATCTTGCCCTTGCCTGTAAACTGGATTATGATGAAGATGCTAGTGCAATGCTGAAAGAAGTTCAACCAAGGGCCCAGAAAACTGCTGAACATCAGAGAAAGTATGAGGGAAAACATGAAGAGCGAGAGATCAAAGGAAAAAGAGAAAGGCTTAAGAAGGCTCGGGAAGAACATAAGAGAGCCCAGAGTGGGGAATAAGTCAGGAGACATCAGGAACTCAGTGTGGCTGTTTTTCCGTGGCTTTCCTGGGCCGACACCTGGTAACTTTCCTGGAGGAACGCCTGGAATGGGAGGGGGTATGCCTGGAATGGCAGGAATGCTTGGGCTCAATGAAAGGATTAGTGATCCAGAGGTTCTTGAGGCCACGCAGGATCCAGAAGTTATGACGGCCTTCCAGGATGTGCCCCAGAACTTGGCAAATATGTTGAAAAATCAGAGCAACCCAAAGGTTGTGAATCTCATCAGTAAATCTTCAGCCAAATTGGGAGGTGAAGCCTAAGGCTCTTCTGACAAATCAAGCCCATGAAGGAAAGATCACCTAGTGGATGTCGCAATCATACAAACCAGTGTACCTCTGACCTTCTCATGAAGAAAGCTACGGTGCTTTGAAAATAATCTCTCTCCCTCTGTCCCAAATGCAGCTGAAACAATTTACAGTGGTTTGCTATTAGAACAATCATTCAGATAACATTTTCCTACTGGGAATTAAAAGCTTTATAAACACTTTTTAAACCTGAAAAATATTAAAACAACAACAATTAAGCCCTTCCTGCCGAAAAACAAAACCCACTAAGCTGTTCTCCAATTCCCGATCCACAGAAACTGTGTAAGATAATAAACATTTATATTGTTATTAATATAAATTTTGGGGTAGTTTGTTATGTAGCAGCAGATAACTAACATCCCTAAATCCAAATCATATCATTAGCTAATTTTCAACCCTCATTAGTTCTTAGAAACCTCCAGTCAGGTGACTACACCATTGCTTGGATTCAACTATTTATTGTTTCATCTCATCCTCAATATTTTTTTTTATTCTCTCTATCTGTTGGGTCCACAATCATACAGAAACTTTGAAGTATATCTAATTCTGCTTCTCATAAGCCTGTTCCTGACTCTATCACAAATTCAAGGAACTACATTCTACTGCCACCTATCATCACAGCATCCTCCACTGGACTAGATTGAAAGTTTATATTTTAACAATAAAAGATGGAAGCATCTTTTCCAGAAATCCACTGCTGAAATACCCAAGAAGTCTAATAAACATCTCAGACTTAACATGGTTAAAAAAGAGCTCCTGATTTTCCTCTCCCCTAGCCTACTCATCCCAGGCTTCCGCAGCTCTGTAAATGACAGCATCACCCACCTAGATGCTTATAGGAAAAACCTAAAAGTCATTCTTGATTCCTCTCTTCTTCTCACACGATCAACAATGGGGTTCCCTCAGCTTCTACCTCCAGAGTATATCCTGAATTTGTTGACTTCTCTTCACCTCCATATGCTATCTCCACACCATCTCCAATCTTTCATCTCCATCTCCTTAGCCTAGACTATGCCATCATCTTTCCCCAGGACACTGCAAAGATCCTCCTAACTGTAACGCCTGTTGCTTTTCTACATACACATTCATGTACAGGTCTTTGTGTGACATATTTTCTTTCTCCTGGGTAAATAGCTAGATGTGAGATTGCTGAATCCTATGGTAAGTGCCTGTTTAATTTTATGAGAAACTGCCGAACTATTTTCGATCTTGCACTCCCGCCAGTAACATCTGAGAGTTCCAGTTGTTCCGCATCCTCTCCAGCACTTGGAATTTTTTAAAAATCATTGTAGTACGTGTGTAGTAGTCCTTTTTCATTTTTTGAATTGAGGTAAAATCCACATACGATGAGATGTACAGATTCGAAGTGTACAGTTCAAATGAGTTTTGATAAACGTGTATACTCATGTAATCAAGATGAAGTACATTTCCATTACCCTAATAAATTCCCTACTAACCCCCTTCCAGTCAGTCTCTACCCCCTAGAGGCAACCATTTCTGACTGTTATTCCTCATAAGAGGGTTAGTATAGTATACATGCTTTTGTGTCTGCCTGATTTTGTTCAACATAATGGTTTTGAGATTCATCTATGTTATTGCATGTATCAGTCATTGTTTTTATTGCTGAGTAGTATTTTATTTGTATGAACACATCACAGTTTGTTTATCCATTCAACTTTTGATTGACATTTGGGTTATTTCCAGCAATTCCATTCCGAGGTATTTACCCAGGAGAAATGAAAGCATATGTCCACAAAAAGACAACAATCACCTGCTTCCTCTCTTGATCCACTAAATCCATTCTCCAGATAGAAGCTAGAGGGATCTTTTAAATAAATTACTCAAATCCCATCTCTCCTCTGCTTAATACCCTTCAGTGACTTCCCATTCCACTTAGGAGAAAACACAAACTCCCTACCACAGCCTGTGAAACACAGACATCACTGATTCTCAACCCTGGCTGCACAGAGGAATCCCCTGGGAACTTTTGTTGCTTGGGCTCCACCTCAGATCAAGTGAATCAGAATCTCTGGAGGAGGGTCCACATAGTTTTTAAAGCTCCCCAGGACATTCTAACAGGCCTCCAGGTTTGCAAGGCCTTGCCCGGGGACCTGGCCTGTGGCTCTCCCACTTTATCTCATGCCACTCTCCCCGTTGGGTGCTGTAATCCAGCCACGCTGGCCTCCTTTCAGCCCTGTGAACACAGCGATTTTATCCCTACCTCAGGGGCTTTGTACTAGTGTTTCTTCTGTCTGGAATGTTCTTTAGATCTTAGTGTAACTGGTTCTTGTGATTCAGGTCTCAGCTGAAATGTCACCTGCTTAGAGGGACTTTTCCTGCCCACCCAACCTAAATGAGCCACTCTGGAGCATGTCACTTGTTCAAATGTTCTATATCACATTTATGTCCAATACTGTCCTGTTCAAGAATTTTTCTTTGTGTTGATTGTCTGTCTCCCCCCTCTAGACTGTAAATCCCATGAGAACAGGGACATTGCCTGCCCTGTTCTCCACATATCCTTAGTATTTATAATCATGCCTGGCACATAATAGAAGTTTCAGAAATATTTTTTGGAAGCATGAAAGAATACGCGTATAAAACGTACATATTACCTGGGAGAGAGGGCAAAAGTCCACAAGGGGGTCTTCTCTCTTCCTTTCCCCCCGGTGTTACCATGAGGTGGTTGATTTATAGGAGAATGGAGAGACTCTAAGGGGATTAAACCCAGATACTCAGAGTTCATTAGGTCCTAAAAGGCAGAAAGATTGTTTTCGGCTTCTAGTATCTTAACTTCAGTCCTAACCTGAGGCTGTTCACATTGTAGATACTCAGTAAATATATTTCTATTAGCAGTGAAGTGACTATGATCTGCTTGGAGGGGCTAGAGGGGATGTGGGAGGAGGTGATGGGAGGTGGAGTGTGTAAGTAGGGATTAGGGGATCATGAGAAAAGGAGACAGAAATATATTTATGCCTTTATATTTACTTAAGGGAGCTGTCACCGATTCAAAGCATGAAATTCAGTTTATTCTAGCCAATTGGATCTCAAAACACTGTCCTATTCTACACGTAGTTTCTCTTTGTAAGCAAGGCAGTATGTTAAAACAAAGTTTTAAAGAAATTTTAAAAGAAAGGAGAGAAAAAGGAAAAAGTGATACAGGGAAGAAGAAAGGAGGGAACCAGGAAGAACGCAGGAAGATCTTCTTTGCGCTACACACAGTACTAGGCACGTTCAGGGATTTACTTATTTATCGCAACCCTATGTGAAATAAATATAATTATACTCATTTTACTGATGAGGAAACTGAATGAAGCTTAGAGAAAAGTAACTTCCCTTTTAAATATTCTTACCACTTAACTGTTAAAATAGATAAAAATATTCAAGATATACACAGCAAATATGCAGATGACATTGACATTGGAAATGCCATCTGACGTAAGCAAATAGATCAAAGATTCAAATTAGTCTTGTCAGGCTAGAACACTGGATTAAAACCAAGGGTTAGATACAATGTAGTGGATAAACTAAATCTTGCGGTCAGCTACACAGGTACAGAAAGAAGGAGCCCTAGTTTGGCTGGAGTTTGTCTAAAAACATCTTATTTGGTTGACTGCTAGTTTAATATAAGCCAATAGTAGATGCTAAAAATGTGAAGAGGACACCCCCTAAGTATCTCTTGACAGTTCTTACCTTAAACGACTTCTTTTCAGTATTTACCGCTAGAGATATTTAAAAAATTCTCTTCTCTCCTGGCTTCTGTTACATCTGATTATCTTTCCATCTCTGAAGCAGATCCTCATTAATACTAACACTAATAAGACAATAGCCCTCATTTATTAAGGTTCTGTGCCAACTACACAATTACTGTATTTAACTCCCTCTAATAGCACTTAATGAAATAGCATAATTATTTCCATCATCTTATAGATGAGAAAACTTAGGTTTAAAACATCTAAGTGATTTTCTCAAGACCAGACAGCTAATAGCGTTCGTAACGCTCAACTCCAGCAGTCTGACTTGGAGCCGCACCCTTCTAACCACTGTCCCTTCTGCCCCAGAGTTTCTTTCAGAGCTTCCTTGTCCTTTGCTCATCCCTTTAAGTGTCAGTGTTCCTTACAGTCCAGTCCTCAGGTCTCAGCTCATCTTACTTCATTACCTCTCTGGTTAATCATCAGTAGACATGGGACTTTTAACTGACAACTTCTACATTGATGAATCCTATGACTGCCACCAATAGTTGCCGCCCTAATGGCACTTACCCTTTCCACTGCCTTCCTTGCTAGTAGGTGCCTCTGTAAGCTTCAGAGGAGGCTGGATCCAGCCCCAACCCTGGCCCCAGAGACAGAATCATGATTGGTTTAAACCAGGCATGAGGCTTACCCGGCCCCCTCTTTTCAGTGACTAGTCTAAGTACTGGAAGAGAGTCAGCTGAGAGATTCTTGAGAAGTTATCCTGGCTCTTAAACAGAAATATTCATCAGCAGGTAATCTCTTTTCTATCACCTTGTTGTGTCTGCATGTGCTGTGGAGAACTAAGTCAGCTATCTTGGAGCCTTTACTAATTTTCAAGAGTATAAAGGGCTCCTGAGAATAAAATGTTTGAGAACTGCTGCCTAGTCCGTGCCAGTATCATCTTTCACTAGGTTATTGAAACAGTTTCCTAAATAGTCTTTCTACTGCTAAGCTGAGCATGCCCAACCCCAATAAACCCATTCTCTGCATTGCTACCAAGGTGATCTTACTAAATGCTAACCAGACTCCTACTTAATCCATCAATGGCTCCCTGTTGCTTTCATTTTAGCACCTAACACCCTACTTCTCTTGGGGTTTTTTTTTTGTTTTTTTTAACATCTTTATTGGAGTATAATTGCTTTACAATGGTGTGTTAGTTTCTGCTTTATAACGAAGTGATTCACTGAATCAGTGAATCAGTTATACATAAACATATGTTCCCATATCTCTTCCCTCTTGTGTCTCCCTCCCTCCTTCCCTCCCTATCCCACCCCTCTAGGTGGTCACAAGGCACCGAGCTGATCTCCCTGTGCTGTGTGGCTGCTTCCCACTCCTCTCCTCTCACCCATCTGTTCACCCCAGCCATTCACAGGTAATTGCAGTTTCCTACCAGAAATGATACTGCCTGTTGTTTCCATCCCTTCCCACCTTTTTTTTTTTTTTTTGGTGTTTGGAGCAGAAGACATTTATTACAGTGAATTGGTTACACAGGTGATGGAAGAGCTAAGTCGATCAGGATGGTGAGGCAAGCAGAAGTGAGCAAGCCACCACCAATGGCAAGTTCTGGGCGTGGAGGAATGAAAGGAGGAAGCGATGTCACCAGACCCCCAAGGGTCAAGGTTACCCAGGGAAAGCTAGAACCATGGTAGACGTGTTCTGCATGTTCTGGGACCATGAAGGAGCCAAGCCACTGCCAACAGTGCCTTCCAAAGCTGAGCTTCCTAATCTGCTCTTAAGTCCACACTGTCACATCCTATCCCTTCATCCTCTAGCTAGCTAACTTCTACTTTTCCTTTAAAACTCAGATCAAGGGTCGTTTTCGACAGGAAGCTCTCTCAGCCCACAGTGTAATTTACCTGTCCCTCTCTGTGCTTCCAAAGCATGACTTATCAAAGTGGTCACCAGAAAGTACTGGGACCACTGGTTTATTGAGTTTCCCCCTAGACAATAAGCTCCTTGAGGACTGGGACAGCCTCTCTTTTCTTTGTATCATTTGAGCGCAGGGCAATGTCTGACTACAGTGTTGGGGGCTATTATATGTGCTCAGAAAATGTTTTGCAAACATATTAATGAATTAACTCTAGGTAATTTGCTTCTGGGATGAGTTTCATTTTCTGAACCATTTGCTTTGTGTGTGTGTGTGTGTGTGTGTGTGTCCAAGGCCTGGACTTTTCAGGGCATTTTCCTTCACACACAAGCTTCTTCATATAGCCCTTGAGAGGAAATGTTATTTCATTTCTTAATACCGTCTCTATACTGTGGGATGTATAAAGATGCTTTCTGGAGCCCAAGTCTTATGGTCCCCTTCAAACTGTGTTTCCTGGAGTGGAGGCCTCAGTGGTTTCTTCCTAATTCTCACACTTGGAACACTTAATTTTAATTTTACAAACCACCTTCCAAAGAAACCAGAAAACTGTTCTGTCAGTCTTGTACATTTTGTGATTTTCCTTTTTTCTTTTTTTTGGCTGTGCCATCCGGCATGCAGGATCTTAGTTCTCTGACCAGGGATCGAACCCGTGCCCCCTGCGATGGAAGAGTGCTGTCTTAACCACCGGACCGTCAGGCAAGTCCTCTTTTGTTCTTTTTCATAACCTTTTTTCTTCCACTGTGGATAAAAATAATAGGTAACAAAGACTTAATTATATTTTGGGAATCCCTTCTTTCCTTTTAGAAATGGCCACTAATATTAGCGCCTTGCCATTTTTTTGAGACAGTCTGTGCATGCACAAGTACGAAGGAAAGCTTTCTGGACAGTAGGAGGACGGTGAGCATGGTATGAGGATGAACAAACTGTCAGCGGACAGTCCTTTTTTTTTCCCTAACAGCTTCATTGAGATATAAATCACATACCATACCATTCACCCACTTAAAGCGTACAATTCAATGGGTTTTAGTATATGCACAGGTGTGTACAGCCATCATCACAATTTTAGAACATTTGCATCACCTCAAAAAGACACCTTGTACCCTTGAGCTAATCTTCCCCACACCCACACTTGTCCCTTTCCCCATCAGCCCTAAAACTGCTAATCTACTTTCTGTCTCTGTAGACTTCCCTGTTCTGGACTTTCATGTGAATAGAATGATACAATACGTGGCCTTTGAGGACTGGTCCCTTTCTCTTAGCATAATGTTTTCAAGGTTCATCCATGTTGCAGCATGTGTCAGTACTCCATTTCTCTGGACAGTCCTTTCTAAACACCAAAACTGGACTGGCCCAGCACTGTCACTGGAGCCATCAGTGTGAATATCTTTGGTGAGAAGATTTTCTGTTGTGGTTCCTTGCTGGTGAATCTCATTGGAGCCTGCTACGTGTGCCTCTTTACCTAAGCCACCACTATCAGCTGGCATTGGGCCTTATATGAAAATGAGGGAATTAAAAATTAATCAGAATTACAGACAGAATCCGCCAAACCACTGTATGACTTTTGAGCAATAGAATTCATACGGAAACCAGACTGTTTCTTCATACAGTTCTAGTGGACTCTCTAGGTATGTCCAGCAGGGAAGTCCAGGCTAGTGCTAGGGCCAAAGCCTATGTGATTATTGTCAGTTCATTGGTTCTCAGTGTGGTCCGCCAGACCAGCAGCATCAGTATCAGCTAGGAACGTGTTAGAAATGCAGATTCTCAGGCCCACCTCCTAAATCAGAAACTCTGAGAGTGGGGCCCAGTAAATCTGTTTCAACAAGCCCCCAAGTGATTCTGATCCACACTCAAGTTGGACAACCACTGGTTAGTTAACTGGTATAGTACTACCAGCATTGGCACATGAACACAAATCAATTACTGACTCATACTCTGTTTTGTATCAAGTGTATATACTCCATGGATGAAGAAAAACCTTTGGGGTCTAAGTAGTAGATTATGGTACCTATGCTGAATTTCTATGCATTGATATGACAGAAAACTTATTTTATTACTCCCCATTTCCCATCTTTATTTCCTTTTAAAACAAGGCTTTGATAAAAACTTACTTAAAAAAAATCCTGATAGACCTACTAGAGAATGGACTTGAGGATATGGGGAGGGGGAAGGGTAAGGTGAGACGAAGTGAGAGAGTGGCATGGACTTATGTATACTACCAACTGTAAAATAGATAGCTGGTGGGAAGCAGCCGCATAGCACAGGGAGATCAGCTTGGTGCTCTGTGTCCACCTAGAGGGGTGGAATAGGGAGAGTGGGAGGGAAACGCAAGAGAGAGGGGATATATGTATACGTAGAGCTGATTCACTTTGTTATAAAGCAGAAACTGACACACCATTGTAAAGCAATTCTACTCCAATAAAGACGTGAAAAAAATAAAATCCTGATAAACTTGTTGCCTTTATAGAGTTTATTTCCACTTCGGACTGAGTAGATCTTGTAGGTAGCATGCCTAGAAGATGGTACTTCTACAAATCTTGGTTCAGGAAAAAATAATTCCTATATGCACTCATATCAGACACAGGTCTCTAGAGGCTGTTTTTCTGAGTGAATGTTCTGTCAGCATAGAGACAATTATCAGGGAGTGCATTTTTAAAGCAATTGGTAACCTGATGCCTGTATTGATAAAATACCCAAGAGCTCGCTTTGAACACACCCAGGACTTTATCTAACCTTTGTTGTTAAGACCAAACACTTTTTAGATAGTCTGGGGATAGTTGTTATCTCTTTCAGAAAGAGCACAGGAATGGTTTATTCTCAGTTAATCTGGATAGATTTGACTAAGGGTTAGCAGTTTCGAAATTCTGCTAAAATGTGCCTTAGATACTTAGACAAAAGTACAATTCTTGATAAAAAGCAATTTTATTTGTCAGAATGCACTGTTGTGTAATTCTTTTGAAACAGTATTATTTCATCAGCATCCATTTTCATTTTGCTTTAAATACCATTAAAATTGATTTTTAAAAAGTCTTAGACACGTAGATAGAATCCTGTCATGAGGTGTTTAACTGTACACGGCCTTTCGCTGTTAATTATTATTTCATATATCTCTGTCTCATCCCTCAACTAGATTTACCCTGAAGGCTATAACAATTTCTTGTACATATGTGTTTGCTCTCATGATGTCTATCAGATATCCTAAACATAGCAGACATCTGTTAAATATGTGTGTATTGATCGATAGCTTTGATAGTAACTTGAAACACCCAGCCTCATTGTCAGGAATAGAAGCTCTCTTAAATTAGGTCAGTTAAGGAGAGATAACAACAGACCACTCCACAGATATCCAAGGACAAAAGCAAAGCACACCTAGACCACATGGGACATGGAACTGGATGTTCAGGACCCAAGGCTACTCCTTTCTTCTCAGGACCCTGGGGCTTCGGGTCTGTGCTTCTACCTGTATATCTCCTTCAGTGTCTTTAGTAGTCTGACCTCCTTTTTATTGTGGTATCTCTATTCCCTGAAAATATGAGCTTACATTTGGCTTTGGTTTGTCACAGATCTACCCTACTATTTTATGTCAAGAGCCCATTGGCATCTAATTGGTTCAATTTTAGTGGCCCAATTCCAAATTCCATAGAGACATCATCATCTGATTAGGGTAGAGTTCAGCTCTAGTTACAATCAGCCGTGAGTAGGAAGTAGGAGGTGTAGAGGAAATCAGGTAGCATATAAAGCTATTCCTCTCCAGGAACTGTGGGTGGAACAGGTTCACTAAGAAGAGGTCTTGGACAAGGAGGTAACAGCTGACATAACTACTCCAGTCTATCTACTACACCCTAGAACTCAGACAAGTATACAAAAGTTAGACATTAGAGGTAACTAGGGTCATGGATAAATTTCTCTTTTGATCTAGATCAGAGCTTGGCAACCATAGCCCTTGGGCCACATCCAGCTTGTGGTCTGCTTTTGTAAGAGTGAAGAATGGGGGGCTTCCCTGGTGGCGCAGTGGTTGAGAGTCTGCCTGCTGATGCAGGGGACACGGGTTCGTGCCCCGGTCTGGGAAGATCCCACATGCCGCGGAGCGGCTGGGCCCGTGAGCCATGGCCGCTGAGCCTGCGCGTCCGGAGCCTGTGCTCCGCAATGGGAGAGGCCACAACAGTGAGAGGCCCGCGTACCACCAAAAAAAAAAAAAAAAAAAAAAGAGTGAAGAATGGTCTTTACATGAAGAAGAATAGGCAACACAGACTGTAAATGACAAATGCTAAAATATTTACTCTCTGGCCCTTTACAGAAAAATTTTGCCAACCCCTGCTCTAGATGACCTTTCTTTCTTCATTCATTTCACAAATATCCACTGAATATTTACTATGTTCTAGGCACTGTTCTAAGTATTGTAGATACAGTGATGTCACAAAGACAAGCATGGTTCCTACCCTGGCAAAGCTTAGATTCTATTGTGGGAGGGAAAAGATCAAGAGTAAGTATATACAATGCTTGAAATTTTCCATGAATTAAAAGTTACAGACGGACTTCCCTGGTGGCACAGTGGTTAAGAAGCCACCTGCCAATGCAGGGGACACGGGTTCGTGCCCTGGTCTGGGAAGATTCTACATACCGCGGAGCAACAAAGCCCGAGCGCCACAACTACTGAGCCTGTGCTCTAGAGCCCATGAGCCACAACTACTGAGCCTGTGTGCCACAACTACTGAAGCCCTCATGCCTAGAGCCCGTGCTCCGCAACAAGAGAAGCCACCGCAATGAGAAGCCCCTGCACCGCAATGAAGAGCAGCCCACCCTTTAAGCAACTAGAGAAAGCCCACACGCAGCAACGAAGACCCAACACAGCCAAAAATAAATAAATAAAATTATTTTTAAAAAAGTTTAAAAAAAAAGAGTAAGTATATACATTAATAAATAAATAGGACAATTTCAGATTATAAGTTCTGTGAACAAAATAAGCAGAGGATATTAATAAAGGGAGAATAACAAGGGAAGGGGACAGGTTGGGGAGATCTTATCTGTGGAGGTGACATTTATGCTAAGACCTAGAAGACAGGAAAGAACCAGTCACGAGGAGGTCAGCATTACAGCCAGAGGAAATGAAGGCAAAGTCTCTGAGGCAGATAAGAGGTTGTCTTAGTCAAGGAACCCCAAACAGGCCAGTAGTATTAGGACAGAACGTAATAGGAAATGAAGTTGGAAGGTAGGGAAGGGCTAGATCATCTACAGCCCTGGAAGGAAGCCATTGAAGATGACATGATTTCATGAATAGTATGATCTCACAAATGTTTAAAAAAGATCTCTCTGGCTGCCATGAGATAGATTATAGAGAAACAAGAGTGAGTTCTATTAAAGAGGTTATTGTAATAGTTCAGGGGAGACATGACTGATTTAAACTAAAATGTTGTCATGAGAATGGAGAAAATTGGATGAATTAAAATATTTTGAAAGGAGAATTAATGAAACTAACACATTGGGTATGAGAAGAGAGGAAACAGCATGAATCCTAGATTTCTGTGCAGCTGGGTAGATGGTGGGTCTGGTCACCTTATCCATATCATCTTTGATAACTGAGTAACTGAGTCTCTGCAACTAAGAGTCGTGCTTATGTGTTAGAAAAATTTTCAAAGCCAGAAAAAAATTATTCTCCATATTGAATCTTCTTAACTTTTATCTACATACTTTTCTGCAAGGGATCATTGAACTAAAAAGCACTTCTATAGCAAACTCCAGACTATCCACTTGGAAAACTGTAAGTAGTTTTCCCCTCTTCAGAATAATAGCTTGTGTGTGCTTTCTGACAGTGGAATGACCTCTCAGGGCTGCCATTTTGTCCCTTGATGTCATGACTCTGTTTCTCCCTTTGGGAGATTGCTGTGAAAAGGCAGAGAACCATGGGTCACTGTCCAGTAGGGGACAGCTGGCCTGCTCCCTCTTCCCCATCAAGGGCTATGTGCAAAATGAGAAGTGGCATTAGCCTAGAGACACTGAGATTTGTTTTGAAGCAGTTAAAGAGGAAGCAAATGCTCAGGGGAAGCTTTAAATTTCTTCCTACTTACAGAAGTTGAATTGTAAGAGCTATCTCTCTACCATTAATCACCAGGTCTAGTGTGAAGCCAGCCAACTTCAGAGAGTTAGTTAAAAGAATTGACTAATGACTCAACTCTCTCCTTATCTCCCTCTCTCTTCAGGTTTGATCTCACCAGACACTCAGGCTGCACTTACCCGCTCTTACTAGAACCTTTCCAGTGTACTGCACTGCCCAGGAAGCTCTGTGTTTGGAGGCCTGTCCTGTAGCACTGTCCAACCGAATGATGGAGAACTTCAGTGCCCAGCCTGGGCCGTGAGTGGAGCGGAGGGTGGAAGAGTGCTAGGTCTCTAGAAATGTCCGAGTCGATGGTGATGGTTTAGTCATGACCTAGAATCTCCGGGAGGTCTTGATGATTTTATTTTAACAATTGGACCCTTATAATATAGAGAATGTCTTTTGAAGTTAGTTCTTCTAAAAGTCTGCTTTGGTCTCCACTCACTGACTCCTGGAAGGATTTATTTTAGAAATAAGATTTCATGGTTATCCCTTTTGTTCCAACTTCAATGATTAAAACATCCAGGAATGTGTTTTGATTCTACTTCTTTGTAGTTATTTTATCATGGATCTTTCTGAGTCTTAGATTATATTAAGCAGTTATTAGTCACTTTCAATCCACAGATTCACTGCATAATCCCTGATTAAAACCAATTATTACTCTCTCAACGATATTCCATAAGAGCTAGCTGTTCGATCACACTTATCTCCAATGATCCACTCTCCTCCCCAAATAGGGAGCTCCCTCCACTCCCCTCCACCATGGCTGCATGCTTCCAGGAGGTCCTTTGCCAGCATGTAGTCAGATATATCTTAAGTAATGAAGTCAATAGGGAAAAATAAAGGATGGAAATATACCCACTTAATATCAGTGAACTTGGTTAACTACTTAAGGCTGTATCTCGAAGTAGAAGCGTGTTACAGTGTGTTTTGTAAAGCAGTGCTTGTAAACCACTGAGCTTTCAAAATAACTTTTTCCTATTAAGCCTGCATTGAGAAATGGGGTTAATTTGCCCCATTAACTTTTTTGTGTGTGTGATAATTACAGGAATTGCAGATTAGCATGAGTGAACTGGCAAGGTTCTGAGCTAATAAAAATACACACAAAAATTATAACATTCAACTGCGTCAAGAGTCCTCATGAGGAAAACATTAACCATTCCTGGTAGGCCAGTTTTGAGTTCAAGCTAGCACATTAATAAATATTTAGGGAAAAATCCCTTTCAAGTGACATATGGTACAACATTTCCCATAATAAAAGACACAGTTCTGCTATTCAGAGATTTGAAACTGATAGTAGATGAACTAATAAAAGATAAATTCCATGAATTAGAAGATATTTAATAAATGTTTTTTCAGGCGATAATTATAACATTTTGCCAGCCAGGCTATACAGCTCTTTACTTTATTAGAACCATATGTAAAATATTGTAATAGTGCACTGAACGCTTGGAGCACATTACCATGTATTTCATGAACATTTGCTAAGTACCTACTGAGTGCCAGCCACCATGCTAGGAGTAGGAGATGAAAGCCCCAACAGGTAATCCTGTCTGAACACTCTGCTCAGAGATCCTATGACTAGAATCACTTATGTTACTTCAGATTGGTTGAAACTATCATTCTAACTGCATGTGGTTGAACTTCAAGGATTGCAAAGGAATGAGTCCCCTGTTCTAACGTTAAGAAGCCATCAGTGTACACTACTGGCCATTTCTCAGCTGTCTTGGGAATCTCTCCAAGTTCCAACTAATTATATAGTTATATTATCTACTCAAGTGTTCTAAGGCATCTGCCTTCAACATTGGCAAGCTCACTCATAACCCCAAAAGTGGGAGAAGAAAAACACTTCCTATGTCTCTGAGCAAAGATCTCTTCTCTGTTTAGCAAAAACAAAAAATAAGAATAATAAAACAAACAGACACATCTTTCCCAGCTGGAATGGAGAAAAGGAAAATTTTACCATGTATTCCATTAACCACTGACTTCATGACCACTTTTTAAAGAACCGTTTTAGATTTACAGAAGAATGGAGACAGAGGGTTTGAATATTACATCCCCACTCCACCCAACCCCCAAGTTTCCCCAGTTATTGACATCTTACGTTAGTATGGTACATGTTACAATTAATGAACCGATATTAATACATTATTAATATCTGAAGCCCATTTTATTTAGATATCCTTAGTTTTTACCTAATGGCCTTTTTTTGGTTCCAGGATACCACATTATATTATTTGTCATGTCTCCTTAGCCACCTCTTGGCCGTAAGAGCTTCTCAGACTTTCTTTGTGATGACCTTAACAGTTTCAGGGAGTACTGGTCAGGTATATTGCAGGATGCTCTTCTACTGGAATTTGTCTGATGTTTTTCTCATGATTAGCCTGGGGTTATGGGGTGTTGGGGAGAAGTTCATTGGGGTATAGTGATGTTTTCATCACATCATATCCAGAGTACATACTATCAACATGATTTATGGCTCTTGATGTTGCCTTTGATCACCTGGCTGAGATAGCGTCTATCAGGTTCCTCCACTGTAAAGTTACTCTTTTCTCCTTTCTCCCTTTCCCATACTGCCCTCTTGGGAAGGAAGTCATTATGTGAAGCCCACACTTAAGGAATGCAGCATTATGTACCCCCTTATTGTGGGTGGAACATGTACATAAATTATCGGGAATTCTTCTGCACGAGAGCACGAGACATTTTTCTCTTCTTTCCCTTTTATTAATTTATTCAATAATTTATTTATATTAGTATGAACTCATGGATATTTATATGTCAGGCTATAATCCAAGGTACTGTACCTTATTATTTAGTTACTTGAAGTGTTCCAACTTTGGCTACTGGGAGCTCTTTCGTTGGCTCCTGTGACCCTTTGACATTCCCCTTCAATATGGTGTTTTGGTTTGGTTTGTTTTTTGAGCACTTCATGACCCCTTTTCAGTCTAAGAAAGAACCTTTTATAGTCAGTCTCTAATATTGAGATTCAGGGAGTGGGAGAGATATTTGTTCAGATATTTGTGTCTAGTTTCTCAAATCCTGTGATGAAAGTGCCTGTTATTTTAGGCTCATCCAAGGATATAAACTGTCTCAGCTCTTTACCTCCCACCCCTGCCCCTGCCTGGGCATAGAAGAGAGTTAGCTATAATCCTCAGCCCATGATATATTATCATCACTAGTATAGGCAAGTTTTTGCACTTATTCTACTTATTTATTCTCTTTTGTCTCCATACTCCATTCCCATTTTTCCTTTCCTCCCCCACCCCAGGAAACTATTCTAATGTACTTAATGTGAATAATTTTGATTGTTTAAAAAGCCCTTACTTAATTATTGTTATCTTGGGAATTCCCTGGAGGTCCAGTGGTTAGGACTTGGCACTTTCACTGTCGGGGCCTGGGTTCAATCCCTGGTCAGGGAACTAAGATCAGACAAGCCTCGCAGCATGGCCAAAATATATATATATATATATATATATATATATATATATATAGTTATCTTTTACAGGTGCAACCATGGCATTGTGGATACATATAGAAAATGTGTCCATATTTTTAAGAGTATACTGTATACTATGTAGGATGAAATTATATGAAATCTTGGATTTGCTTTAAGATATTTTGACAAAGTAAAAAAAAATTAATGAAATAATGGATAGAAGAAGCAAACATGACAAAATCTTACTACTTTTAAAATCTGAGTGATGGCTATATGTAAACTCTTTGTTCTATTCTCTCTACTTTTGACATATATGAAATTTTTCAGAATGAAAAAATGAAAAAGAAGTTCTTTCCTCCCTCTAGGTCACAAATAGTTTTCTATATTTTCTTTTATTAATTTTATAATTTCAACTTTCATGTTTAGGTTTTTAATCCAGGTGTGGCTTTAGGCAGGTATTCAGTTATATTTTTTTCTTTATATAATGAGTAAATTTTCCCAAAACCATCTACTAAATTATCTTCTCTTCACGGTTTTATGGTAACTCAAAATTAGCAATAATTATCATATACACATTGGTGTATCTCTGTCTATTCTATTCTGTTCCATTCATTAATTTGTTCTTTTGCCAATACTACCCTGTTTTTATTACTAAGTCTTTGTAGTTTAATTTAATATTAAACTAAACTCTTGTTTTTAAAAGTTTAGTTAGCTATTCATATGCCATTTCCATACAAATTTTAGGTATGGTTATCAAGTTCTTTGAAAAATTTTAATAGTTTGATTAAGGTTGTACTGTTTATAGATACAGTTTGAAAGAATTGACAGGTTTATAATTATTTCGTATCTGTTTTCCTGTCATACTGACATAATGAAGGAATGGTCCTATATCTCTTCTATCAAAACCTGGCCAATCCATGCTGTCTATTAACAAGCTAGCATTTAACTGAATAGCAGTAAAAGTAGAATTGGTTTCAAAACACTACGTGGGTGGCAAAAATATCAGAAGCCAAAGTCAGAAAAAGATATTCATTAAACTCATAATTATTCTTGGTACTATGTACCAAAAAAGGACATAAGTGTGCATATTATATCATTTGGGGAGTTACATTTAAATGGACAACATCAAGTGCATAAACGAACAAGATTTAGCACAATAAGAAGTCAGCTAATTAGTGAATGGACCAATGTGTCTCTAGCATACAAAAGTGCAGAGTAAATGCATACTAGGGGAGACAAATGGGAGAGTGGGAAAAGAAAGGAGAGATAGCCAGGCCAGAGAAAATGTTAGAAGATATCAAGATTTATTGTTGCCTGAAAAAAGTAAGCTAAAAAGTGTATAAAATAGACTGCCATTTGTGTGAAAAAGGAAAGAAAAAGAGTGTATCTATACAATTTATATACATAAAATATCTCTGGAAGGGTACAAAAAATCTAATAGCATTTGTTGTCTGCAGGAATGGGAATGAGTTGGTTGGAATGAGAACAGAGAGGGGAGAAAGATTTCTTACTGTATACACTTTTATATAATTTAAAATTGAATTATGTAAATTACATATTTAAAATTTTTTAAAGTTGTTGGGTCAGAAAAGAAAATTTTATGAATATTTATAATATGGAATAGGAACAGCAGGCATGCATACATACATGCTTGTACACATACATCAAAAGAATTTTGTCCCACGGTGCCACTAATTCAACTTTATATTAGTAAGAAAAGAAAAGAAGAGACCATGGTAGAAGATCCAAGTCTGTTATCAAGGCCTGTAAGCCACACAGAACACCCACCGATGTGAATAGAGCAGAACCAGGAACCAGGTACGGAAGAGGTGGGTCTAAGTCACCCTCAATGTCCTGGCGATCTTCTGAATTTCGAGTCTAAATGATATTTAACTATGAGCTACAATCTCAGTTTACTCTCCTATGCCACCTGCCACCAGGATGTTGGGAAAGCAACTTGGTCAGTTTCTTCCTCCGCCCAGTCAGCTGAAATCTATGTCCTAAGTTTAATGATGGAGTATTGATCTGTGTAATATAAGAATTGATAATCGGATTCCCCTGGTGGCGCAGTGGTTAAGAATCCGCCTGCCAATGCAGGGGACACAGGTTCGGGCCCTGGTCCGGGAAGATCCCACATGTCGCGGAGCAACTAAGCCTATGCGCCACAACTACTGAGCCTGCGCTCTAGAGCCTGCGAGCCACAACTACTGAGCCCACGCACCTAGAGCCCGTGCTCCGCAACAAGAGAAGCCACCGCAATCAGAAGCCCGCACACCGCAAAGAGAGTAGCCCCTGCTCGCTGCAACTACAGAAAGCCTGCGCGCAGCAATGAAGACCCAAATGCAGCCAAAAATAAATAAATTTAAAAAAAAAAGAATTGATAATCACTCAGCTATCCCAGCAAGTTCATTGCCAACCATTAAAAGGTTACAGATAATTCACTGTAAAAAACACAAGAGAGACAGATTTCTGTAGCCTCACGGGGCAAGAGCTATCAGTAAGACTCAAAAGCCTTTTTCTAGCTCATAGTCAAAATCTTATATTTTGCAGGTAATTCTTTCTCTGAGTGATAGATAATTCCTAACTTGGTTTATATATCTAAGTTTTATCCTTGCTACCACTAGCATTGGTAGATTTACATCATCTTGACAATTTACCTATGATATATATATAAATAGCACATCCATGTCACAGCTGTATATTTCTGTGTTAAAATTCCCCTAAATTAAAAAAAAAATTCCCCTAAATTAAATTTTGCATATTGAGTTTTAAAATCACTTATTTTCATCCAGTATATACATTCTGATCTTTTAGAGTTTAACCTTAACAGATTCTCTCCTTGCTTTTTTTTTTTTTTTTTTAAATTTTGAGTTATGTTCTGTTATGGTTCTACTTAGAATTTTTCACATAAAATATTTTTCTCTGAAAACTATCATTTAACAATTGTCCTACGTCCCTTAATGCTACTGTTGAAAATTTTGTGCCTTATTTTTAAACACTCTTATTATAACTTACCTGTACTCATGGATATGAACAAAGATTTGGAATCTGATCAGGTCCACACAAAATTTTTAGGTTGCCCATATCTTGAGACTCATTTTCTACTGAAATATTGGAGAAATAAACTTCATTTAAATCTTTATTAATGAAGGCAAGTACAAATTCTATTAAAAAAATCAAAATGCAACTGCAGTTTATTATATGGACAATGTAGCCAGGCTGCTTGGGGTCAAATTCCAGAGCTACCACTTACTAGTTGTGTAACCATAGATAAGACATTTAACCTCTCTGTGCCTCAGTTTTCTCATATGCAGAGTTGGGCTAATAATGGTACCTACCCCATAAGTTTGTGAAGAAGGGCATAAGCAAATATACATAAACTACTTAGAACAGTGTTGATGTAGTAAGTTTATTAGTTCTGCCCAAATAAGTAATTTGTGGGTCTACTATCTGGGACTTGTTTGACTTTTTTTTTTTTTTAACAATTTCTTTTTCTTTACTTTCTTTCATACAGTTTTCCCTTTTTAGAACAGCTCTAGATCCCCATCATCATCAAAATATATTATTCAGTACCTGTGCTGGTATACCTAATTTCCTACAGAAAAAGTTAGCTATGACTTTATCAAAGTTCAAGGTCAGTTTTGGTAGGTAACATAGGTCACTTTTCTTCTCATCCTCTTTCTTTCTCTGAATCCTTTCTTCTCATCCACAACCAGATGCCTCTTACGGTGATATTCAAATTGAGAAGCGAGTTAGGAAGGAAAAGGCAATCTGACTTTTAGAGCCCCACGAGAGCTTATGAGCAAAATGAACAAAGAATCCAGACATTATACCTAGTGAATGCCCCAGGAGGATAAAAAGGACAACAACCTCAACCAATAAAGCACAGTTACTACAGAAGCTTTTCCACATCACAACACATCCTGACCTTACTCTGAGAGCTTTTTGCTACTTAATCCTTTCATGGATGCCTTATGCACTAGAGGGGACAAGAGCGAGAACAGAATAAGCCATAGAGTTTCGGAGAGAATAAGGTACAGAGATTCAGAGGAAAAAGAAAAGGAGAATTTTTGGGGTTTTTTTAAGAGCAAGTTTTGACAAAGAGGTAATGGGAACAGGAATGGAGACGAGAAATGCCATAAGGAAGCCACACATCCAGGGAGAAATCTGGGAATAAATGCAGTGATTAGGAGATGGCAATAAGTACCATTCTACTCTAAAGTGAAATCAAAAGGAAAAAAAAAAAATCAGAGAACATGTGGGGAAATAAATAGAAAGCACCTGAAAGGATGAACCTGCAAAGAAGAGCTTAAATTCGCAACAACATTTGAGAGAGTGAAGAAAGGTTTTCTTCTTTTTCAAGATTCCCATGCCCTCTGAAAATACAGTCTCTAAGATATATAGACTATCTCTGTGGTATTCACCAGCAGCAGTCTTTGTGGTATTCACGCCTCCAACCCCATTTCCCCCTCTTTTGACATTTATTTTCTTTCAAATAGGCTGCAAATCGCTCTTACTAGAAACTTGCCAAATCATATTTCAAAAGTCTGTAAGAGATGACGCTCTTGGAATAGTGTCTTAGGGGTTGGCTGTTAGGTCACACAGCTTTAGGCTCTGCCTGAATAGCCACAGTAGCAGGGGGCAGGTTGAAAGTTAGCTCACCAGGTTAGAGCTAAGGGCTCAGGTTACTTCCTCAGGCGACCCAGTGGCTTTGCTTGCTTTGTGGCGCAAACTGAATCTCTAGCCCCAGCCGTCACAATGGCCAATGGCCAAATGATGTCTGGGTTCTTATAGCCTGAGCATTCATGCACAATTTAGCCTGGAGAGCTTCATGGCTTACTGCAGGGAGGGTCAGGATTAGAACCCAGTGTCCTAGCTCAAAATGTACTTTCAATAGAGGCAAGATTTGTGGAGTCTAAGCATGGCTGTGTAAGGCTTAGTAAAGAGCCTTCATTTACTGGGAGACTACTGTTTGGGCAACTGCTTTGGTCCTTGCTTCTTTCCTACCTCTATTAGATGGATAATATTTCCTGGGTTTTTTTTCCCCCCTGGTCCTCTGTGTCCTCCCCTCACCCTCTATACTGGTTTGGAAGCTATGATGTTTCATTTCTTTTAGTGGTTTCCATTAATTAAAAAACATACAGTGGGATTTCTCAAACACATACAAATAGAGTGAATAGTATAAATTTCCCATTGTATCTATTGCCTAGCTTCATAAGGTATAAATTGCCAATTTTGTTCCACCTCTGATTATTTTGAAGAAATCCTAGAAAGTACATCAATTTACCTGCACATATGTTACTATGTATCTCTGAAAGATAAGGACTCTTTCTAATGTATATATATATATATAAATATATATATAATTACAGTACTATTATTACACCTAAAAACATTAAAAATAATCCCTTAATATTATCAAATATCCAGTCGGTGTTCACACTTCCCTGATTATCTTCACTTGTCTTATATATTTTTTTCTTTTTTTGCAATTTATTTGTTTGGGTCAGTATCCAAATAAGGTCCATATATTGCAATTCTTAGATAAGTATATTAATTCTCTCTCTCCTCCCCCGCCCCCGTTTCCCTTCCTTCTCCCTCTGCTTTATCTTGTAATTTGTTTTTTTGTTTGTTTGTTTGTTTTGCGGTATGTGGGCCTCTCACTGTTGAGGCCTCTCCCATTGCGCAGGCTCAGCGGCCATGGCTCACGGGCCCAGCCGCTCCGCGGCATGTGGGATCTTCCCGGACCGGGGCACGAACCCGTGTCCCGTGCATCGGCAGGCGGACTCTCAACCACTGCGCCACCAGGGAAGCCCTGTAATTTGTTTTTTAAATGAAGAAACTTGTTTTATCTACTAAGTTTCCCCCAGTCTAGACTTTGCTGATTGCATCCTCATAATGTTTTTTAAGAAAATATGTTCCACTCTCTTTTAGGTTTCCTGTGAAATTTTAGTTAGATCTAAAGTCTTGAGCAGATTCAGGACTTTGTTTGTTTATGTATGTGGTTTTGTTGGCAAGATGGCTTCGTGGATGGTGTTGCACGCATGTATCAGGAGACACATAATGTCCGATTGTCTCTTCTTACGACATTATCAGACACTGATGGTCATTGCCCACAATCAGTAGTTAAGTTGGGGCTACAAATGATGATATATTTTCCTTCTTGCTTCTTTGTTTATTAGCTGGAAAATTTTTGTAGAAAAAACACTTCCTCTATCAAATATTTAGTTATAGTGAAACGCAGATCATATGGGAAGGACAAGATAAGTTAATTCAATCAATCAGATTTTAAATTAGCTAATTGGTTCCCAGCTTCTTCCAAAGGTGATCAATAAGATTGGGAGTCTGTATTTTGGGGCAAGAAGGGGGGGGAATCTCATCACGAACTAATGGATTTAAATATAAGTTGTAAGCAAATAAATAAAATGGTGTAGTTTAAGCCAATAATTTTGGAGTAGTTTGTTACATGGCAGTACATAACTGCAACAGTCCCCTTTCATTTAAAGAGAAAACTTTGTGAAAAAAAAAAAGAGAGAGAGAGAGAAAACTTTGTGAATAGAGCTGTTTTTTAAAAAAATTAATTAATTAATTTAGTTTTGGCTGTGTTGGGTCTTTGTTGCTGTGTGAGGGCTTTCTCTAGTTGTGGCGAGTGGAGGCTACGCTTTGTTGCGGTGGCTTCTCTTGTTGCAGAGCACGGGCTCTAGGCGCACGGGCTTCAGTAGTTGTAGCATGTGGGCTCAGTAGTTGTGGCTCGTGGGTTCTAGAGTGCAGGCTCAGTACTTGTGGCTAAGTACATGGCTTAGTTGCTCCGCAGCATGTAGGATCATCCTGGACCAGGGCTCGAACCCATGACCCCTGCGTTGGCAAGCGGATTCTTAACCACTGGGCCACCATGGAAGCCCAGAGGTGTTAATTAAAGCATTTTGCATTGTCCTTTCTGCTGCATCCATGAGCTAGCATTCCATCCTTGATGGGCAGGTGGCATTGCCATTAGTTTTAGAAATTGCTCCCCATTTTGTGCCCATCCACGTGTAGCAGGTTGCCTGATCAGTCCGTGTTCCCCTCATGTCTGGTTTGGCTTTATTGCCTCATGGATCATGTACTACATTTGCCTCTCGAGAGTCAACCCCTTGCCCATGGCCAGGTTATCTGATTTCTGCCATTGCTTCTAATTCACTGGTGACCCATTTATTACAAATCCAATGTGCAGGAGGCTCTTTTTCTGAAGACAGAACTTTAAGCAAAATTGATCAGTCTCTTTGACTCACACAGAAGCCATGTCTAATTTGTAGGATACTTTTGATATTACTAGAACTGTTTTCCTCTCTGAATGACAATGATTTGCTTGGAATCTCATCTGAGTATGAGGCAATTACATACAGCTTTCTTAATAATCAGTCTCTGGGAGCCTATGGACTGATGGTGAGGCTAAATGGAACAATACTTTTTTTTTTTTTCGGTACGCGGGCCTCTCACTGTTGTGGCCTCTCCCATTGTGGAGCACAGGCTCCGGACGCGCAGGCTCAGTGGCCATGGCTCACGGGCCTAGCTGCTCCGCGGCATGTGGGGTCTTCCCGGACCGGAGCACGAACCCATGTCCCCTGCATCGGCAGGCGGACTCTCAACCACTGCGCCACCAGGGAAGCCCGGAACAATATTTTTATAGTAAAATTTTAAAGGCTACATCTACAGACTTCTTGCGTCTCCAGATCTCCAACATTCAGTAATTAAGACACATCTAGGTTTGTTCACTAGCTAAGTGAATCTCACCCACCAGCTTTCGAGGTTGGCTGATTCTTTCCTGCAAAGTACTTTAAAGGCATCATCTCATTTAACTCTCACAAAACACTTATGAGATAGGATTTCTGATTGCAGACAACAATACACCAGCACCTTTTAGGTCACCTGCATATAGCAAAGCTGGAAATGTTAAATCAAAGCGTGCCAGGGGTTTGCTGCATTGACTCTAATGTGAGCATGGATAATAATCATCATCAAGGTTTGTTGAACCCCTAACTAGACACTATGGCAGCTACTAAAAAAGTATAAAACAGAACCTGTAATTTTGGTGGTCTTAGCCCTTCACATTGTTAGCTAAATGGATGACATATGCATGCTGAGTGCTCTGTAGACACTCCCACACTTTGGGTGTGTAGAAGTCCCTAGAGGTGAAGAAAAAATAAAAAGCTAATCCCAGGCAGAGAAGCTGGGGTGAGAGGAGCAGAAGAAAGAAGCCGAAGAAGAAAGAAGTTTCCTTGACATAATAAGACTTATCCACAAACCACAGCATATATAACTTAGGCCAGAGGGAAATATAGTAGATTTATATTCTTTCTTGCTATGTGTTTTATTGCAATACCAGAAGATAGTACCAACAAAAGAAGAACAACAAGAAAAACACTGAAACACAGTAACAGCAATATTCTGACGGGCTGCTTATTTCCCTCATGGTGATGTTTTCTGGTCAAGTTGCTAATGTTATGATTGTGAGGGAGGGTGATGGGGTGAGGGTAGTGAGTATACCTAGGAATAGTTCTTAGAAATCCTTGATCAAGTTCAATAGCACCTTGCTAAATCTCAAGCCTGGTAATTTACACACACTTTTATACAAAAACACAGACACACTTTTGCCCTGGTTCTTTAGCAAAGACAGGGCAGCTTAGAGCTGCAGAGAAAGCTCACATTACAAAGACTTCATTACTTTTATAATATATGCACCCAAGGACATTTACTAGTATACTGAGAGCCATTAGCATAAATAATTAAAACGAAACTACTCTTCTCTAAATAAATGTATAAAGTACATTGGGTGATTCCAAGCCCTAAGCTTTCTCAACATACTGCTTTGTAAACTTACAATGCAAGAATCCACCCAGGCCATTAAGATCATATCCCTGGTATTTCCAAACAGACTTTGTAAAGCAAATTTGGATGGGGCACAGGAACTTAGGACATTGAACTTGTACTTTCTAGTTGGTCTTTTTTTTTTGTTACCACAGTAATTATTTACAAGAAAGTGAAAATATTTATAGACATCTTTGCAGGAAGGATTCTCACAGCACTGTTTTACACAAAAACTCTGATGCACAGTTAAAAAAGCCTGCATGTCAAGCAACATGACATTTCTCAAGAATCACTGCCATCATGGAAGCCACTGTGATTTGTTATGAGGAGTTTCCTTCTGGAGTCTTCCCTACTCAAAGAATATAAAACGAAGAGCCATGACAACATGACCAAAAGGATTTCCTATGCCCGTTAACTTAACAAAACACAAAATTGGATATCTAATAACTTCTTGGCTTGCTCCCGTGCTAGTCCTGGAGGAGACTGAGTTCTCCTCAAGAGTGAAAAGCTATTTTAGAGTTGATTTCTACAGTCAGGATTCTCCATAGTATTTGGTTGGTCAACTTCCAGGCTTATCCTGATTTGAGTCTTCTGAAGATGAGTAGCTTTCTGGGATTCTGAGGTATCCCAGAAACCCTGAGGTCCTCTAGAGTTAATCTGACCCAGTTTAATTCTTGAAACTGAACTTTAATTCAAAAGCAGCTTGCAGAGTATCTAACTTAGATTTTTACTCCTGGGGTCTCTTTAAGCAAAACTAGACCTCTTCTTCCTCCATTCCTCTTAAACTCAGCAGAAATCTGCTGAAGAACTCAGTCTCTGTATTACAGCTGTACCACCTGAAGACTGGTAAGCACTCTCCAAATCAAAAGAATTCATGCCACATTTTAGGAAAACTCATGTCAAATAAACATCACTATCATGATAGATTAAACTAACAACTAAAGGATAAGCCAAGACATTTGAGAAGATTGATATGTAACTTCATTTTATATATAATGAAGCTCATTATCGGTAATCAGAGATAGGTAGAGCAAGACAAAATACAAGCTTCATTTGCCCAAACTGTTAAGCCCATCCTCTATCGGTTGCTTCATCAAAGTTACGGTTATTGTGGTCTTCTGACTTGCCCTGCTGCCTTCCACTTTAACCATGTCACCCACCACCAGCTTGAGCAGGATAAGTAGTCTAGGATGCTCAAACACATGTGTTAAGTCGACCCTCTGGTCTTGATCACTGTTTATTCTTTCTCCTCCGTACAAAATTCTAGAGAAATACAAAACCCTGAAGAGGCACTTGGGTTAATTAAATGTATCAAATTGACTCAATTGAAATGTCACATTTACCTAAATGAGAAGGAAATCCAAAAAAGAGGGGAGATATATATATATATATATATATATATATATATATATATATAGCTGATTCACTTTTCTGTACAGCATAAACTAACACAATATTGTAAAGCAACTATACTCCAATTTCAAAAAAATGTCACATTTGACAGATTTGTATTACATTTTATATAAGATGTTCTACTACCCATTCCATCATGGGTTATACCTAATAACAGGAGAATCATCAAAAGGTGACCAACCAGAAGGAGGCGAAATCATGAGGATACATAGTTAGAAGCTGAGGAGGCATAGTGAGATTTTAGAGGCACTGAAAGGCCTTCTCAATCCAAATGGTCTTCATTTATTGATTCCTACCACAGGATGTTTCCACCATGGTGTTTGAAAAAGGTCATATTACCCTCCCTTTGGGCTAAAGAAGGTTAGAAAATATGTGGCACCCATGCCATCACTCCCCATTTCACGCTCAGGGTAGACAGCACTAGTATACCATGATTTTGTTTTGCTAAACTCAGATGTGCCACTCAGAGAGCTGCTCTCACCTGTTGGTGTTAGCCCTCTAGAAGAAATTGTTTGCCATTCTGAGATTAAGGTTTTGAAGTCTTAAAAACTAAATGAAATGTCAGACAAAATGTCATTCTCGAGCATAAAAACTCTAAATCTCAAATGTTTATAATAACAGATAATAAGACCTGCAAAAATGGGAAAGTGTTTGGTAAGAGGAAAGAAAGGAAAGGTTGGGATATGAATTGGTGGCAAGGAGCAGTTCTCTGTAAAATATCCCGAAAAGGGGAAGATTAGACTGCAGTATGAATAATCATTCCTTCTGCTGTCTTCTGGTGCAGATGAAGTTTTCATAAAGCAGTAGTTTTTCAGAATGAAAACATTAGAATTTCAAACCATTTTTTACCCAGTTTTACTAATCAGAGACTAAGATATAATGTATTTTTATAAATAGTTAAAATGTAGACAGAATGAAGAGATCAATAAATAATTTTATTTTCAATAATAATTTCCCCATTCTCACCTTTCCTGTCAAGTTTGTCCTGTCTTACAAGTGAGAAAGTGAAGAAAACTGTTGAAGGGCAAGTTCAGAAGGCAGAAGAGTGTGGCATAAGGTACATATATAAAGCCTGGTGAAGATAAAATCAAAGAATCTTAGTATAATAATTATAGCAGCAAAAGCTTTCGCTATCAGGGAACTGGTGGAGGCTGGATCTTCAAGTGTTTGAAGTTGGAAACCTGCAATTTGTCATGTCCTGGTCATGTCCTTGCTCACAGCTGGTGCCTTCTTGCAGTGTCCTCAAGTGGTGGAAGAGGTTAAGGATCTCTCTGGAGCCTCTTTTATAAGGGCACTAATCCCATTCATGAGGGCTCCACTCTCATGATTTAAGCACCTCCCTCAAACTCCACCTACCAATACCATCACATTTGGGTTAGGATTTTCACATATGAATTTGGGAGGGGAACACGTTCAGACCATAGCATCAACCCTCAAGGGAAACCCTGAACCAGTAAGTTACACAAATGTAAAGCCTGATGATAACGTTCTTCTTAACCATTTAAATGAGTTCATTATCAGAGATAGATAATGCCTCTTCAGAGATAGAAAGTATTTTCCCCCATAATCTGAATTTCAACTGCCTCATGCCTAAAAATAAGTTCTTTCTTGGGAGATATGCGGTTGGCCTTGTCCAAGCATTTGTTTATAAGGAGATCAGGAAACCAGATTGTGGCAGACATAATGTTTGTGCCTGAGGAAATAGAATCCCAAGGAAATGGATGAGTGCGTATTCATGTGACCTGGGCTATATACGGGGCTCACTACACAATCTGTACACCCAGTGCAAAATGAAAATGTGGAGCCCCTTGTTCAAAAAGCAAGAAAAAAAATGCCATTAAAGGTACTAACATATAAAGCTTTTCCCTTTCTTCCATTGTCTCTTTCTCTACCTCTCACAGTGCATTTTTGTTTTTGTTTTTGTTTTAATTCTTTAGGCAAACAGACCACACTAGTCCTGTGATTTTTTTTGGCTGCGTAGGGTCTTCATTACTGCACGCGGGCTTTCTCTAGTTGTGGCGAGCAGAGGCCACTCTTCGTTGTGGTGTGCGGGCTTCTCATCGCGGTGGCTTCTCTTGTTGCAGAACATGGGCTCTGGGCTCATGGGCTTCAGTAGTTGTGGCATCCCTGCTCAGTAGCTGTGGCACACGGGCTTAGTTGCTCCACAGCATGTGGGATCTTCCCGGACCAGGGATTGAACCCGTGTCCCCTGCATTTGCAGGTGAATTCTTAACCACTGAGCCACAAGGGAAGTCCCTCACAGTGTTTTCTATTTGCTATTTAATGTCACACTCTCTCTGGCACCGGGATACTCACTGGCAACAGAAGATTCTCACAGGGACTAACAAAGACTCTCTCCTTGACCAAACTTTAGACTCCTCTGAACCTCTTCTGGACTTGGCCTCAACTATGGCCCCTAGCCTTGCTGCACAGCTCACTTGTAGCAAGAATTCTGCTAAGTCATTTTAGAGAGAATCTCCCACCTTTGCTAACTGATCACCTTGGCCTGCCTTTAGCAAGAATCCTGTTAAGTCAATTCAGCAAGAATCCCCCTACTCTTGATGTCTCCTATCAGTAATTTTCTACCCATGAACCCCTACCCCTGCCCCACTGCTCCTTGGCTACAAATCTCCACTCGTCCTTGCTGCATTTAGAGTTGAGCCCAATCTCTCTCCCCTATTGCCATAGTCTTGATACCTATCAAAATAGTCCTGAATAAAGTCTTCCTCACTGTTTTAACAAGCGTTGGAATAACTTTTTCTTTAATAGTCATGGGGCTACAACTTAGATAGGATCAGATTCATCATCAGACCACTGGGCTGGAAGTTCTTCCTGGCTCTTTGTTTCACATGGAGATGTATTCCCTGACCCCTGGGCTGGAAATTTCTTTCCTGGCTCCTTGTGAAGCCCCTTTGTTCTCTCTATTTGATCCTACTTCTCTCATAAGAACTTCTCAGTTGACTGAAACCCCCTTCTCAAACTCTTGCTAACTACATGCTCCACCATTACTCTACTAAAAGTCCACACCATTACTCTACTAAAAGTCCACTTCTTTTCCTGTTGGCATGATTTTACAAAGGATAATTTGGAACTAAGGATCTCTGTGAACTGGCTCATCTAAGACCTCTGTCTTTCCATCACTTCTCTTCCTTTTACCACCTTCACTCTTCCCTTCATTCCATGAATCTTCTGATGCGTCCACGTTCAAGTACCTGCCTCCTCCAAGAAGATATAGTGGAGAAAGGACAGCCTCTTCAATAAGTGGTGCTGGGAAAACTGGACAGGGACATGTAAAAGTATGAAATTAGAACATTCCCTAACACCATACACAAAACTAAACTCAAAATGGATTAAAGACTTAAATGTAAGGCCAGACACTACCAAACTCTTAGAGGAAAACATAGGCAGAACACTCTATGACATAAAGCACAGCCAGATCCTTTTTGACCCACCTCCTAGAGAAATGGAAATAAAAACAAAAATAAACAAATGGACCTAATGAAACTTCAAAGCTTTTGCACAGCAAAGGAAACCATAAACAAGATGAAAAGACAACCCTCAGAATGGGAGAAAATATTTGCAAATGAAGCAACTGACAAAGGATTAATCTCCAAAATTTACAAGCAGCTCATGCAGCTCAATATCAAAAAAACAAACAACGCAATCCAAAAATGGGCAGAAGACCTAAATAGACATTTCTCCAAAGAAGATATACAGATTGCCAACAAACACATGAAAGGATGCTCAACATCACTAATCATTAGAGAAATGCAAATCAAAACTACAATGAGATATCTCACACCAGTCAGAATGGCCATCATCAAAAAATCTACAAACAATAAATGCTGGAGAGGGTGTGGAGAAAAGGGAACCCTCTTGCACTGCTGGTGGGAATGTGAATTGGTACAGCCACTATGGAGAACAGTATGGAGGTTCTTTTAAAAACTACAAATAGAACTACCATATGACCCAGCAATCCCAGTACTGGGCATATACCCTGAGGAAACCATAGTTCAAAAAGAGTCATGTACCAAAATGTTCATTGCAGCTCTATTTACAATAGCCAGGACATGGAAGCAACCTAAGTGTCCATCAACAGATGAATGGATAAAGAAGATGTGGCACATATATACAATGGAATATTACTCAGCCATAAGAAGAAACGAAATGGAGTTATTTGTAGTGAGGTGGATGGACCTAGAGTCTGTCATACAGAGTGAAGTAAGTCAGAAAGAGAAAAACAAATACCATATGCTAACACATATATATGGAATCTAAGAAAAAAAAAAAGGTCATGAAGAACTTAGGTGTAAGACGGGAATAAAGACACAGACCTACTAGAGAATGGACTTGAGGATGTGGGGAGGGGGAAGGGTAAGCTGGGACAAAGAGAGAGAGTGGCATGGACATATATACACTACCAAATGTAAAATAGATAGCTAGTGGGAAGCAGCCGCATAGCACAGGGAGATCAGCTCGGTGCTTTGTGACCACCTAGAGGGGTGGGATAGGGAGGGTGGGAGGGAAGGAGACACAAGAGGGAAGAGATATGGGAACATATGTATATGTATAACTGATTCACTTTGTTGTAAAATAGAAACTAACATACCATTGTAAAGCAATTATACTCCAATAAAGATGTTAAAAAAAAAAAATCCAAAAAAAAAAAAAGTACCTGCCTCCTCCATCCCTCTGTCCACGCTTGTTGGACCTTCTCTTTCCTGTCTAGGCCCTCAGCTCCCTACAGTCACTAGAACTTTAAGCCCCTTGCCCCTATGGGGGGCTCTCAAGGGACTCAGGAACCTGGGAAGCAACTGCCTGAGGCTGAAATGGAAAGAAAAAGCCTATTATTGTAAACAGACTGGATATTTCATCCACTCAGATGAGCTTTGGAAACATTTAGACAACTGATTGAATATCCCCTCAGTCTCTCACCTAAAATTCATTCCACAGCCTCCTTAAGTTTTTTTTACAATCATGTTACCTCCTATTACACATCATGGCAAAAGAAAATCTTAATATTTCCTCAACAAATAATGGTAATATCCTTTAGCTCTCTATCGAGTAAGTAATCTCAACTTGTCCCATTTGCCAGAAACACAATTCAGATAAAAATATAAAGTGGAGCAACTATTTCATGTAAACCAGTGAGTTTACAATATTGTGTTTATCAGATTCATAGCTAAAATTTTAGAATGGAAGTTATTTGGTCTCCACAGGTGTCTGTATATTTGTGTATGTTTATATATGTATATATGTCATTTATCTGTGATATTTTTCTACCTCCAGATGTATTACCAAATTAACTTAAAAATCTCATAAAGTAGCTGTCAAATTGGTTTAGAGATAAGACCTTATATAAACAAACTATTCTTAAAACTCTCAGAAATATAGAAACTAACCCAAATGTTTTTGAAGTTCATGTGACTTGAGTAAATCTTTGACTCATCTGGTATCATTAGTTCAATAAAAATGACTATGTCTTCACAGTTTCAGCATTAAGTATACTTTTTATTTTACTTGAGTTTACTAGTCAAACAAGGTAATATTATACCTACTAGATGTTTAATACTATAAAATTATAAGAACAAATGGACAAGTAAAGATCTAATATAAGTACATTTTTTTGATATCCATTATCCATTACTTCATACGCGTCAAGCACAGCAGTAAGACAAAAAATCCATGTATTTAACCTTTACGGGTTTTGCTTCTGTGATACTTGTCTAACATGCACATGTTATAAAAATAGTTAACAGGGAAATAACTTGAGATAATGATTAACTTTGTTTAATAATATGTCTGCCTGAAAACAGTTTCCAAAGTCTTTTTGGTAACTTGTAACCTTTGAGTTATGCTAAGTTAAGTAACAGATGTGTGTTAAATATCTAAATCATTTCTAAGTCAGACAAACTACTGAAACATTCATTACTAAGCATAAGTTTAAGTTTACATACTTTTAGCTTCTTATTTTATATGGTACAGAGAAGCTAAATGTATTTGGATTTTGTTAATAATTCTTTTTGCCACCTCAAAAAGTTGTACTATGAGGAAGCACACACCTATAAAAATTGTGAGATGGAGTGATGGTTAATTTTATGTGTCAACTTGACTGGGCTAAGGGTTATCCAGATAGCTGGTAAAACATACCCTGGTGCGTCTGTGAGGGTGTCTCTGGAAGAAATTAGCCATGGAATCAGTAGACTGAGCAAAGAAGATGACCCTAACTAATGCTGGTGGGCATCTTCCAATCCAACAAGGACCTGAAGAGAACAAAAAGGTGGAGGAAAAATGAATTCTCTCTCTTTACTTGAGCTGAAACATCCATCTTCTCCTGCCCTTGGACATCAGAGCTCCTGGTTCTTGTACTTTGGGACGCAGACTGGGACTTAACAACATCAGGCCTTTGATTCTCAGGACTTCAGACTTGGACTGATTTCACCAGTACCTTTCCTGGGTTCTCCAGCTTGCAGACAGCAGACTGTGGGACTTCTTGGCCTCCATAATTGTGTGAGCCAATTCCTATAACAAATCTCTTATATATGTCCATATATATCCTATTGGTTCTGTTTCTCTAGAGAGCCCTAATACAGATTGCATATGCATAAAATTTGCTAGTCTACAGAATGGTGGTATGTGACAGACAATCATAATTGTCTACTTCCTAATTTTCTCTGTTAAAAAATGGTTACTAATGGCTAAGAATGATAATAAGTATATGTAAATAAAACTATTACAAATAATAAAGGTGAAGAGAAACAACTTTACCTGAAAAGAACACAAGAAATGTAGGATCTAGTCTTGTTAAGAGAAAAAGAGTAATTTTGTCCTAAATTAGATGACTGATTTTTCCAATATGAGAAAAGGAAAAGTACAGGACAAGAACTAACTGAATATAAAATGCTGTAGAAAGTTGCAGAAAAAGATAGTTGTGGCCACCTACTGACTATTTGTGGTTTAAAATAAAAGGTTTTCCTGCCTGCAAAAAAAAGAAAAGCAATCTTGGAAAAGAAATCTTATCTCGTATGGTCCAGGCTGGCTTAGATTGGATGTGTTTATTCATAAGTTTTTTTGGTTTTTTTTCGGTACGCGGGCCTCTCACTGTTGTGGCCTCTCCCGTTGCGGAGCACAGGCTCCGGACGCGCAGGCTCAGCGGCCATGGCTCACGGGCCCAGCCACTCCGCGGCATGTGAGATCTTCCCGGACCGGGGCACGAACCTGCGTCCCCTGCATCGGCAGGCGGACTCTCAACCACTGCGCCACCAGGGAAGCCCCATAAGTTTTTTTTTTAATGAACTTTGATATCAAAAGTATACTGATACAAAACTAGAATTTGGTTTTCTCTCTGTTAAAAATGATAAGATTTTCTTTGATTATTGATCTGCTCTTACTAAGAGATTGTAAAATGTTTTTCTTTACCTTTTGCTTAATATGCTTAGGAAAACAAGATTCTGTGTCTTATCAGAATAATTTCCTGTGCTTTATGCTAACCTTTATCACATCCCTGGTTATTTAAGGGGGCCAAGTCTTCTCACTGTTTAAAAGAGGTAAAGTTTTTTTTACAATCATGTTACCTCCTATAGTTACTTTTGAATTCTTTTGTCACTTTGGTTAAATAGGTAGCTCAGTATTGTTTCACAGTAACTTATGATCTTATTTAATCAAGTATTCAAACCTTTTGACATTTTTGACAATTTTGCCTTCCCCAAATCAATTTCTAGATGAAATCTTGATATTGAACTGACTTTGAGATTTCCCAGAGAGCTTCTGGAAAACCTCAAAGGTTTTGTTCTTTTACCTTGTAAAAAGAGAGATATTTAGAAAATAGTTAGGGTCTTCCCTGGTGGTCCAGTGGTTAAGACTCAGCGCTTCCACTGCAGCGGGTGCAGGTTTGATCCCTGGTCAGGGAAGATACTGCATGCTGCACTGCGTGGCCAAGAAAACAAAAAAAAATTAGATTTCTTTGTATGTTGAATGGCATGAAAATCATTGTCAGGTAAGAAGTGATTAACCTTCTCTAGATTATATTTGTATGGGTAAATAACATTAATATAAATATTTTAGAAATTGTGTGAAGTTTATAGAAATTTGTCAGTACTCTTGCTGTCCATGATATGTCCAGTATAATGTCATAATTTCAGTTATTATTTTTAAATTTGTATACCACAGAAATAACCAAATTCCCCCAGTCATATGAACTCACATCAGATGTTTAACCATGGTCATTTTAAGTCTTTTGTCATCCACAAGTAGTTATTGTTTTACTCTGACATTTTCTTGAAAGTGTTTGCAATCAACTTCAGGCCAGAGTGCTTCATTTTCAACAAAAAGATATGGACTCAGAGACACATGGAAAAGAATACGACAGGGGGCTTCCCTGGTGGTGCAGTGGTTGAGAGTCCGCCTGCCGATGCAGGGGACACGGGTTCGTGCCCCGGTCCGGGAATATCCCACATGCCGCGGAGCAGCTGGGCCTGTGAGCCATGGCCGCTAGACCTGCGCGTCCGGAGCCTGTGCTCCGCAACGGGAGAGGCCACAACAGTGAGAGGCCCGCGTACCGCAAAAAAAAAAAAAAAAAAAAAAAAAAAAAGAATACGAAAGGTACCCTGGGATACAGGCTTTTGGTGGCATTGCTTAAATAACTCTGAGACCAAACCACTGAAGTGAGTAACAATTTCCAGAACTCTGGTTGAGAAGCTGACAGGTTCATAAAACTGTTAACCCAAGATCAAGCAGAAGAAAAATTAATTACATGGGATTGAATGATCTGATTAAGGATAATTATGGCTTTTTATTTGGAACTCTGCTTTAATGTTCTATGTTCTGATAAAATGTACCCCTTTCCCTTTTCTCCTCAGCTATGTATAACCCACAACAATTTAGTAATTATATGTTTATAAACAGAAATTGAACACTTATATTTTTCTACCTGCCTGATCCCTCCAGAATTAAGAAATTCTTATTGAGTATATCCATGGCAAAATTATTATTTGCATAAATTCAATAAGAATCTGTTCTTTTTGTAACAGAACATGATTGGAAAAATTAGTTATATTACCAAGCTTTGACTAGAATGTCATATTTAAGAATGACATGCCTAGAATCAGATATCAGATACCAGATAAAACCAGATAGTTTTAAAAAACTAAGATTGTCTTTATGGAGCCAATGCTTACAAAGCCTTCTTGAAAAAAACAGCCTGGTATCTGATTTACAGGATTCCTGGTCTTACAGGTAAGTAAAGAAGGTCACTTCCTGCAGGCCCAGGAACCCTAGGATATTTTGGGGACCTCAAGAAGAGAGGAAATCACCCAAATCTATAGGTATTGCAGGTAAAATATGGCAGTGTGTTTTTGGCTAGGCGTCCTAGTTTCAAGAGGCTTTTTCAAAGTCTTCTGAGATTCCTTATTCAAAGTTCCAGTAGGGCTTCCCTGGTGGCACAGTGGTTGAGAGTCCGCCTGCCAATGCAGGGGATGCAGGTTCGTGCCCCGGTCCGGGAAGATCCCACATGCCATGGAGCGGCTGGGCCCGTGAGCCATGGCCGCTGAGCCTGCATGTCTGGAGCCTGTGCTCCGCAATGGGAGAGGCCACAGCAGTGAGAGGCCTGCGTACCGCAAAACAAAACAAAAAAAGTTCCAGCAAAGTAGACTTTAAAAAAGCCTATATTGTCAATTACATTGTTGCTAAACTTATGCACATAACCAGGCCAAATCTAATGAGACCAGATTTAGTTTGTAAACAAGAATCAGAAAGGAGGGTGACTATACAGAGAAATTTCATGTTTCATAAACTATAGGAAATAGTTATGCTTCGCAAACTGTAGGAAAACTATAGCCCACTCTGTGGGTTATCAGATTCTGATCCTATTCATTGCCTGAGGTTTTGCTCTCTATGTGTAAGTTAAATTGGATCCTGCTGTATTGCACCACGTTTTGTCAGTCCTTACAAAATTTTCTAGTTTCCTCAAATATCTGGCTACAACTCTCCAAATCAATGTTTCCAACTTCTCTCCCACTCTCCTGCCTTAGCGCCACCAAGAACTAGAACCTGACTGCCCTAATCCTTATCAGGATTCTAGGTTGTCTTGTGCCTAAAGAAGCCCTGCAAGCTCAAGCTGGACATTGGGCAACCTTTGTGCCTGAAGCTGCTGCTGCGTGGGCCACTCAGGAGTTTCACTGGAAAACCTGCATCTTCCACGCTCTGCCTCAGGAAATAGTCACAACTGTGACACGGACGTCTATCAGAGACACTCAAACTACAAACCAGGAAATTCATCATTACCCCTTCTGTCCTCATTCCACCATCTTAGGATGTTTCAAGCCCAACATCTAGAAATCTTCTCAACTGGCTGCCCTACTACCAAGTCTCAACAGATGGTTCAGTTAGTCCTTAATGAACAAAAAGGGACTGATAAGCAACAGACTTATATTGTCCAAGGGACGAAAGAATGTGTCTTCTTTCCTTGAATGAGAAGAGGGACTGACAAAAACTCTCTTCGACCAAACTTTAGACAGGCTCCTCTGAGCCCTCTTTTTGACTTTGCCTTGGCCTTGGCCCCCATCCTTCCTGGGCCTGCATAGCTCACTTGTAGGGAAAATCCTGCTACGTCAGTTTAGAGAGAATCTCCCACTCTTGATATCTGATCAGATTCCTCAACCTCCACCCTTAACAGCTGATCACCCTGCCTTTGGTAAGAATGCTCTTAAGTCAGTTCAACAAAATCTCCCTAACTTTGATGGTAATTTTCCTATCTTTTAGTGACTTTCCATCCATCGACCCCTCTCATTCTGCTACTTGGCTATAAATCTGTCCTTGCTGTATCCAGAGTTGAGTCTGATATCTCTCCCCTTTCGCCATAGTCCTGACACCCATTGCAACCGTCCTGATTAAACTCTTCCTTATTGTTTTAGTAGGTGTCTGAATAATTTTTCCCGTAACGCTACTCCAGGTTCCCACCCTGAGACTCAGCACGTGGCCACCACATTACCTTTCTGCCACCTGCAGGACCACATGCCGTGCCCACCTGGGGGCAGGGAAGTCAAAACAGGCATCTGTGCCAAGAAGCTCAAGGTACCTGGATCAAGGAAAGGGGAAGGCAAACGTTCCTCGTTTCTCTGGATCAGAGGGCAAGTTGGAGACCTCAGTGGCGGATACACTTGGAGGACAACCGTGCCAAGCAAAATGGACATCTCACAAGGGTCACTAGCAACACAGGCAAAAGAAAGTGTCTTGAACAGGAACAAACAAAACAAAACTGAGCAACTGTTCTAGAGTAGATGAGGGAATACCCTGAGAAATTTCCAGAAAGAACAGTGGGAAGACTTAAAAGGACTACATTTCAGCAAACGGATCAGTGATAATTTTGTTACAAAAAGGAAATGTAACTTCATTTTGAAGTTACACTCTGCCGAGGCAAAAATGTATGGGTTTCACATTCCAGAAATTAAAATGACTATGATGATCATTCCTGTTCTAAAATGCAAAGAAAAAATTCTATGCTATTCACCACTTTAAGAAGCAGAATAGAAATGATTTCTTGGATATAACACCAAACACACAGGTAACAAAAGGAAAGATAGACAAATTGGACTTCATCAAAATTAAAAACTTTTGTGCATCAAACAGTATAAAAGGGGAACTCACAGAATGGGAAAAAACATTTACAAATCACTATCTGATAAGGGATTAATATCCAGAATATATAAAGGTATGTAAATGTGTGAATAGTAGCTATGTTTAACGTGTGTATCAGTTTGGGATGATGAAAGAGTCCTGGAGATGGATAATGATGATGGTTGTACAACAATGTGAATATTCTTAAAAATGGGTAAAATGATAAATTTTATGTATATTTTATTACAATAAAAAACACAGAATAACCTAACTACCAAAACACCTGAATTTATTAAACCAATAAATTAGGAGATGGTTATTGGACTATAGAAGGATTTGTCAATTTTCAAATGATTTCCTTTAAGGAAGACACTTACCTAGAGCTTTTCTGTCTTTTCACAAACCATTAAGCATTCGTTAAAGCAGTCAAAAGCGGGTAAAAGGAAAAGGTGAAGAAAAAAAGAAAATATACCAGAGACCTTTGCAAAACTGTGTCTGTCTCTTTTTTTTTTTAATTTAATTTATTGATTTTTGGCAGCGTTGGGTCTTTGCTGCTGCATGCGGGCTCTCTCTAGCTGTGGCGAGCGGGGGCCACTCTTCATCACGGTGCGCGGGCCCCTCATTGAGGTGGCTTCTCTCATTGCAGAGCACGGGCTCTGGGCGCACGGGCCTCAGTAGTTGTGGCACGTGGGCTCAGTAGTTGTGGCTCACCGGCTCTAGAGAGCAGGCTCAGCAGTTGGGGTGCGCGGGCTTAGCTGCTCCGCGGCATATGGGATCCCCCGAGACCAGGGCTCGAACCCTTCGAACCCATGTCCCCTGCATTGGCAGGTGGACTCCCAACCACTGTGCCACCAGGGAAGCCCTGTGTCTGTCTCTTTACAAGGTTATAGAGTATTCTGTTTATATGGGTTTTCCAAATGTTTTGTTTTGAAAAAAATGAAAAACTTACAGATATGATTCAATGAGCTTCTGTATGTCATCTGGGTTCATCAGTTGTTAAGTTTGCCACATTGTCTTTCTCCCCTCCCCCTTAAAATATGTATATATAATTATTATAATTTTATTATTACTTTGGATGAGCTATTAAAGATTAGAGAGTATGCTCCAGACATCATGATTCTCTACCCCTATTTTTAGCATGTATTTCATAAAAACAATGACTCTGTATTTCATAGCTACAGTACAATGATCATATTCAGAAAATTTAGCATTGATGCAGTTCTATAGAATGCATATAAAAATTTCTCCAGCTGTCTCCTTATTGTCATTTATAGAAAAGAATAATTATCTTTTCTATCCAGAATCTAATCTAGGATATGCATTTAGTTCAAATATTGTGTTCTGTAGTCACTTTTAATCTGGGACAGTTCAGCCTTTCATGACATGAACAATTTTGAAGAGTATAGGCCAATTATAGTAAGTCTCTCAATTGGAGTTCATCTGATTCGTTTTTATGATTAGTTTTAGGCAACACATCTTTGGCAGGAATACTACACAGTGATGTTGTGTCCTTCTCAGTGCATCACATTAGGCAACACGTGACATCAGTTTGTCCATTCTTCTGCATTCTCTTGGTTAAGGTAGTGTCCACCATGTTTCTTCACTACAAGGTTACCATTTTTCCTTTTGTTATTGTAATTTGTGGGAAGTACTTTTGAGACTAAGTAAATGTCCTGCCAAAGTTGAATTCAATGGTTTTAGCATCCGTTAACGATTCTGGACTGACTCAATTATTTCTATAATGGTTGCAAAATGGTAATTTTTAAACTCTACCATTTCTTTTACTAAACATTGTTTTAAAATGTTATGTTTCATAGCAAATAAATGCAATCTTTTATATGGCATATATATCAGAAATAAATTTGTATTATGGCTGTTAAGGTGGAAAAAATGCAGTACGTATTTAACTCTCAGAAGACATTAAAAAGGAAATTTAAAAGGTATGGGAGGACTTCACTGGTGGCGCAATGGTTAAGAAACCGCCTGCTAGTGCAGGGGACACGGGTTCGAGCCCTGGTCCAGGAAGATCCCACATGCCGCAGAGCAACTAAGCCCGTGTGCCACAACCACTGAGCCTGTACTCTAGAGCTCGCAAGCCACAGCTACTGAGCTGTGTGTCACAACTACTGAAGCCTGTGTGCCTAGAGCCCATGCTCCGCAACAAGAGAAGCCATGACAATGAGAAGTCGTGCACCGCAGAGAAGAGTAGCCCCTGTTCATGGCAAATAGAAAGCCCGTGTGCAGCAACAAAGACCCAACACAGCCAAAAATTAAATAAATAAATAAATTTAAAAATAAATAAATAAATAAAAACTATGGGGAAAAGGACAAGTATTTCAGTTTTCTTTGCAAAAAGTAGAAACTTCTTTTGGATGAAAGCAGTCATTCAAGACTACACTAGTGTTCAATATAAGGTGGTCCATCTCTAAGATAAGGATTCAGAGAGTGGAAGAAACATTTTAAAGCCTGATTATAAATAACCAAGCTGAGGATAAACATCAATTGGTTACAATTAGGGATTAGTTTGGTTCTGGGTATTTACTTCTTTAAAGTTTATTTTAGATATTATCTTAAAATGGGGTATAGTAGTTCTAATTGTATTTACCTATTTTTCAAAAGTACACTTTATCTTTTCTTTTAAACATTTGAGTGTGCTAATATTTTTTCTTAGTTTCTTATACTTGAAGCCTAGCTAGACCATGACCCACAGAACTAAGGGATCATTACTCATGTAACAGCAGGATATAGTAATTGCACATAATAAACTAGGAAGAAACATCTTCAGATGCTGAACTTGCAAAAATAAACATACTAAGTGAGAAAGACCTTAACTCAGTGGTTCTAAACCCTGATAGCACACAAGAAACACCTGGGAGCATTTAAAATGCCAGGCCCCAGCTCAACCTAGTTATACCCACATAGCACAGGTATGTGGGGAAAAAAAGTCCCCAGGTAGTTCTAATGTGCAGCCAGAATTGAGGACCACCAGCTAAATCCATCACCTATTGAGGAAACAGATCTCAGGCTGGTTAAAGCTTCCTACCCACTTCTCCATTGCTTTCTTCATCCCAGGCTAATATCTTTTGCTCTTCCCAAAGCACCTTGGGATTTGGCTAGAGGACCTCTTTCTGCAGCTGTAACCACTTTTCCTTCCTGTTATAGTTCCTCCTTTGAGGCAGGACAGGACACAATAAATATTTCCATTTCTCTTGATTCCTCTCCTGCAGAGTCCCTTTCATTTAAAGTGTTTTTTTTTTTAAATGCAACAAATGAAATAATAAAACATATATTGCAGAAATTGTAGATATTGTGAAAAATTTAGTTAATTCTTAAAATATCTGTTGTTTATTGAAATATAAACAAATTTCCTTGCTTTTTATCTCTTCCAACCCTCTGGTGTTGGAGAGTTTCTTACAGTGGTCTTAAGGATCTTTAGTTTCAGTAAAGAAGTTATAATGTTTCTCTAATGCTCATTTATTTGCCTTTAAAGGTTCATAATTGCATGCAAAATGCCATCCTTCTTTTCATTTGAAAAACTGCACCTGATGAGTTTTATGGCTTCACTTCAGCAGAACCATGTAGGGCCCAGACAGGTGTCTTGTAATCTCCTTCCCTCGGCCCTGCAGCAACGCAGTAATCCCCCTGATGTAGAACAACACTGACTTCATATCCATTACTGGATGTCTTTGAACATAAAGTGCAGCTTTTGATAACAGATAGTCTTCCACAGAGGCAAGGCTAAAATCACAATAACTGACTTCAGTTGAAATAAATAGCACCAAATGCAGTGGCCTTTCTATACCAGAAAAATCCCAAGCTTGTTTTAGTGATCAAGTCAAAAGACAACTTCCAAAACCTTTGAGTCAATGTGACAAATAACCTGGCTTAAAGTTTTGCTCTCTTCTGGACACCTAATTTAGGCATGATGAGAAGAGAAAAAAATAATAATTTTCCAGTCTCCTTTTTTTTTTTTTAATTTATTTACTTTTGGCTGCATTGAGTCTTCGTTGCTGCATGCGGGCTTCTCATTGTGGTGGCTTCTCTTGTTGCAGAGCATGGGCTCTAGGCACGTGGGCTTCAGTAGTTGTGGTTCGCGGGCTCTAGAGCACAGGCTCAGTAGTTGTGGCGCACGGGCTTAGTTGCTCCACAGTATGTGGGATCTTCCCGGACCAGGGATCAAACCCGTGTCCCCTGCATTGGCAGGCGGATTCTTAACCACTGTGCCACCAGGGAAGCCCTCCAGTTTTATTTTATTTTATTTTAAAAGAGAGATTGTTATAGTGAACGCCACTACTTATTTTCTGACTTCAGCAATTATCAACGTTTTGCCAGCTTTGAAAAAAAAAATTTAATACTAGGGAGAGCGCTACAATAATTAAGACAGTCACAATGAAAAGACAAGCTGATCTGGAAAATTTTACAGGAGGAAAAAGAAAAGAATGGTAGTTAATTACTAGAAATTTGCTTTCCTTGGCCCAGCATTCAGTTTTATTTAATACTGTAAAAGAAATTGCTGAATGGTAAAGAAAATTTTCAGCTGAAACAATAACATAAGCATTGTTTTTATTGTGGGTTTTGTGAGACCCTGCCTGGGAAGAGTGGCACTGTACTTCCAGGACTGCTGCAGGGTTCTAGTTTCGAAAGATTATCGCAGATGTGAGAAATGGGGAAAGGGAGCTTTTCTCTTTCCAGGGGCATTCTGTGATAGAAAGGGCCCAGGCTGAGGACTGCTAAGATTTAGGTTCTATCCTCAGCTTTGCCGATAGGTGGCTGAGTGACCACTAACAGAATAAAGTACCATATAAAATCGGAGTTAAAAACAAAATAAGATGTAGAAGGAAATTATACAGAGCCCAAAAGTATATTAAATAAACTATAGCAGATTGAGCAGATTAGGATTTAAAATGGGTATCTTGCTAAAGAGAAAAAGGAAGAAAAATTGAACCTGAATCTAATCAGGTTAACCTCTAGGCTTAACTACCAATTATAGGGGGTAGAAGAACAAGTTAAACAACCAGAGGAAACAGCCAAAAACAGAATGGGGGACATCCTACAGAAAAACTGAGCCAGCTTCTATAAAATATTGATGCATAAGAAGGAAAAGGTGAGGGAAATGGGAAGGGGGGAGGCCCTTGTAGAATAAAAGAGACTTAAGAACCATAACAAACAAACACATTGTGTGGACAATTTTGGGATCCTAATTCAAACAAACCAACTGGGAAATACATCTTTAAGACAGCTGGGGAAATCTGAAGATGGCCTGAGCATTAGATATTAAGAAATTATTCATAATTTTGTTAGGTGTGATAATGGTATGGTAGTTTTTTTTTTTTTTGGTAGTTATTTTTTTTTTACGTTTTGCTAGAGTTGTTTACTAAAGTATTTACAAGGGAAATGACATGATATCTGAGACTTTATTTAAAACTTTTCAACAAAAGGAAGGAAAGAAAGAAAGGAGGGAAAGAAGAAAAGTATGTTGGGAGGGGATAGATGAAACAGGGTTGATAAACTTAATTTTTGTTGAAACTGTGTAATTAATACATGGGGGTTCGCTATGCTCTTCTGTCTACTTTTGTGTATGTTTGAAAATTTCCATAATGAACCATATTTTTAATGGATCTTTGGGACACTTGCAGGGGGATATGATGCTGCTGTCAGTCAACCTGTTCCTTGTGATTTACAGCTGAGAATTTTTCATCCTATTTTAAAGCAAACAATGTAGTAGCACCTAAAGGACAGGTGCAGCCATGATTCAGGTTAGGCTTATTTCAGCATTGTTATTTTGTCGTAATTCAACTATTTTTGAAGGACTATTTCCTGCTTATTCGCTGTTTTGTAACACAACCTTTTCTAGCTCTTGAATTCTGTGGTTTATGAAATACCATTTATAAATCAAACCCTGTGTGAGTCCCCAAGTTGGGCCACTTGGATGAAATGGAAGGAGTTCTTATACCTCCAGAATGCCCAGGAAAGTACATTTCATTCCGAGAACACACTCATGGACTTAGGTGAACAGGCCCTGTGGAAATTTTGAGCTTTACTAGTTAAAGTGGACAAAACTTGTCAACTCAAGGTCCTAGCCCTGGGAAGATATGAATTACGGTGCTCTCCCCAACACCAGATGAGAAGTTAACCTTGTTCAATGACAAATTTTGGTTTCATCTAGGGCCTCTGCCCATATAAGCAAAAGCTGCTAGCCAGTAGTTGGCAGGGTGTGACTTTCTTATGCCCAAAACAGATCTCTTTCAGAATCTAAAATCCTGACAAAGCCCTCTTCATAGGTTTTTAATATGCAGAAGGAAGATATCAAATAACTATTTAAGATCTGAACTTGATTTAAAGAAATATTAGCCAAGGTTTTGTACACTAAATTGCTTTTAGGGTAAATTTTCAGCAGAATTCTAAACATTTTAGAGTAGCTGTTAAACTATGAGTGAACCAAAATGTGGTTAATTTTTTTCAAAACTGGAAGAAAAGCAGTAATTTTTTAAAGGTCTTTAATGACATCTCCAGTAATATACCTCCAAATGCTCATTCTCTTTTGAACAGAGGCCCAGCATGGGAAAACTGAGGCAAGTCATAGAGATGCCAAGAATAGATTCTAGAATCAAAACCCTACCAACAATTGACATATATTAAGATATAGCCTTTAAAACATCTGGCATATATTTTTCACTGTACGTTTTAATAAAAAAGTGTGGATATGCACATAAGTGTATGGATCAAAATATTTTCACAAAGTGATTGCACCTCTGCACCCACCCCCCAGATCAGAAAACGAAACATTACCCAGTAGCCCCCTTGTTCACCACCAGGTTCAACTGCTGTAACCCCACTGTAAGACCTATTCTGTGCTCTTTCGCCACATTTTATTTTTTGTCTGTTTTAAAGTTTATATAAATGGAATCATGCAGCATAGCTTTTTTTGTATCTACCTTCTTTTGCTCAACATTCTTTGTAAATTCATCCGTATTGTTGCAGGTGCTGTTATTATCTTTGCTGAGTAGTTTTTCGTTGTATGAATACCCCGTAGTTTACCCATTCTCTTGGGGATGGGCATTTGGGTTATTTCCAGCTTGGGGAATTACAAATTGAGCTGTTATGAAATTCTCATGCTATCTTTCGGTGCACATGTGAACGTGTATCTGTTGAGTATATGTAGATGGCATTTGTTTTAATAAAAACTGAGATTTATAGTGCAGGGACCATACTTTCTTTATCTTTGTGGTCCCAGGACATACTAGTGCCTGGTACTTAGTAGATACTCGATAGATCTTTGCTAAATGAATGAATGAATAGATGATATCTGTGGCCTATGATCTTTCCTTTTAGACCTAATACCATACCACCCAACTAGTAGATTTTGGGGTGTCTTTGAAATCTTTCTGTTTATACACACATGTCAGTTTTCTTTTCTGTTAGGTGTTATCACAGAGGTTTTCTATATTATGTATCGGTGTTGTAACGGAAATGATTGATGCCCTGCAGGCCTTTCAAACAACAACATGCATATTAAGACTGCCCTCTGCCTGTGCCGTTTACAGCTTGCTTTATGCTTTGTGAACTGCCTGACACTTCTGCTCAGAGTCATTTGTCACTGAGGCTGCATTCTACATTGATCTGTCTGCTATTCTTTTTTCCAGTATACTGTAACTAGACATTTTTACTTGAATTATCTCTAGTTATGATACTAACTCTTACAAGTTGGTTACATAAACTTAAAAAAATGAACTTTAAACTAAAATTTTGACTTTTATCTTTTTGCAGCGTAGGCGTGGGACAAAAAAGAGCACTTTCTCAGGCTGCATTTATATGAAATGGGGAATGCTACGGCATATGTGGCAGGTGTTGATATGTAGCCAAAAGAAATGGCTAGCAATATTAGAATCTTACCTTATTTTTCCTTTCTCTAGTTCAGAAAATGTTACTCTTTCATTGTTGGGTGGCATTCATTAATATAACGTGAAGATGATAGAACAAGAGAGTAAAATATCACAGGCTTTTCATGAAGCTACAGACACCGACAAAGTGCCCACCCAGGTAGTCTTCCAAGTGTTGCAGGACTCAGGGTTATGTGACTCTTAACATTAGCATCATCTAGAACAGGAGACCCAACATCACTGGTAGCTCAAAAGAATTAGCTCTAAAAACATTAAAAACTAGAAATAATATATGACTTGCTACACACTTTTGCTGAAGACAAAATATCTTCATGAAGAGACTGGTTTAGAGATATTGCCCTTAAAAGGCAGGAGATACCTACAAAGAACAGTCACTTTTGCTTACCCAGTTAACTAAGAAATATCCTTCACATTTTCCCTCTGGAAAGAAAGACTTTGGGTGACAGTTTTTTATATTTTGCTGTTGTTTGGGGGCTGTGGAGTTTTCTTCTTTGTTGTTTTCAAGCCTGTAAGCAATGGGAAATGGCCTTGAACCTAAGCTCTGGAGTTTTATACCTCCTGGCATGCATGTAGCTACTTTCTGGGTCAGTGTACTTGTAATTTCTTTTTTTTTTTTTCCCTCCTAAAGTCACTTTGATATCTCATCATCATTTAAAAACTACTGTTCCCAAGGGTTCTCCCCTAGTTGTCTTTTAGATGACTGATTACAATCAAAGGAGGAGAAAAAAATAAAATCAACTTTAAAATAAACCTAAAAAGAAAATGGGAAAAATCCAAACCATTTAAATCCGTGCCATAAAACTATTTTAGAAAACCAGCTTTCTATATTTTAATGCTTTCCATGTCTGAGGCATTTCTCCAGACTTTGGTGCTATAATTGTAACACCATCTTGACACTTCTACTTTTAAGCCACAAAGTTTTTGCCTTTTCCTTTTTCAAAGAAAAAAAGTTGGAGCCAAGTGACTACTATGCATACTCATGACTCATAGGTAATGGAGGCAGCAGGGAAAGGTCCACATTAAACAAGAAGATAGAAGCCTGTGTTTTTTGATGGTGTATGTAGTAGGGAAGGTGGCCAGGGCACTGAAGCAAGGGGAATGGCTGACGTTTATACCTGCTCTAATGGGGAGTGGGAGTGGGGGTGGGGGAATGGTAGGAGACAATGACTGCAAGGACGATTCCTTGGTGGGATTCAGAAAATAGGGCCCTCTGAATTGCTCCTTCAGAGTAGATCCTCTAGGAAAGAGCCTCCTTTTCCCAGCTGAGGCAAGAGGATATCAGGTCAGATGTCAGATCCTCCCAGAGCACTGGGCCAAGTGCTCTGTGCTGGACACAACCTGTACAATCAGGGTTGTGACCATCAGATGCATGGCAGCCTTGCAATTTACCAGTCCTTTGGCTATCCCACCCTAAAAGGGGCATTTTTCCAGGTCATGTCAGCAATGACCTTTCAGCCAGCCCCATAGGTGTAGGAATTTTGAGGCATAAGCAGCTCTCCCTGAGCACATAGTTTAGGGTTGGTGGAGAAGGGGACAGGGAGAGCTTGGGATAAACAGGCTCATCTCAAGACCCTCTTTAAAAAAAAAAAAAAAAAGTCAAAATAAAAAAAGGAGCTGCAGTAGGCAGAGCTGGGGAAACTATTAACAACAGATAAAAGAAAGGAAAATCATATTTACTAAGTGCCTCTCACATGCCAGGTACTGTTAGATGATTTACTTTTTATCAATATTACCTTTTAATCATCAGGAAACCCTGTATCTTAGATATTGCCTTCTTTCTCCCAATAGGTAAAGAATCTCAGGCTAAAAGAGTCAATTGCTCAAGGTCCCATGGCTAGTAAGTGCCAGACTCAGCCCCCAAATATTACAACTCTTAAGGACCAGCTCTTTCAGTTCTCATATGTTGACACTGCCTATCTCCAGATCAGACACAGGAGACTTGGTCTGAATGGCATGGCAGAGACTAATGGCTGCCTTCCAAAAACAATTCTCTACTTCTTTTTTTGTTTGCTTGTTTTTTCCACTTCTTTTTTAAAAGCAGAACTGATTTTAGCTGAGCACGTGGCCACTCAGCTAACAGACTACATTTCCCAGCCTCCCTTGCACATTGATCACATGACTGCATTCTGGCCAATGCGATGTAAGTAGAAGTGACAAGTAGAACTTCCAGCTTCTTTGTCTCTTTCCCCTTTAGTGCTACTGAGAATATGGATATAATCTTGAGCCATGTTGTTATTTTGGGAATAAAAGTTTTAAATATGGCAGACCAAAAAGCTAGAAGCAGCCTGGGTCCCTGACTATCCACCTTCAGACTTCCTTTTTTATGAGAGAAATAAGCTATCTGGTTTAAACCACTACAAGCATACCTCGGAGATATTGCAGGTTCAGTTCTAGACCACTGCCATGAAGTGAGTATAGCAATAAAGCAAGTCACAAGAATTTTTTGGTTTGCCAGTGCACATAAATGTTGTTTATACTGTAGTCTACTAAGTGTGCGATAGCATTATGTCTAAAATAAGCAACGTACATACCTTAATTTAAAAATACCTTATTGCTGAAAAATGCTAACCATTACCTCACAATGCAGGGTTGCCACAAAACTTCAATTTGTCAAAAAGCAAACAAACAACAAAAACACAATTATCTGTGAAGCGCAATAAGGCAAAGCACAACAAAACAAGGTATGCCTGTATCTGGAGTCTCTCTTACTTGCACATGAACCTAATCTTATCAGATATAATGTAGATCTGCCACCTTATGGATCCGTACCACTGACTTCTTTTCTCTCTTCTACTTCAGTACTCTCTGGTTCCACATTTCTTACCACTCAAGCCAACATTATACCAGGTATGCTATCGCTTCTGTCTGATGCTGAGCCTTAGCTAGGACACTGGTCCATACTAATAGGTTTCTTTGATTTAAAATTTTAGTTAAGCAAGGTCAGTTCCTTCCCTAGGAAAATTCTTTAAGGCTGATTTCCTTAGCCCTTTCAGCAAAAAGCTCTGCTCACCACCTGCCTGTCTTTGACAGGTCCCCCCAATTTTTGTCATATCCTTCCCCCAGAAAATGAGTACTTATGCATCCTAACTTACAAAACTAAGGGATATCAGTCACCTGCATGCTCCATAAGGAAACCCTGGCTACTCCTAGATGACTTGTCCTTCTACGCAGTGAGAGAAACAAGGGGGTTACCTTCTGGTTCCCAGATATGCAGGCTTCATGAACAGGAGCGTCATGTGCATTTGTGTAGGTTGTGCATTGCATAAGGACGTTTGCCCTGAGAAAAGGGCACTGTATTCTAATAAGCACAAAGGAGCTATGTGATGTGATGGCCAAGCCATTGCTTGCAGGACTCTACCTGCTCAGGCACTGTGTGAGATAGTTGCGTACCACCTGTTTGTGACAACAAGACTTTAACCTCTATTAATCTTAGTTTTCTCATCCATAAATACAGATAAATTTCCAGGATATATGTTTTCTCCTCTATGAGGTAAGGAAAATACCTTACCTGGAAGGTAAGGAAGAATAGATAGGTTTTAAAGTTCTCCACAAAGTCTAAGAAATTCTGCCCTATTTTCTCTTTACAGAGACACTGCAACCTATGTGACCCAATCTAAAATAGTCACAGTCCAGAGTCATTCTCTATTACATCACCTTGCTTTATTGTCTATATCATCTGAAAATATTCTGTCATTTATTATTTACTTGTTTATTGTCTGCCCCCTCCCTCTGCATCCCCACTGTTCTAGAATATGAGCTACACGAGATCAGGAGCCTTGCCTGTCTTGTACATTGCTGTATCATCCAAGAGTTCCTGGCACATAGTAGGTTTTCAATAAATACTGGTTGACAAATGAATGGATAATTTTGATAGTACTGTAAAAATTTTCTAAAAGTTCCACAAAGTACTATTACTAGTAGTAATTCAGGGTTTTGATCATTCATATATTTCTCTCATTGAGAGCTTGACTTTCCTTTAAGCCACTTATCACTTTTACTGTTGTGACTTTTAAAGTTTACAGGGTAAGAATATGGAAGTGAAAGACAAAAGAAAGGCTGAAGTGCCAGTGTGTAAACGAAGAAGCCAGGGGGTTATTTCTTTGCTTTTATGCTGTGCCTGAGTTGAAGACAGCAGTTACATTATTTTACTCTTTCAGAAACAGCATTTTAAATACACATCTGAAAGGTCATCAGTTCAGGCTTTTTGCCACAGTAGAAGAAATCTACCAAAGAATAACCAAGGGATGGCTGCCTTACTCTGAAGTAGAATGCAAACTCACAGGTGATTGGTGAGCCTTTATTTGTTTTGTGTGCAGAATCCCCAAAAGGCATTCCTCATTTCAAGAAAGGTCAGGTGTTCCACACTCCCTATAACCTCTCTCAAGTAGTCAGGCCCGTCAGGAACTCCTCTCAGTGCTTCACATTCCAGGATTCCTGCCAGCTTGCTACTTGTGGAGCAGTCAGAGTATGTATTTGGTTTGTTCCTCAAAGCTATGGCCATCCCTTTTTAAAAATCAGCTTTCGGGCTTCCCTGGTGGCGCAATGGTTGAGAGTCCGCCTGCCGATGCTGGGAACACGGGTTCGTGCCCCGGTCCGGGAAGATCCCACGTGCCGCGGAGCAGCTGGGCCCGTGAGCCACGACCGCTGAGCCTGCACGTCCGGAGCCTGTGCTCCGCAACAGGAGAGGTCACAGCAGTGAGAGGCCCGCGTACCGCAAAAAAATAAAAAAATAAAAATCAGCTTTCTTTCGATTTCATATAGGTGCTCTATTATTCAGGCTTAAGAGAAATAAAGAGTAAGAGGTAGAAAGGAAAAAGGAAAAATAAGGAGGGGAAGGTCTGGTCATGACTGCTGCTGTGAAATATCAAAATGCCATTGACATTACCCTAGTTATAAACAGAATAGAGATGCGCAAGCAGCATTTTCAGGGTGTGATATGTGTCCTTAAAACTAAGAAGGGGTAAAAATGAAATGGGATAGAAAACAGACCAAGAGTAAAAAAGCATAAGAAGAAAATAAGCAGTAGAAGAGAATCCCTTCTGATTACTCAGAGAACTTGTTAAATTACATTTAAAAAAGAGAAATAGTCCAATGCAACTTCATCTCTTAAGTATCCTGACTCTTTAGTTTAAGAAAAAGCAGATGTACTGAATATAGTAGTGAAGATGTTTCTTCTTTTAAATAAAGATGCTACAGTTTCCTGTTATATGAACTGTTGTTAATCAAGTGGATTTTTGAAAAATAATGTTTTGCCATTTGATCATTTTATAAAATGTAATAGAATTTCAAGATTAGAAAAGTAACTTTTTGGTAAGATAAAGAACATATATAATATGTCCATAGATGAAATATTTAAAAATACATTAAGATGGATATGTAGATATCAGCAACAGAGAGTTCTCAAATACAGAAGACAAATTAGCAAATTCATGAATAGAGTTTGGTTCAGTTTCATCTTAGGATAACAATTTGTTCACTTAAGTAAGATTCTGGATCTCGATTAGCACGTCAGTATATAAAGGTATTATTTGAGCTTTGGTTCCTGCTTTTAAAAAACACTTATATATTCTTTGAAAATGGTATCAGTCACTAGTGCTTATTAATGCTAGAACTGGAAGACAACGACAACTCAAAATGGTTAGAACTGGGCTTCCCTGGTGGCGCAGTGGTTGAGAGTCCGCCTGCCGATGCAGGGGATGCGGGTTCATGCCCCGGTCCGGGAAGATCCCACATGCCGCGGAGCGGCTGGGCCCGTGAGCCATGGCCGCTGAGCCTGCGCGTCCGGAGCCTGTGCTCCGCAACGGGAGAGGCCACAGCAGTGAGAGGCCCGCGTACCGCAGAAAAAAAAAAAAAAAAAGGTTAGAACTTAATGTCTATGATACTGTGGTAAGGTACCACAATGAGATATTAAAACGAGATTAGGCTTTGAAATCAACCTGACTCTACCACTTACTCACAAGATCTTTAATAAACTACTTAAATACTGAGCTTTTGCTTCACCAGCTTTAAAATAGGGAGATTATTACCTACCTCACAGAGGTCTTGTCAAAATCAATGTAATGTATTTGAAAGCATCTTGGTCTCTGCTGGGTACACAAGTACTCAATAAATGTTAGTTTCCTCAGCTCACCTGCTTAGGAAATTTCTACATGCAAAATACTCTAATTTAAAATATTACAACATTTAGATTTTCTGAAACAATCCTAAATAAAACGTATACACAAGGGAAAAAATAAGACTCAATTTACCGTGGGATGCATACTTATAAGGAGGATTGTAAGCCTTTTGAAGTCAACAAAAGACAGCTATTGAATTTAAATACTTCCTTTTGAAACCTAAAGTGTTTTACAAAAATATGTAGACTGTATTATCATGATATCAGGAGCCATGGCATCATGGATCATGATAACTATTATGATTACTATATTGGTTTCAGCTTTCTCAGTTTATAAACTCAGAATAGGCTACATTTGGCAGACATCAAACTGAACTGTAAGATTGGCTTCTGACTCACCAAGCTCCTCTCTCGATATGACTGCTATTTCATGAATTTAAACAAGTGCCACAAGTGCTCATTTCCATGTGTGACGTTATTGATAAGCTTCCAGGTCTCAAACTGGTGAAGACAGCCAGATTACAAGCCATTTCGCTTAGTGTGAACGATGAACTAGCTTTAATATAGCCCCTGTCAAGATTTTCAGTTAAGTTCCTCAAATATTAGTCAATTACTTTAGTATGAACACAACTAGCGACTCATTTTCCAACATATAGTGGAAATACAATGGATAGAACAGAGAGTCTTGTGACAGAAAGATCTTTAGAGGCATCCAAGACTGAATGGCACCCGCTAGAAGCAATAAAATCATCATGGTGTACTACCTCAAGGGTAATTCAAATGAAAAACGATTCCAAATCATGTAATAAGAATAAGAAGATCCAACAAAATTCTGAGTTTTCACATGATGATGACTATAGAAGTCTTTTTTTTAAAGAAATGGCAGATGTAAGATTTGAAAAAAAATTTTCTTTTCCCTCTGTTTCTCTTGCTTTGCTGATTGGTGCATGAAGTTGTCAACTGCAAACTCCCCAAGGAGCCCCCAGAATGATCTGTTGATCAAGCATGGCTAAGTTTGTTAAACCTGTTGCAAGGAGGGAAAGGACAAGTTGGACAGAGTCTTAGGAATACCTCAGAGGGAAAGGTCAGAGGCAGAAGTGTATAGGGTTGGGGTGTGGGTCTTTTAAAGTGGGGCTCAGGTTAAGACTGGGAAAAGTTTATGAAATGGTAGTTTGGGATTGATGGACACAGCTAAGAGAGGGTCTTAAGGCAAGTCTGGACAAATAAAGTCATTTGGTAAGAGAACCATTTGCCCAGGTAATTAATCTATTGTCCTGAGAATGGTGTTGTTTGCTCCAATGAGTGATTATTGTTCAAAAAATTGGTTTTGGGGAATTTCCCAATACAAACAATGAAATTATTTACTGCTCTACAAGTTTATCTTCCTGAGCAAGAATTTCCTAGAACAAATAGTAAGTCACGTTGCCACGGGTGGTCTTAGTTGTCAGTCCTAGTAGTTAAGCTATGTGGATACAAGTGGAATCAGTTCTCATTGCCCAGTATGGTACCCCACACTGGGCAGAACCTCAGCATTGAATTGAATATTGAATGAGGAATAAAAAAGGGAGATAGGGGGTCAGTCAACAAAGGGATGTGCAAAATAATTCCAAGGAGACTTGAATAACGTTACCTGCTTTCTCTAAAAGAACAGGTTTGAAGGACTTCAAAGTTCAAATTTTGGCCCAAATGGTCCAGATAGATCTGAACTTCAAGGAGTAGAGGCCAGCTTCCCCCTCCCTCACCGAAGCAATTAAACTCCAATATAGAAGTATTAAAAAAAAAAGAAAAAAAGGAGTAGAGGCCAGAGAGAGATGATTCAGCTGAAGCTTATACAGACCTGATTAATCTATTTGACTGGTCTGAGATGCAAGGATCTGATGGTGTGTTCCTTGCAGGCTGCACCTGCCCTGCCCATTCAATTTGCTATCCCTAATGTGGGATACTGAGTCATTAAGTGCTCCATATATGACTGCTGAAATGAATGAGGTTCTACTAAATGTTGTAGATTTGTCTCTGAATGGGGAGCTAGAGAGACCTGTAGATGCAGGTGTGCCTGGTTGGTAATGAGGCCATCCACGTTTAAGAAGCTGAGAACTAACCATAGTGAGAATCTTGGACTAAGAAAAGACTATGAAGATGCTTAAAGGACACAGAAACAGATGAGGTAAAGGAGAGCGCAGAGAAGAGGAGACACCTGATAATTAAAAATAGCTTGTGTTTACACAGCGCCTTTTCCTGCACAAAGTGTTTTCATTTGTTATTTTATCTGATCTTCACAACATTCTTGTAAAGAAAGTAGAATAGGCATTATCACCATTTCATGGATGAGAAAGTTGCAGCTCAGAGATGGTTAAAGCGTCTCGTCCAAGGTCACAACACTGTAAAATTGCAGATGGGGCTCTTGGGCCTGAATCTTCTGAAGCATTTTGCAACTGCTCAGAATTGGAAGCAGAACTAAAACTGTGAGAAGAGTGAGAGAAGTGTCTCTCTTTACCCCTCCATCCATAAGGACCAAGGTTTGCCGAGCTGTAAGTTCTGTAAATAGACAAGAGTGTGGTGTGAACTGTAACAATGGGAACCGCTGATGGAGTTGCTGGACCCCATACACTCTGCCTGGGTCCCCTGAACATAGCCTCTGAGCACCAGAAGTCTACACTGCCATCATTTAAGCACAGATGACTGTTTTTACGCCAGTTTTGCCTGGCCACATGCTCCCACAGACAGCAAAATTTCAGTATCCCTGTCTGTCTGGGCTTAAGTTTTTGGCGAGAATTTCCTTCTCTTGTGAACATCTTGGAAAGCTTTTTAACTGAGCACAAAGATGTTTATTTTGAGAAGCAAAAGGGACTAACTAAATCCAAAAACAAGCCCTACCTCTCCCACCAGATGCTTCTTACTTTTAAAATATAAGGTATTTTGCTACCCCCAGTATCTAATAATAGGTAGAGCCCACAGGTGACACTACCTGGGATGGCTCAGAAGATACTGGTGATTCTCTGTGTGACTTCAAGCCCTGGAAAGCTATTAGGAATCTGGGGTGGAGAAACATTGAGGGAAGTAGAAAGGGAAAGAAGTGATAGGTCTAGGAGGGGGAGAGTGGTTATAACCAGGGGGACTGGTTCCAGGACTACCCCCCCTCCCCCACCCCGCGCAGGTACCAAAATCCGAGAATGCATGAGTCTCTTATACAAAATGGTACAGTACAGTTGGCCCTCCTTATGCAGATGAGGAACCCGCGGATGCCGAACCAAATGTATTATGAAGCTAGGCAACCAACCATGATGCAGCTGGCCCGGCAATGGTCTGCTTCCATCTCAAGTATCTTTTGGAACGGTTTTCACAGTGCTTTTAGAAGCGGTCATGTCCAGGCATAGACGTCGTGTGTTAGGCCCTAAGGATAGTGGCAAATATCACGTGGTCAGTAATTTTTGAGGGATGTTGATACACAATCATGTCACTTTAGAATTATACTTTATAGTAATTGGTCCAGGTTTCTCACTTGAGAGATAGGAAACTAAGACAGAAAATTAAGTGACTTTCGCAAGGTCATACACAATTCAGCAGTAAATCTAGGTGTATAAGGCAAGACTCTCGAGTTTTGTGGTCATTGCACTGCACTGCGAAACAGTGATTCCGAAAGCTAACATTTCTTTTTTCTTTTCTTTTTTTTTTTAAAGGTTCTCTTCTTTCCACACTGGATTTCTCGCTCTTTTACAATGCTGTCAAACTTCCCTTCTAGTGTGAAAGGACCTGACAAAGAAAAGGCTTTCTTAACTGAAGTTACAGGTAAAAGGACCTTTTCTAAAAGTTGTGCTTAGAGGCCCAGACTTTAAAGTTTCTCTTGAAGTATCCAATAGAAATGCGGTAGTAGGGGTAGGGATTCAATGAAAAAGGGAGAGAACTGAACTTCCTACAAGTGAGAAGGCAGATCCCTGAGGGCTTGGGGACAAGCAGAAGGACATTGGTTTAAACCAAGATGAAACCTTAATTTCCTCATAGTGGAAACTGGCAAAAATTCATGATTAGGTCCTTGAAGTTATTGTTTGCTTGCTGTATACAAAACCCTTTATGAGCCGTTAATTAGTACAGGAGAGAATCACACCACTAGCACCAGCAGATGGTGTAAAGTTATAAATCAGTCTGGTTTGGGGAGGTAGGAGATTAATTTGACTTAGAGCAATACTCTTTGTCTTCTAGAAAAAACTCAGGTGTAGGGGCCAAGTAGGAAGGGATGCCTCTGGGATCCCCTAACACTCACGAGCTCTTAAACTCTTAGTATTCAGTTTTCCAATTGCATGCCTCGCTCCTACAATTTTACACCAAACACCATAGTGCTTTTGCCATCAGGTCCTATGATTTACAGGTAGACATTCAGTTTTCTTGATTGCTTTTCAGTCTCTGTAAATTCATTTTATTCTTCCTTTTATGGTCCCAAAGACTCTAAATCCCCCCCCCCTCTCCCAACACCATAATCACACGGCACAGTTTCTCTTCTTTCTCTTAAGAAAGAAATAGCCATTGGATTTTATGTTTCCTCTCGCTCCTGAGGGAAGGAAGCGATACCAGTTTGAAAAAGTCCTTGTTAATATTGCTGTTCTAGGCAAAGTATTACTTTACTTTTTAGCTGGACGTGCCTTACTTCCTGGGATTTGTTTTCTGAAGTTAACTCCTGATTTCAACTCAGGTGCAAAGAAATTCTGACAAGCCAAGAATCAAACCAAGGGGCAGAAGGTAAGGGTTACTTATCTTTTAGGTCTAATAGCTACAGTTGCAGACGTTCCAAAAGGGAAAGCAGTAGCAGTAGCAAAGCAAGTCAAGGCTGCAAGTTTAACTGCCGCATCAATGAAGATAAGAAGCAACCAAAGTCATTAGGGTATTGATTTTTGATTCTTCTCCCAGACAGCATTCTCAAAATTTTGAGGGTTCTTTTCTTTTCCAGTTAGCTAAATTGCAATGGACTGAAGTTTACATCCTCCCAAATTCATATGTTGAAATCCTAACCTCCAAGGGGATAGTATTAGGAGGTGGGGACTTTGAAGGGTGATTAGGTCATGAGGGTGGTGCCTACATGAATGAGATTTGTGCCCTTATAAAAGAGACCCCAGAGAGATCTCTCACCCCTACCACCTTGTGAGGTCACAGTAAAAAGACAGCTGTCTAGGATGTAGGCTTTCACCAGACACAGAATCTGACAACCCCTTGATCTTAGATTTCCCAGCCTCCAGATTGTGAGAAATAAATGTTCGTTGCTTTTAAGCCACCCAATCTATGCTATTTTTTTTATAGTGGCCCAAATAGACTAAGACATAAATAAATGCAGAAATGTTTCTTGTTTGGCTGTAGTGATGTTTCGGTTTTCCAGGTAGAAACATTCTTCCTGACTCCTAATAAGTATCAAATTGTTGGAATTCCATCACTTACAGCTTATATTCCTAGGAACAATTTAGGGCTTTTTCATCCCTCTGACATTGAAGCTTGAATTTCAAAAATTGTCCTTTCAATAGAATTTCAAGGAAAATAATTCAAATGATGAAACTACAGTGGTTTGGTCTTTTAGGGTTCTTTTCTTCCCCTCTTTGGATTACAAAGTTACACTTTTCTCATCTATCACCACACAACACTTAGACATCTCAGAGCAAACTGACAAGCTGTTGCTGACCAAAGAACTGAGACATCAATCCCCAGGTCACCTGCTTTTGTGAAGCTGTTCAATGAATTGGGAATTTTATTTGGAGCACAAAATACCAAAACCTGTTTTACGTTAAAGAAGTGTGGTGTTTTTAAAATATGTTCAAAAATCTTTAACACACCTCCTTTCAAAAGGTGGAAACTTCCCCTCCCCTTGAATGTGAGCAAGACTTAGTGAACTGCTTCTGATGAATAGAATATGGCAGAAGTGATGCTATGTGGTGTCCAAGGCTAGGACATTAAAAACGATTGCTTCCGCCTGGCTGTCACTCTCTTGGATCACTTGTTTGGGGGGAAGCCAGCTGCCATGTCATGAGAGCACTGGAGCATCCCTTGGAGAGGTTTATGAGGAGAAGACCGCCCCCCAAAACCAAGTGACATGTGTGAGCCATCTTAAAAGGGCATCCTCTAGCCCCATCAAGGCTTCAGATAACTGCAGCCTCAGCTACAATAATATCTTGACTCTAGCCTCCTGAGAGACCCCAAGCCAGAACTACCCAGCGAAGCTGCTCCAGAATTCCTGACCCACAGAAACTGCCAGAGATAATAAATGTTTATTGTTGTTTTAAGCTACTAAGTTTTGGGGAAATTTGTTATGCAATAAAAGATAACTAATATAGGAAGCGATTAGCAGAGGATACTGTTCTATTTTTGAAACCCTTGAAACGAAAATAACAATTATTGTACAATCAGAGAATTCTTTTTTCCAGCTATTTACATTTTATTCTCATTCATTTGAATCACATAAATCCCACTCATAATGCTCCTACTTTTCTTTCCGTCTGTTAACATCTGAAAGGTTGATATGCATTATTTGCATGTGAATGTGTAGATGTGAATGGAGCAGAAATGCCAAAAAGTTAAGAAAACTAAAAACTAGATATGACACCCCTATTACTCATTAAATATTTTACATCTTTTATCTCCTTTAAAATTCTTTTCTGTCTTGGAGAAACATACTTTAGTTTTGGATTGGTGATAGCTCCAAGGGACTACATGATGTTAGGGGCTCATTACCACTTGAGTGAACTGCTGATAAATCCTCACCTTTGCCCTCTGGCAAGATTCTCTTCTAAAGGCACAGACCTGACTATATCACATTTTCACTTAAAAACTTTCAAAGATTATTCATTAGATTCTGGATTGAGGTCAGTCATCAGCTCCCCAACCCCATGTGTGGTTATATACAGGGCTCAAAACAAGATAATGTCTGGGAGAATGTTTTATAAACCATAGGGCATATACAAGTATGACATATCCTCTTCCTTAATGTTATATAATACCTCATAAGGTCTTCCATTTTCTAAGGGATTAGAGTCCACTGGCAACCTGGGGATAGTGAACCTGTTTTCCTTGGTGATTAGGTTTACTGGAGTCTTTTGGATTTGTTAATATTTTGTACGTAACGCAAGACTGTGGATCCTCTCGTATCCCTCTGCCATAATCTTCATCTTTATGGACTTGCGATCCTAACTCATTTGTTTTTTTAAGAAGAGCATTTTAAAAGCAAAGGCAAATCCATCTCTAGTCAGGTTGGCTATTAATGTAATCTGCCTGAAATGGTGGGTGGGAATTGGTGACCAGCATCTTTCTGCTGTACAACACAGGGGAGGAATAATATCTTTTTCCTTCTACCCTTCTAGGTTCTTGGCTGGGACTTTGCAACAAAAGACAGATTAATAAGAAAAGAGCATACAAATTTACTTAATATAAGTCTTACATGACACAGGAGCCTTCATAAGGGAATGAAGACCTGAAGAACAGGTTAAACCTGAACATTTTTGTACTAGGTTTGATAAAGAGTGGAAAGTAATGGAAAAATGTGATAGGACAAAGGGTATAAGCTATGGGTGGTAAACTGGGGGACACTTAGCAAAGCCTGTTTGCTCAGATTCCTCCCAGTGTCCCTCTGTCTTTGGAGATAAGGATGCTCTTTTCCTCTGGGTACGGAGAGGGCACCTCTCACATGAGGGTCTTACGACCTGACCTTCAAGTAGAAGGTCAGAGAATCCTTCCAACACCTCTGTTTTTCAAATTCCTTCAGCTTAAAATATTCCATATGCCAAGGTGCCATACTTTGGAATAGCATGTCCGAAACCTCATCACCATTAATCCATGAAATTTGTAAAGTCGGGAGTCATGCTGAAATCACGTAGGGCCAATAGCCAATCATTTCCCAGCATTTCATTAACTGGGTGTGATCTTTGGTAATCTGCATTTGTGCCAGTTACTAAATTTTTACTTTAAATTCCAAACCCAGTCTTTGATACCCTGCTCTGCATTTCTGCTTTGCCAGTGGCTCCATGCGAGGCTCTGCAAGTGACGGGTGGGTGTGGAGGGAGACTACAAGGCTGGAGGAGGAAGATGGGACTTGCTTCTTCCTGTTTTCTCTTTGCTTCTGGTTGGCTTCCAGTCAGCTTGGGGGTCCTGTCCAGCAACACTTCTTCAACCCTAAAGCAGCAGTTCCTTCCCACAGTACCAGATGAATCCAGCTGTAGGACCAGTTTTATCCCCACCCGGATAGTGGGGACCCTTTCCTTAGATGTCTGAGTTTCACCTTCTCAAGATCTTCTTTTAAGTTTTGAAGTTTTAATAATTCCAATCTTTCTTCTCCTAGCCCCAACAGTGTGTGGCAGCCATGAGAATGCCCCTCACAGACCTTCAGCTATAGGGAGTATAATCAGGATTGAGAGATTTCACAAATAAAAATATAGGATGGATGCCAGTTAAATCTGAACAACAAACAATTTTTTTTTTTCTTTTTTTTTGCGTTACGCATGGCCTCTCACTGTTGTGGCCTCTCCCGTTGCGGAGCACAGGCACCGGAAGCGCAGGCTCAGCGGCCATGGCTCACGGGCCCAGCCGCTCCATGGCATGTGGGATCTTCCTGGACCGGGGCACGAACCCGTGTCCCCTGCATCGGCAGGCGGACTCTCAACCCCTGCACCACCAGGGAAGCCCAACAAATAATTTTTTAATATAAGTATGTCCAATGCAATATTTGGGATATACTTATACTAAAATTTTATTCATTGTTTATCTGAAATTCAAATATAACTGAATGTCCTATATTTTATCTGGCAAACCTAAACTTAATTGACCATACTAACTGAGCATGCCAGAACATCGGGGCAGATTCCTGGGAGACTTAGGACTCCTCTGACCAGCCTCTTTGGCTCAATAACTTTCCTATAGCTTTGCAGGAACTTCTTCAGATTTTATGGGCTTTTCTTTGTCACCCAGGAGATACCTGCATGTCAGCCTTCCCTGCTCCCTCTGGGTTTCCTTTATACAGGAATTTCCCCTAATAAAATCCTTGCAGGTTCAATCCTGTCTTAGTATCTACCCTGAGGTAGGCTAACACAGGGTATAACAGCTTCATACAGTTCCTACTTGTAATGCTTTAGAATTCCTCTTTACCCTTTCAATTGCCTAGTAAACAACTTACTACCTTGCTAACAGTTCTTTGTATTAAATCTTCTCTCTTCAGATAATTGATGTGGTTTCTGTCTCTTGACCCGACTCTGACTGAGTACCCGTGAGTTTCGTGAGAACTCTGAATTGCTCCAGGAAGTTTAAAAGGCTAAGCCACTCCATTAAAGGGATGTGGGGGCTTCCCTGGTGGCGCAGCGGTTGAGAGTCCGCCTGCCGATGCAGGGGACGTGGGTTCGTGCCGCGGTCTGGGGGGATCCCACATGCCGCGGAGCGGCTGGGCCCGTGAGCCTTGGCCGCCGGGCCTGCGCGTCCGGAGCCTGTGCTCTGCGGCAGAGGAGACCACATCAGTGACAGGCCCATGTACCGCAAAAAAGAAAAAAAAAAAAAAAAAAAAAGGGATGTGGGATGTTCATTTTCCTTTAATTTCCCTTGTTATTTAACACAGAGCTGGCAAAGCAGGTTGAGTGAGATGACCGCCTGATAGAAATGTGGCATCAGACATTGGTTACGTTGTGTTCGATATTGGGAGCCACATTTGGACACACTGAAAACTAGAAAGCCTCTGCAGGAAACTCATCATGAAAATAACCAATCTTGAAGCCATTCTAAGGAGGGGCATACTTATTTAATCTGAAGAAGACAGACTGCAGGAGAATGGGGTGACTGTTCTCAGGTATCTGAAGATCAGTCATATGGAAGCTGGATTAAACTTATTTGCATGCCTCCCAGTGTTAGAACTGGAACCAGTCAGCAGAGCTAGAATAAGACATGTGGGCTCATAATTTGGTAGCAATGCAAACCTGTATTCCTTTAATATTTGTTAAACATGTATCTGGCAAAAGTGGGAGAAACCAGGGCTTCCCTGGTGGCGCAGTGGTTGGGAGTCCGCCTGCCGATGCAGCGGACACGGGTTCGTGCCCCGGTCCGGGAGGATCTCACATGCTGCGGAGCAGCCGGGCCCGTGAGCCATGGCTGCTGAGCCTGCGCGTCCGGAGCCTGTGCTCCGCAACGGAAGAGGCCGCAACAGTGAGAGGCCCGCATATCCCCCCAGCAAAAAAAAAAAAAAAAAAAAGTGGGAGAAACCTTTTTTTCGGCCAATGAAAATGTGTAGTTCTTTCTGCTCAAAACAAAGGATTTATTAATGTGGTACTATAACAATACACTCTTAACTTTTTGAAATTTTTTTCCAGGTTTTATGTCACTCTCAACTGGATAGCCTAAGTCACGTATGCTCTCTTAAGTAAGAATAGAGGCGATTTACATTAAATATCCTGTCCAAATATATTTGAGTTCCTTTATCTGAGTTTCATGTTCGCACACATTTCCTTCTTTTATCCAAATACGTACTGTATTATAATCTTAGGTTATTTTATAATTACCTCAGTGGGAAAATTATGGCCTAATAAAGGGTTTGTAATTTGTAATAATAAAATAAACACCCATTCCTAGTAAATATTATGGCATTATTTGGTTTGGGAATTTCAGATGACCAAATTGTTAGACGCTAGTGGGAAAGTTCTGGAGTTGGGGGACTAGCCCTTATCTATCTGCCTTGTGTTACTCATGCATTTGCCTCTAAAAAATACTCAACAGAGATCGCTTAGTGTAGATGAGGAATATACATTTTTAAATTTCCCCTTGAAAGCACTGTTTAATTCCACTTAGCAGAGCCAGTTTACATGACCTCAGTTATGTGAGGAGTGATATGTGTTAACTCGTACCATTTTACAGTTGAGCTTAGGGATATTTTAGCACCCCTTTTTATTTTATTTTATCTACTTATTTATTTTTTTTGCGGTACGCGGGCCTCTCACTGTTGTGGCCTCTCCAGTTGTGGAGCACAGGCTCCAGACACGCAGGCTCAGCGGCCATGGCTCACGGGCCCAGCCGCTCCGCGGCATGTGGGATCCTCCCGGACCGGGGCACGAACCCGTGTCCCCTGCATCGGCAGGCGGACTCTCAACCACTGCGCCACCAGGGAAGCCCTTAGCACTCCTTTTTAAATTAATGCTCAGGAGCTGCCTGTTTTTTCTACACCTTAATCCAAATCTCTAGTAGGTAAAAATTACAGGGGAGTATATTTCTGCCGGTATACACAAGACCTCACTAAGAACTAGAGTTTCTAACAATAAACTGAGCTACCTTGCAACGCACAGTGTTCCTCAACATTGACCATCACTAGTCATGGACATTACAGAAAAGAATCCTGCATTGGGAAGGAAGACAAACTGGAATAATAGACAGAAATAACTTCACATAAATAAATGTAAACTCCTGTCTTGTTATGCTTTAACAAGTTGTGGGAGGCTGGCAAAACAATAGTTCATATAAAAATATGTTAAGAAATAGTCTATGATACTTGAAGATAAAGCAACAGAGAAGGCTATATGTCCTTTCAATGTCATCCTGGGACACTGTTTAACAGTCCCACTTAAGGACTTTTTAATTTTCTAAGAGTGACTTTGTTTGGCTTTGTTATTTAGTATCAGTTAGAGCCCAGGAACTATGAAGGTAGATGTTACCTTGTAGGTTTTTACCTGATGGAGATGCAAATGATTTCTCTTTGGTGGGAAACATAATCTCAAAAGTTACGATTTATTGACTGATAGGGTATTAAATAGATTTTTTTCTAACTTAAAAAAACTTATTTCAGTGTGCACTTCTTGCTGGACTATATATTTCTTAGTTTCTCAAATAGTTTTAAACCAGTTTTATTATCTTACGTTTCCTTTATGAATGAATTGAATACATTTTTTGACCTGTGTTTATTCTATATTTCTACGAAAGCCAAGTTTTTAACTTTTGAAAATTATATTTGACAAGTACATGAGTTAAAAAGTGACATGGCCATCCAAATTATGAAATATCAATAACTCCAGAATTCAGAACACACTGTTCACTGAACTAATCAGCTGACACCTGTGGCATTTGATTAGGTTCTGGGTCCCCCACTTTTAGAATGACACTGTCTGAACAAGAAGAGAGCAGCTTATATGATGAGAGGTCTGGAAAACACAATAGATGAAATATTAATACAACTAAGGAACAAAGACTTACGAGGGATGTGTTGTGCCGGTTTTTAAGTTTAATCTCTGATTGCATCAAATGTGACAAATCTCAGTGCTATATGTATTGAGGAAAGTCATTAACCTTTCTAGGTCTCAGTTTCATTATTTGTAAAGTGAATGAGTTGGACTAGCACTAAAATCCTAAGATAACTATAATCAATATTGAAATTTTATTGAACAAAGGAAGAATTAGATTTATTCTGTGCATTTCCCAAGAGTATGACTAAACTCTCTGGTTAAAAGCTATAGGAAAAAAAGGCTTCCCTGGTGGCTCAGTGGTTAAGAATCCGCCTGCCAGTGCAGGGGACACGGGTTCAAGCCCTGGTCCGGGAAGATCCCACATGCTGCGGGGCAACTAAGCCCATGAGCCACAACTAGTGAGCCTGTGCTCTAGAGCCCGCAAGCCACAACTACTGAAGCCTGTGCACCTAGAGCCCATGCTCTGCAACAAGAGAAGCCACCACAATGAGAAGCCCGCGCACTGCAACGAAGAGTAGCCCCAGCTCGCCGCAACTAGAGAAAGTCTGCGCACAGCAACAAAGACCCAACACAGCCAAATTAATTAATTAATTAATTGATTTTTTAAAAAGTTATAGGAAAATAGACTTTTGGCTGAGTGTAAATAAAAGTTTTCTAACTATGAGAATTGTTCACAAATAGAACAAGCTATCTTGTGAAATACTGAGTACTAGGGCCATTTTGGAGGATCCACTGAGATATTCAAGTGAACTTTACCTGCTGGTGCTATTAAACTGCATGGCCTGAGAAGTGATTAAACCCAGACACATCTTTTCTTGTTTCCCATAGTGAATGCCAAATGGCTAACTCTGCATTTCTAAAGATTTTCTTTCTTTTTCCTGATTTTGTGTTTTTGTTTCTGTTCTTAGACAAGTCTGCTAGTCTGTTTAAATTAACTTATGGTCAAGCATAGTTGTGTCCTGGAGCAGATTATACTGGTTTGTGAGAATCAAATACATGTATCCCTTCCCAATTCTGCATTCATGACATTGTGTTGGTAACACAATTAAAAAGAGAAATTATAGGAAAATTTACACCACAGAAATAGGCACACATTAGGGTTTGTTTTAGGGGACAGCTGGTGTATATGAACCTATGTGTGTCTTTTCACAACTAGACCCGGGCAATAGTAAGTCCATGTCTTGTCTCTAACCACTAGACAGGTCTCAACTGCATAATCTAGAGAGCATCCTAGTAAAACTTGCGGGTTGCGCCATGTCTTTTTCTAGAGTCAGAGCCAAGACTGCTAAGCAGGTCTCAACTCCATAGTTTAGGGTTGGCCCTGTGTGTGTATATATATATATATATATATATATATATATATATATATATATATAGTTCTAATATGCACATGGCTGATTATTATGGGGAATTTGGTTTTTCCATCTGACCATTTGACAATCTCTGTCAGGTGGATAACGCGGATCTATTTTCTATCAGGTGAGAGACGACATCTAATCCAGTTTGTCAGTATTTTTCTTTGGCTATTTATCTACTGTGAGCTCAAATTGATTAAGAAACTATTTGTGTCCACTAGAAAGGAGAACAGCCCTTCGAGAACCAGACCACCAGAAGTTTTGTTTCTGAGTTTACTCCTGACCTGTAGCTGACGTTATAGAGTTGAAGCCAGCCAATTCTCTATAATTGAGAAAAGTTTTTCTCTCATTGTATGTGTGAAATATTTTCTTAATTCTGGATGGCATTAATAAATTAGATTATAAGGTCTTTTATTTTTCAAACTATAGTTATTTTTCAAAAAGTGTATGCTTTTTATTCAGAATGAAATGGGTTTAACATTGTTACTTTATTTTTTTTTAAACATCTCTATTGGAGAATAATTGCTTCACAATGTTGTGCCAGTTTCTGCTGTAAAACAAACTGAATCAGCTATATGTATACACATATCCCCACATTCCCTCCCTCCTGCGTCTCCCTTCCACCCTCCCCATCCCACTCCTCTAGGTGGTCATAAAGCACCAAGCCGATATCCCTGTGCTATGCAGCTGCCTCCCACCAGCCATCCATTTTACATTTGGTAGTGTATATATGTCCATGCCACTCTCTCACTTCGTCCCAGCACACCCCTCCCCCTCCCCATGTCCTCAAGTCCATTCTCTACATCTGCGTCTTATTCCTGTACTGTCCATAGGTTCTTCAGAACCTTTTTTTTTTTTTTTTTTAGATTCTGTATACATGTGTTAGCAAACGGTACTTGTTTTTCTCTTTCTGACTTACTTTACTCTGTATGACAGACACTAGGTCCATCCACCTCACTACAAATGACTCAATTTCATTTCTTTTTATGGCTGAGTAATATTCCATTGTATATATGTGCCATATCTTCTTTATCCATTCATCTGTTGATGGACACATAGGTTGCTTCCATGTCCTGGCTATTGTAAATAGAGCTGCAATGAACATTGCGGAACATGGCTCTTTTTGAATTATGGTTTTCTTAGGGTATATGCCCAGTAGCAGGATTGCTGGGTCGTATGGTAGTTCTATTTTTAGTTTTTTAAGGAACTTCCATAGTATTCTCCATAGTGGCTGTATAAATTTACATTCCCACTAACAGTGCAAGAGAGTTCCCTTTTCTCTGCACCCTCTCCAGCATTTACTGTTTGTAGATTTTTTGATGATGGACATTTTGACTGCTGTGAGGTGATACCCCATTGCTGTTATGATTTGCATTTCTCTAATGATTAGTGATGTTGAGCATCCTTTCATGTGTTTGTTGGCAATCTGTATATCTTCTTTGGAGAAATGTCAATTTAGGTCTTCTGCCCATTTTGGGATTGGGTTTTTTGTGGTTTTAATATTGAGCTGCATGAGCTGCTTATATATTTTGGAGATTAATCCTTTGTCAGTTGCTTCATTTGCAAATATTTTCTCCCATTCTGAGGGTTGTCCTTTCAGCTTGTTTATGGTTTCCTTTGTTGTGCAAAAGCTTTTAAGTTTCATTAGGTCCCATTTGTTTATTTTTCTTTTTATTTCCATTTTCTGCCTATGTTTTCCTCTAAGAGTTTTATAGTGTCTGGCCTTACATTTAGGTCTTTAATCCATTTTGAGTTTATTTTTGTGTATGGTGTTAAGGAGTGCTCTAATTTCATTCTTTTATATGTAGCTGTCCAGTTTTCCCAGCAACATTTATTGAAGAGGCTGTCTTTTCTCCATTGTATATTCTTGTATCCTTTATCAAAAATAAGGTGACCACATGTGTGTGGGTTTATCTCTGTGCTTTCTATCCTGTTCCATTGATCTATCTTTCTGTTTTTGTGCCAGAACCATACTGTCTTGATTACTGTAGCTTTGTAGTATAGTCTGAAGTCAGGGAGCCTGATTCCTCCAGCTCCATTTTTCTCTCTCAAGATCACTTCGGCTATTCGGGCTCTTTTGTGTTTCCATACAAATTGTGAAATTTTTTGTCCTAATTCTGTGAAAAATGCCATTGGTTCTTTGATAGGTATTGCACTGAATCTGTAGATTGCTTTGGGTAGTCGAGTCATTTTCACAATGTTGATTCTTCCAATCCAAGAACATGGTATATCTCTCCAACTGTTTGTATCACCTTTAATTTCTTTCATCAGTGTCTTATAGTTTTCTGCATACAGGCCTTTTGTCTCCTTAGGTAGGTTTATTCCTAGGTATTTTATTCTTTTTGTTGCAATGGTAAATGGGAGTGTTTCCTTAATTTCTCTTTCAGATTTTTCATCATTAGTGTATAGGAATGCAAGAGACTTCTGTGCATTAATTTTGTATCCTGCTACTTTACCAAGTTCATTGAATAGCTCTAGTAGTTTTCTGGTAGCATTTTTAGGATTCTCTACGTATAGTATCATGTCATCTGCAAACAGTGACAGCTTTACTTCTTTTCCAATTTGTATTCCTTTTATTTCTTTTTCTTCTCTGATTGCTGTGGCTAAAACTTCCAAAACTATGTTGAATAACAGTGGTGAGAGTGGACAACCTTGTCTTGTTCCTGAACTTAGTGGAAATGGTTTCAGTTTTTCACCATTGAGAATGATGTTGGCTGTGGTTTCTCATATGTGGCCTTTATTATGTTGAGGTAAATTCCCTCTATGCCTACTTTCTGGAGTTTTTTTAATCAAAAATTGGTGTTGAATTTTGTCAAAAGCTTTTTCTGCATCTATTGAAATGATCATATGGTTTTTCTCCTTCAATTTGTTAATATGGTTTATCACATTGATTGATTTGCATATATTGAAGAATCCTTGCATTCCTGGGATAAACCCCACTTGAACATGGTGTATGATCCTTTTAATATGCTGTTGGATTCTGTTTGCTAGTATTTTGTTGAGGATTTTTGCCTCTATGTTCATCAGTGATATTGGCTTGTAGTTTTCTTTCTTTGTGACATCTTTGTCTGGTTTTGGTATCAGGGTGATGGTGGCCTTGTAGAATGAGTTGGGGAGGGTTCCTCCTTCTTCTATATTTTGGAAGAGTTTGAGAAGGATAGGTGTTATCTCTTCTCTAAATGTTTGATAGAATTCACCTGTGAAGCCCTCTGCTCCTTTGTTGGAAGATTTTTTTTTTTTTTTTTTTTTTTGCGGTACGCAGGCCTCTCACTGTTGTGGCCTCTCCCATTGCGGTGCACAGGCTCCAGACACGCAGCCTCAGTGGCCATGGCTCACGGGCCTAGTTGCTCCACGTCATGTGGGATCTTCCCGGACCGGGGCATGAACCCGTGTCCACTGCATCGGCAGGCGGACTCTCAACCACTGCACCATCAGGGAAGCCCTGTTGGAAGATTTTTAATCACAGTCTCAATTTCAGTGCTTCTGATTGGTCTGTTTATATTTTTTATTTCTTCCCGGTTCAGTATCAGAAGGTTGTGCTTTTCTAAGAATTCATCCATTTCGTCCAGGTTGTCAATTTTTTTGGCATATAGTTGCTTGTAGTAATCTCTCATGATCCTTTGTGTTTCTGCAGTGTCAGTTGTTACCTGTCCTTTTTCATTTCTAATTCTACTGATTTGAGTCTTCTCCCTTTTTTTCTTGATGAGTCTGGCTGATGGTTTATCAATTTTGTTTATCTTCTCAAAGAACCAGCTTTAGTTTTATTGATCTTTGCTATCGTTTCCTTCATTTCTTTTTCATTTCTTTCTTATTTTTAAAAAAATGTATTTATTTATTTAATTTTAGTTTTGGCTGCGTTGGGTCTTTGTTGGTGCCCGTGGGCTTTTCTCTGGTTGTGGTGAGTGGGGGCTAGTCTTCATTGCAGTGCATGGGCTTCTCATTGCACTGGCTTCTCTTGTTGTGGAGCATGGGCTCTAGATGCGTGGGGTTCAGTAGTTGTGGCACGTGGGCTCTAGAGTGCAGGCTCAGTAATTGTGGCACATGGGCTTGGTTGCTCTGCGGCAAGTGGGATCTTCCCCAATCAGGGCTCAAACCCGTGTCCCCTGCATTGGCAGGAGGATACTTAACCACTGTGCCACCAGGGAAGCCCTTTATTTTTTTTATTTTATTTTATTTTTTAAATGTTGAGCCTTCTTTTAATTTATTTATTTTTATTTTTGGCTGTGTTGGGTCTTCGTTTCTGTGCGAGGGCTTTCTCTAGCTGTGGCAAGCGGGGGCCTTTCACTGTCGTGGCCTCTCTTGTTGTGGAGCACAGGCTCCAGACGCGCAGGCTCAGTAGTTGTGGCTCATGGTCCTAGTTGCTCTGCGGCATGTGGGATCTTCCCAGACAAGGGCTCAAACCCGTGTCCCCTGCATTAGCAGGCAGATTCTCAACCACTGTGCCACCAGGGAAGCCCAGAAGCCCTTTATTTATTTATGATCTGATCTTTATGATTTCTTTCCTTCTGCTAACTTTGGGGTTTTTTGTTCTTCTTTCTCTAATTGCTTTAGGTGTAAAGTTAGGTTGTTTATTTGAGAAGTTTCTTGTTTCTTGAGGTAGGATTGCATTGCTATAAACTTCACTCTTAGAACTGCTTTTGCTGCCTCCCATAGGTTTTGAGTCGTTGTGTTTTCATTGTCATTTGTTTCTAGGTATATTTTGATTTCCTCTTTGATTTCTTCAGTGATCTCTTGGTTATTTAGTAGTGTATTGCTAGCCTCCATGTGTTTGTATTTTTCACAGATTTTTTTTCCTGTAATTGGTATGTAGCCTCACAGCACTGCAGTCAGAAAAATACTTGATACAATTTCAATTTTCTTCAATTTACCAAGGCTTGTTTTGTCACCCAAGATATGATCTATCCTGGAGAATGTTCCATGAGCACTTGAGAAGAAAGTGTATTCTCTTGTTTTTGGCTGGAATGTCCTATAAATATCAATTAAGTCCATCTTGTTTCATGTATCATTTAAAGCTTGTTTCCTTATTTATTTTCATTTTGGTTGATCTGTCCATTGGTGAAAGTGGGGTGTTAAAGTCCCCTACTCTTGTGATACTGTTGATCATGATACTGTCGATTTCCCATTTTATGACTGTTAGCTTTTGTCTTATGTATTGAGGTACTCCTATGTTGGGTGCATAAATATTTACAATTGTTATATCTTCTTCTTGGAGTGATCCCTTTATCGTTATGTAGCGTCCTTCTTTGTCTCTGAAATTGTCTTTATTTTAAAGTCTGTTTTGTCTGATATGAGAATTGCTACTCCAGCTACTCCAAAATCACACAAACAAGCACACACCTACACACTCACAAAAAGAGAAAAAGGAAAAAAAATATATAAAAAAGAAAAGGAGGAAGAGAGCAACCAAATCAATAAACTAATCTACCAATGATAATAAATGCTAAATACTAAACTAAGATAAACATAAATCTAGAAACAAATTAGATGTAGAAAGCAAACCCTAAGACTACAGTTGCTCCCAAAGTCCACCACCTCAATTTTGGGATGATTCATTGTCTATTGAGGTATTCCAAAGATGCAGGGTACATCATACTGATTGTGGAGATTTAATCCACTGCTCCTGAGGCTGCTGGGTGAAATTTCCCTTTCTCTTCTTTGTTCGCACAGCTCCTGGGGTTTAACTTTGTATTTGGCCTTGCCTCTGCATGTAGGTCACCTGAGGGCATCTGTTCTTCTCTCAGACAGGAGGTGGTTAAAGTAGCAGCTGATTAGGGGGCTCTGGCTCACTCAGTCTGGGGGGAGGGAGGGGTATGGAATGTGGGGCGAGCCTGCGGCGGCAGGCCAGCGTGATGGTTGCACCAACCTCAGGCGCACTGTGTGTTCTCCCAGGGTAGTTATCCCTGGATCACGGGACCCTGGCAGTGGCAGGCTGCACAGGCTCCCGGGAGGGGAGGTGTGGTTAGTGACCTGTGCTTGCACACAGGCTTCTTGGTGGCTGCAGCAGCAGCCTTAGCATTTCATGCCCGTCTCTGGTGTCCATGCTGATAGCCGTGGCTCGCGCCCGTGTCTGGAGCTCGTTTAGGCAGTGCTCTGAATCCCCTCTCCTTGCGCACTCCATAACAATGGTCTCTTGCCTCTTAGGGAGTTCCAGACTTTTTTCCGGACTCCCTCCTGGCTAGCCGTGGCGCACTAGCCCCCTTCAGGATGTGTTCACGCAGCCACCCCAGTCCTCTCCCTGGAATCTGAGCTCTGAAGCCCAAGCCTCAGCTCCCAGTCCCCATCCGCCCCAGCGGGTGAGCAGACAAGCCTCTTGGGCTGGTGAGTGCTGGTCGGCACTGATCCTCTGTGTGGGAATCTCTCCACTTTGCCGTCTGCACCCCTGTTGCTGCGCTCTCCTCCGTGGCTCCAAAGCTTCACCCCCGCCCTGCCACCCCCCATCTCCACCTGTGAAGGGGCTTCCTAGTGTGTGGAAACCTTTCCTCCTTCACAGCTCCCTCCCACTGGTGCTGGTCCTGTCCCTATTGTTTTGTCTCCGTTTATTCTTTTTTCTTTTGCCCTACCCTGGTACGTGGGGGGTTTCTTGCCTTTGGGGAAGTCTGAGGTCTTCTGCCAGCATTCAGTAGGTGTTCTGTAGGAGTTGTTCTACATGTAGATGTATTTCTGATGTATTTGTGGGGAGGATGGTGATTTCCACATCTTACCCCTCTGCCATCTTGAAGGTCTCCAAGGTCTTTTAAATTAAAGGAACTCTGATGTAATTGACTTATAGAGTAAGTCAATCATTTATACTTATAGTATGTTTACATAAATCTAGTATCTCCAGAATTCCTATAAAATAAATGAAGTATTAGAATACTCTAAATGTTCTAGACTTTTAGCAAAAAAAGTATATCATAAAGTGCTGGGAAGCATTTTATATGATAATCTAAATATATATGCATAATATAAAATTCACAATAATCTAAATTCACACAATTAAGGTGACTCTTTGGATAAATCACAGTAGCTTATAATTTTGGTTCAAGAAAAAAATCTATATCTTTTTCCTCTGATATTAGTAGTAAATATAATATATTTGTACATTTTATTTTTTAGAAGATCTAAGTCTGTTTTCTGAGTGTCCTCAACTTTCTCTACTGGTTTATTTATTTTTTAATTAATTTTTATTGGAGTATAGTTGCGTTACAATGTTGTGTTAGCTTCTACTGCACAGCAAAATGAATCAGCCTTACATATACATATATCCCCTCCCTTTCGGATTTCCCTCCCATTTAGGACACCACAGTGCTTTAATTAGAATTCCCTGTGTTATACAGTATGTTCCCCTCAGTTGTCTATTTCATACATAGTACAATAGTGTATATGTGTCAATCCCAATCTCCCTCTACTGGTTTACTGAAGAAATAAGTTAGTATTACTATTTAATAATGTTAAGAATTATGAAAAATGTAAAATTATATGTCTAACCAAATTGAACTGTAATTTTGACAATGTTTTTGATATCACCCATCATTATGATCTATAGTATGTTAGATAAAATATAATTTTTAAGATTCTTAACTTTACAATATTAAATCAATTAATGAATAATCTCTGGATACCTAGATAATCTCTAAGACTGCTGAAACACTGATTACTAAACATAGTTTAAATAGATAAATATATATATCTTTGTTTCTTATTACCATGTTACGGCATAGCGTACTTTGGATCATGTTAATGAATATGTTCATTTGTGCTTGTATATAACACTCAATTATCAATTACCCATCACCCAGTTTTCTCTGTGAAATGGAGGTTAGTTTGTTTAAAAGTTATAGTTAATATAGGTAGTAAGACCATACTAAGAACAATAGCGACAATGGTATAAACAATAATGAAGACAAGAACAATGTTTGTAAAGGAATTTGTTTGGTTTTTCAAAGGAACAGCAAGTAGTTTTATTCTAAGGGAAAATATCTGTTCCAGAACATGAAGCAGGGTAGGGAAAGACAACACCTGAATGGAGACAGAAAATAGTAGAAGGTTTACTGAAATGTTCAAATTTTGGCAAAGTTCTCTCTGTTTTGATGGGTTTATTCAAAAGATAATTTTTTGAAAAGGAACTTGGAATTCTTTATTGCCAAATATTGAATTAATGCAAAAATAGAATTTCGCTTTCTCACTATTAAAATGTTAAATTTATATTAGAGCTCTTAACAAGGGGTAATAATCAGTTATTATTTATCTTTTGTACAATTCATTCAGATAGCAGAGATTTATATTGCACCAGAATAATTTTCTGTACTTTGTGTTGATTTTATCATGTCTGTGATTATTTTTTTAAGAACAAAGAGCAAAGTCTCTTCACATATGAAAGAGCCAACATTGTTTAAAATTGTTTTACCTACTTCTATGTCTATTTTAAATATTATATTGTTGCTTTAATGATTAGGTAAGTAATCTTTTTTTCTCAAACATCCATGATCCTATTTTAATCATGGACCAACTCTCCTCTACTAAATCTGTTGCTTTTGCCTTCCCAAAATCAGACTCTAAATTCAGAAAAAAGTAAAATTCTCAGAAAACTATCTTGGAGATTCCCAAAGAACCTCTGGAAAATCACAAAGATCTGTTCTCTTACCTTATGAAAAGAGAATGTTAGAAGTAATTAGGTTTGTTGGGTAGCACGATATTTTTTAATAAGTTCAATACTATTGTAAGAGTACCACTGGAAGAGTTGCCCAATCAGAAGAGGTGCTCAGCCTTCCCCAAGTTAAGTTTATAGAGGTAAAATGTTATTAATATAAATATTTCAGAGATAGTACAATTTACAGGGAGGTCAGTAAGATTTGGCACTGCCCTTTCTGTCCACAATATGTTCTTATCCTCAGGGGAAACACTGATCAAACCCTTATGAAACATGCACATATTAGACAACTTTGTTCTCCTCCATTCTGATACTGCTGGTAACTGTAATAAATTAACCACAGCCATTCAGTCTTAGAGGTCACTTCTGCTTCTCTTTCATGCTTGCCTGAAGGCTCTGCTATAAGTTACAAGCCAGATATTGGATTGGATCTTTAACAAAAATGTCTTAGAGCCTCAAGGAAAGGACTGTAGTGGGTACTCCTAACTATTTATACTTCAAGGAATGGACTCAGAATACAGACTTCTGAGCTGACAGCACTTAGACAACTTTCAGACTGTACCAATGTTCTGAGGATTTCCAGGACTTGTTTTTTGGTCCTGAAGCTGATAACTTCGTGAACTCAGATTGCTAACCTAAGACCCAGTGGAACAAGAACAGGAACAAATAATAATTGTGGTTATTTGCTTGGAATGTTGGATTTTTTAATGCTCTATTTTCTGATGGGTATATTATTAAGTTTTTAGATGTCAAGTGTGCTTTTTTAATGAATTCTATTCTCTTAGAGGTACATGCTGAAACATTTTCATATGAAATGATGTCTCAGATTGGCTTCAAACAATCTGGGCAGGAAAGTGAATAGGGTAGATGAAATGAATTTGCTTTGTATTGATAATCGTTAAGCAGTGTGATGGGTACACGTGGGTTCATCATGCTAGTTTCTCTACTTTTTGGTCTGTTTGATATTTTTCCACAGTAAAAACTGTTTTAAAAATTCCACTATCACATATTCTCCTGTGTTTTAAGCTCTTCATTATTTAAATACCTACATCTTAGTTCAAAATATACACAAAGAAAACTATTATCAATCTTTATTGTTAAATTCAGGTTGTTTTTGACTTTTTATTATTATAAATAATACTGAAATATACCTTTTTGTGCATAAACTTTTCACTATATTTTGAATTATCCCCAGAAGAGGACTTGGTGGACCAAGAGGTAACGAAGTTCTAAGGCTCTTGGTCATGCAGCCATTCAATTTCCCAATTGTCTTTACCAAGATGCACACCCACTGACCATACCCTCATTGCCATTGGATATTTTACTATGTTTTAGTATTTTCCAATTTTGTGAGAGGGATAGTATGTCATTGAACTCTCACTTGAGAATTATTTCCAGTAGGCTGTTCCTGTGCTGCTATTTGAAGTTTCAATATCTTGTGCTCACTTTTCTTTGGATAATCATCCCTACTTGGCCTTTGATATTTGGCTGCTGGTGGTCATGATGCCTTGCCCCTGAGCCAAGGGAAATTCCTGGAGGCTCTAACAGTGCGATCCTGAAAATTTCTGGCCAGATGAGTGGGAGAGGACAGGTAATGACTGGCACAACTGAAGGGCTGAGCCAGCAGGACAGAACAATGCACCAAGCATATCTAGACCCTGGAGCCTGGGAAGAGTTAACATGTGAAACTTACTTCAGGGGTTACATTTTACATTCCAATTATGGCCTCTGCCATTAAAACAGGAAGGAAGAGAGAGTGAGCTTTCTAGACCAGTAAACTGTCCCCTGGCCAATATTTTTATCTTAAAGTTGGATATAGCAAATGTCAGAGCAATTTAATGAACATAAAGTACGCTGAGAAACTGCCTTTAGTTTACCTGATTTTGAGAATACATTTCAGGCAACAGGTGGGTATGTAATCAGCTTTCCGTAGACAGTTTGAAAGTGTTAGGAATAAACCACCTGCCAACAAGGATGTGATAGTTACTCACTTTTCTTAAGTCAGACTTTTTGGATACAATGTTAAAGTTTTCAACCTTACTCCAGTACCAAATCTTCCACCATGTCAGCTTAAAAGAAAGAGACAAGGGCTTCCCTGGTGGCGCAGTGGTTAAGAATCTGATGGCCAATGCAGGGGACATGGGTTTGAGCCCTGGTCCGGGAAGATCCCACATATCACAGAGCAACTAAGCCTGTGCGTCACAACTACTGAGCCTGTGCTCTAGAGCCCGCAAGCCACAACTACTAAAGCCCACATGCCTAGAGCCCATGCTCTGCAACAAGAGAAGCCACTGCAATGAGAAGTCTATGCACTGCAACGAAGAGCAGCCCCTGCTCGCTGCAATGAGAGAAAGCCTGTGTGCAGCAACGAAGACCCAGTGCAGCCAAAAATAAATAACAAATAAATATATTACAAAAGAAAAAAAGAAAGAAACAGAAAACTTAGCAGAAAAGGGAGATAAAGCAGGAGAGTGGTAACAGTCTAACAGAGATCCTCTATGAATATCACTTCTGTTTTAAGGAATCTATTCAAAAAATCACCTTGTCTGGTTGCTCTACTTGATAAATAAGTTTTTATTTATGGATCTGTTAGGAAAATTTGTGAAAGACTTTGAAATGGGCAAAAGATTACTGGATGTCCTTCCAGTGCATTATATAGAAGACCTTTAGAGCTTATCTGATTTTATAGGGATCTGTTCCTTTTATTGCCTTTGACTAGGCTACTTTACAACTCTATAAACTGTAGAAAGCTGATAGTAATACAAGTGATCCTTATCCACAGAGATGCAAATGAATTTTGTCTTATAGAGATACATTTTATTTTCCCTTGCAGAAGATTCCAACAACTACCGTTTATTGGCCTATAAAGTTTTCACATCTATTAGCAGTTTCATTTTCTCATTCTTCATTGCCTGTATATAACTGTTTGTTCTTCAGATTTTTTCTTTAAACTGGTTGTAACATCTTACCGGTTTCCTCATAAATGAAAAATTTCAATAAAATCTTTGCCATTGCTCACTTCGTATTTGTATGAGAATCTTGATTTTAATTAAAAAGAAATCTTTTAACAACTCCAACCTCAATTAAATATGTATTAATTGTTTCCAGCAGCCATTAATAATGTTTTTGCCCTAGGAGGCCCCAGATTTTTTTCCCAGCATCTGTTAAAGGAGATCCATTCCCAGAAGTGAAACAAGTCTCTGTCTCTAAAGTGGGTAAGTCTCTCTCTCTCTCTCTCTCTCATCTATTCTGCCTATAATGTAATTCAATGTCTGATGTTTGCTTGGACTATACCTGAATTTGCAGAACTTCTAAGAACATAAGTGCAGCCACTGCCTTCCCACAGAAGTCTTTAAAAGTACCAAAAATGCAAGAGAAAAGTGGAGAGAAAGGATGGAGGAAAGTACAGTGTATGGAACAGTAATGGACTTTTGAGGTGGGCTGTGTAGAAGCAGTGTTATTCTTTGTAGCATCTCATAGCTGGGCAGTAAATGGCCTCCAGGGCTAAAGAGCGTAAAGTCATTTCCAAATGTCTTGAATTCATGTTTAGAATAGACTTAAGAAGAGACTATTAAGAGTGATGGCATGGTTTTTAAAGTTTCCCTTAAGTGTCTGAATGGTGTAGTGTCTGCAGGAGGAAGAGACCAAGTATTTATAAAGGTGAACTGAGAGGGCAACAATGGATGTAACACACATATCAGCCTCCCCCACCCGCCTTGAAGGGCCTCCTCCTTTAGGGTTTTGGGGCAAGGGCAAGTAGTCTCCTGAGTCTGCCCCTGAGTTGTCCATCTGGGAGCTGCTTTTCCTTAGACACTTCTCATGTCTAAACTCTCTGTGTCTTGACTTAGCCATCTATGAAATGGGGACCATGATCATACTGCTCTCGCAGGGATGTTGTGAGGCTGAAATACATTAAATCAAGTAAAGCACTTAGAAAAGTGCCTGACGCTAGTAAGTGCTAGATAATCATTAGCTGTTAAGAAGCAGCATGTGGACAAGCCTCTTAGATAGCCTCATCCACCAGAGGGCAGACAGCAGAAGCAAGAACTACAATCCTGCAGCCTGGGGAACGAAAACCATATTCACAGAAAGATAGACAAAATGAAAAGGCAGAGGGCTATGTACCAGATGAAGGAACAAGATAAAACCCCAGAAAAAAATTAAATGAAGTGGAGATAGGCAACCTTGCAGATGAAGAATTCAGAATAATGATAGTGAAAATGATCCAGGATCTCGGAAAAAGAATAGAGGCAAAGATTGAGAAGATGCAGGAAATGTTTAACAAAGACCTGGAGGAATTAAAAAACAAATACCTAGAAGAATGAAAGAACAAACAAACAGAGATGAACAATACAATAACTGAAATGAAAAACACACTAGAAGGAATCAATAGCAGAATAACTGAGGAAGAAGAATAGATGAGTGACCTGGGAGACAGAATGGTGGAATTTACTGATGCAGAACAGAATAAAGAAGATGAATGAAGAGAAATGAAGACAGCTTAAGACACCTCTGGGACAACATCAAATGCACCAACATTCGCATTATAGGGGTTCCAGAAGAAGAGAGTAAGGACCCGAGAAAATATTTGAAGAGATTATAGTCAAAATCTTCCCTAACATGGGAAAGGAAATAGCACCCAGGTCGAGGAAGTGCAGAGAGTCCCAGGCAGGACAAACCCAAGGAGAAACATGCTGAGACACATAGTAATCAAACTGACAAAAATTAAGTACAAAGAAAAATATTAAAAGCAACAAGGGAAAAAAAACAAATAACATACAAGGGAACTCCCATAAGGTTAACAGCTGATTTCTCAGCAGGAACACTACAAGCCAGAAGGAAGTGGCACGATATATTTAAAGTGATGAAAGGGAAGAACCTACAACCAAGATTACACTACCCAGCAAGTACCTCATTCAGATTCGATGGAGAAATCAAAAGATTTACAGACAAGCAAAAACTAAGAGAATTCAGCACCACGAAACCAGCTCTACAACAAATGCTAAAGAAATGTCTCTAAGTGGGAAACACAGGAGAAGAAAAGGAACTACAAAAATAAACCCAAAACAATTAAGAAAATAGTAATAAGAACATACATATCGATAATTACCTTAAACGTGAATGGATTAAATGCTCCAAACAAAAGACACAGGCTTGCTGAATGGATACAAAAAGAAGACCCACATACATGCTGTCTACAAGAGATGGACTTCAGACCTAGGGACACATACAGAATGAAAGTGAGGTGATGGAAAAAGATATTCCATGCAAATGGAAATCAAAGGAAAGCTGGAGTAGCAATACCCATATCAGATAAAATAGACTTTAAAATAAAGAATGTTACAAGAGACAAGGAAGGACACTACATAATGATCAAGGGATCAATCCAAGAAGAAGACATAACAACTATAAATATATATGCATCCAGCATAGGAGCACCTCACATAAGGCAGATGCTAATGTCCATAAGAGAGGAAATCTACAGTAACAAAATAATAGTGGGAGACTTTAACACCTCACTTACACCAATGGACAGATCATCCAGACAGAAAATTAATAAGGAAACACAAGCGTCAAATGACACAATAGACCATATAGATTTAATTGATATTTATAGGACATTCCACCTGAAAACAGCAGATTACACTATCTTGTCAAGTGTACATAGAACATTCTCCAGGATAGATCACATCTTGGGTCAGAAATCAAGCCTCGGTAAATTTAAGAAAATTGAAATCATATCAAGCATCTTTTCTGACCACAATGCTATGAGATTAGAAATCAGTTACAGGGGGAAAAACGTAAGAAACACAAACACATGGAGGCTAAACAATACATTACTAAATAACCAAGAGATCACTGAAGAAATCAAAGAGGAAATCAAAAAATACCTAGAGACAATTGACAATGAAAACAGGATGATCCAAAACCTATGGGATGCAGCAAAAGCAGTACTAAGAGGGAAGTTTATAGCAATAAAATCCTACCTCAAGAAACAAGAAAAATCTCAAATAAACAATCTAACCTTACACCTAAAGGAACTACAAACAAATTTCTTTCCTTAGCAGAATGAAAGAAATCATAAAGATCAGAGCAGAAATAAATGAAATAGAAACTAAGAAAACAATAGCAAAGATCAATAAAACTAAAAGCTGGTTCTTTGAGAAGATAAACAAAATTGATAAACCTTTAGCCAGACTCATCAAGAAAAAGAGGGAAAGGACTCAAATCAATAAAATTAGAAATGAAAAAGGAGAAGTTACAACAGATACCACAGAAATAGAAAGCATTATAAGAGACTACTATAAGAAAATCATGCCAATAAAATGGACAACCTGGAAGAAATGGACAAGTTCTTACAAAGGTATAATCTTCTAAGACTGAACCAGGAAGAAATAGAAAATATGAACAGAAAATCACAAGTAATGAAATTGAAACTGTGATTTAAAATCTTCCAAAAAACAAAAGCCCAGGACCAGATGGCTTCACAGGCGAATTCTATCAAACATTTAGAGAAGAGCTAACACCTATCCTTCTCAAACTCTTCCAAAAATTACAGAGGAAGGAACACTCCCAAACTCATTCTACAAGGCCACCGTCACCCTGATACTAAAACCAGACGAAGAACAAAAAAAGAAAATTACAGACCGATAACACTGATGAATATATATGCAAAAATCCTCAACAAAATACTTGCAAACAGAATCCAACAACACATTAAAAGGATCACACATGATGATCAAGTGGGATTTATCCCAGGGATACAAGGATTCTTCAGTATATGCACATCAATCAATGTGATAAACCATATTAACAAATGGAAGAATATAAACCATATGATCATCTCAATAGATGCAGAAATAGCCTTTGACAAAATTCAACACCCGTTTATGATAAAAACTCTCTAGAAAGTGGGCATAGAGGGAACATACCTCAACATAATAAAGGCCATATATGACAAACTCAGAGCCAACATAATTCTCAATGGTGAAAAACTGAAAGCATTTCCTCTAAGATCGGGAACAAGACAAGGATGTCCACTCTCACCACTATTATTCAACATAGTTTTAGAGGAACTATGTTGAGAAGAGAAGAAAAAGAAATAAAAGGAATACAGAGAAGGAAAAGAAATAAAAGGAATACAAATTGGAAAAGAAGTAAAACTGTCACTGTTTTCAGATGACATGATAATATACATAGAGAATCCTACAGATGCTACCAGAAAACTACTAGAGCTAATCAATGAACTTGGTAAAGTAGCAGGATACAAAATTAATGCACAGAAATCTCTTGCATTCCTATACACTAATGATGAAAAATCTGAAAGAGAAATTAAGAAAGCACTCCCATTTACCACTGCAACAAAAAGAATAAAATACCTAGGAATAAACCTACCTAAGGAGACAAAAGACCTGTATGCAGAAAACTATAAGACACTTATGAAAGAAATTAAAGACATACAAACAAATGGAGAGATATACCATGTTTTTGGATTGGAAGAACCAACATTGTGAAAATTACTCTACTACCCATAGCAATCTACAGATTCAATGCAATCCCTATCAAAGTACCAATGGCATTTTTTACAGAACTAGAACAAAAAAATCTTAAAATTTGTATGGAGACACAAAAGACCCCGAATAGCCAAAGCAATCTTGAGGGGAAAAAAATGGAGCTGGAGGAATTAGACTCCCTGACTTCAGACTATACTACAAAGCTACAGTGATCAAGACAATATGGTACTGGCACAAAATCAGAAATATATATCAATGGAACAGGATAGAAAGCCCAGAGGTAAACCCATGCACCCATGGTCAACTAATCTATGATAAAGGAGGGAAGGATATACAATGGAGAAAAGACAGCTAGTTCAATAAATGGTGCTGGGAAAACTGGACAGCTACATGTAAAAGAATGAAATTAGAACACTCCCTAACACCATACACAAAAATAATCTCAAAATGGATCAAAGACTTAAATGTAAGACCGGACACTATAAAACTCTTATAGGAAAACATAGGAAGAACACTCCTTGACATAAATCACAACAAGATCTTTTTTGACCACCTCCTAGAGTTATGGAAATAAAAACAAAAATTAACAAATGTGATCTAATGAAACTTAAAAGCTTTTGCACAGCAAAGAAAACTAGAAACAAGATGAAAAAACAACCTTCAGAATGGGAGAAAATATTTGCAAGCGAATCAAGGGACAAAGGATTAATCTCCAAAATATACAAACAGCTCATACACCTCAATATTAAAAAAACAACCCAATCAACAAATGGGCAGGAGACCTAAATAGACATTTCTCCAATGAAGACATACAGATGGCCAAAAGGCACATGAAAAGCTGCTCAACATCACTAATTATTAGAGAAATGCAAATCAAAACTACAATGAGGTATCACCTCATACCGGTTAGAATAGTCATCATCAGAAAATCTACAAACAACAAATGCTGGAGAGGGTGTGGAGAAAGGGAACCCTCTTGCACTGTTGGTGGGAATGTAAATTGATACAGCCACTACAGAGAACAGTATGGATGTTCCTTAAAAACCTAAAAATAGAATTACCATATGACCCAGCAATCCCGCTACTGGGCATATACCCAGAGAAAACTGTTATTGAAAAAGACACATGCAACCCAACGTTCACTGCAGTACTATTTACAATAGCCAGGTCATGGAAGCAACCTAAATGCCTATTGACAGACAAATGGATAAAGAAGATGTGGTACATATATACAGTGGGATATTACTCAGCCATAAAAAGGAATGAAATTAGGTCATTTGTAGAGACATGGATGGATCTAGAGACTGTCATACAGAGTGAAATTAGAAAGAGAAAACAAATATCATATATTAATGCTTTTATGTGGACGCTAGAAAAATGGCACAGATGAACTGGTTTGCAGGGCAGAAATTGAGACACAGATGAAGAGAACAAACATGTGGACACTGAAGGGGGACAGCAGCGGGGTGGTGGTGGTGGTGGTGGTGGTGGTGGGCTGAATTGGGTGATTGGGATTGACATGTATACACTGATGTGTATAAAACAGATAACTAATAAGAACTAATAAAAAAAATAAAATGAAACTCATAAAAAAAGAGAAAGAATCAGAATTATGGAAAAATATTACGTAAAGTATGTTATTTATCATTGTAAAAATTCAAAACTGTTTAAATGCCCCCCTAGGAGGGTAATTGTTAATTTTTAAAAAAAGAAGCAGCATGTGATTAAAAGCTGGATTCAAATCCTGACTCCACTACTTACAAGGTATGTGTCCTATGGCAAGTTACTGAACCTCTCTGCCCCAGTTCCTCAACTGCAAAATTGGTAAATAGTAGTTCCTAACCCACTGAGCTGTTGTGAGGATTAAATGAGTTAATATGTATTAAGTACTTCATGTAGCATGGATACAAATACATGTTGTTGTCAAGTAATTATTATTACTACATCCATAATTATTAGACATCATTATTTTTATGTATACTTCCTCAATGCAAATCTCTACCTTCCTTTAAGAAAACTCCACCCGAACAGTGAAGATAATAAAATAAGAAAGATCAACTGTTCACACTATACAAACTGATTCAAACAAACACATTAAAAATTAAAAAAACAGTCATGGGACAATTGAAAATGTGAACATTGTGAACACCGAGTAGATATTTGATGGTTTGAGGAATTATTAATTTTTTTTAAGGTAAGATAAGAGTTACAGTCATGTAAAAAAAAGGGAATCATTAAGTTGAGATTGAAATCATATGTGCCTGGGATTTGCTTTAAAGTTGTATCTGTGAGGTGGGAGGATGAGGTAAGACTAGCAAAGGTTGTGAACAGGTGATGGGAACATGGAGGCTCATTAATCCACTCCATCTTTTTTTTGTGTACATTAATTGAAAAATAAGAAGGAGGTGGAAAGAAGACAGTTACACCTCTAGGATCCAGGCTTACTCTGTGATTCACCTCTCTTCTCCTGGCCTCCAGACAATCAGTAGGACCTAGCAATCTCCAGCAGTGTATTTTCTGAAGTGTGGGTTACTCTGTCAAGAGCAGTATGGAAGCGCCTTCAGCAGGAGGATTGAAGGAGCGCTCTGGCACTCACGCCAAATTTGAACCACCTCAAGTTTTCCCTCCAGTATGACGTGTGAGGTGAAAAGACACTTTCACATCCCCTCCAGTAGTCTACTGGGTGTCTGTTGCATCACACACACACACACACACACACACACACACACACACACACACACACACGCATGTACTACATTTTCCAAGGACAAAAGCTAATTTTCAGAAACAATAGAGTCAAGATCCATTTTTTCATCTGCAACATAGTTTCAGAACTGCTTCTTCCCACGAAGAAGATAGCTTTCATTGATATTTTAATGCAGAGCAATGTCAGTTCCCTTTGTTTTTCCTCAAACTGTACCCTGAGACCTACCACTGCATAAGAAATGGGATCCATTCCAGAGCAATTGACCTCTCCATGGCCACCCTTAGGCTCACAAAGACCCGGAAAAAGCTTTAGTATCTATGGCTTTTCCCCCTTAGTATTTAGCCCAGGTCTTATGTCTTTCCAGTGTGGAGATTATTGAAATGCAGAAAGATGTGCAAGTTTAATCTCCTCTCCAAGCAAACCCCTGAGGACTGGAGTAAGGAGGAGAACTGTGGGAGGTGAAGGGGTGGGGTGATAGTTTGTTCTTTCATTCACAAAAAAAACAAAATAGATATCACAGATTGTTAGACTTGAAAGGGCCTGAAACTGAAAGATAATTCTAGACCCACTCCTTCAGTTTACACTGAGAATGATGCTTACGGAAATCAAAGGGAGCATTTGCTGCAATCCTACACAGGGTGTTTATAATACCTATTTAAATGACTCTTCTCACAAAAACTTAGCTAATAACCTAAAATCAGAAAACAATATTCTTTTGATTTTTTAAATCATTAAATTACTATCTCAGCCCCAAACTTTAAATAAAAAGTTGTATGTACACTTAAATATTTATTATAGTTGTTAATTTCAAAATTATCGGCACTTTGCTCGTTGTGGTTTCCTCCTTGCAGAAATCCTTCAGGCGTACTTATCAAGGGCAGAGCCATGGTGCAGGCCTCCCTGGGTGGGCAGTCAGGGCAAGCCTTGTCTAGAGAATTTAAAAACTATAATAAAACCAACTAAGAGTTGATCTGCTTTTTATTAGCATTATTCTCAGCAATTCTAAACAATATCCGTCATGAAATTGCCCTCTCTGAAAAAAATTTTTGGCCTAAATTCTAAACAATTGCTGCAATTACTGTTAATATATAAGTAAGCTTCAGATTAGCACATTTTCGTTACATTTTCTTTAATAAACATTGTAGTCCATATAGGAATGAATTCAGAGATCTCCCAATTACCCACTTAGCCTTCGACAATGTGGACTCAGCTCCACACGTTTGCTTTGATAGTAAGTCCTGTGGTACTTCATATGCCTATATTTAAAATTTTGATGTGAAATAAATGATGATAGTCCAACAACTTTAAAGATGAAGAAACAGAACTTGTTACTTCAATTCTGCCATTCTGTGTGACCACTATCTTTTATTTGTGCAGTAATTTTGTTAAATGCAGATTTTAGTTCATACATGAAATATTTTTACTTTGAATGCTATTTTAAAAATAGAAATACATTCTTTTTAAATTGTTAATTGTTTTTGAACTAATAAATCAAGAAAATAAAATATTACATCAGTGATATAATTTAGTAGTTACCTAAATAAGTAACTTTTGTGAAGTTGTGGTTTTGTTAAAATTTACTCATTAGTTATTAAATATTTTTAACATAAAATATCATTAGATTATAACCAACAGATGAAAGTTCAAACTGTTAGATATAAGCTATCAAGATATCCAAAGGTGCTGCTCTGATATTGCCCGAAGATATCAAAAGAAATCTCAAATATCAAAAGGGAAATGTTTGAATTTTCCTTGAATTTTCTGTCATTTTCACCAAGGACTGGACTTTTACTATCATTTAGCCATTTTCTATGATATTTGCTAAGAAGAAAAACCTTAGAAATTTTTACCAAATATAAATGAAATCTATGATGAATTTTTCTGGAGAAGATATTTTAGTGGGAAATATGTGACTGTGGAAACATTTAAAAACCATTAGAAATGATCCTAAAGAAACTATGACCTGAAAGTTATTGCAATTTTTTGGAATATATTGCCAAATGAGATTTTTATAAATCTCTTAAACTTAACTCTATGTTTAAAACTTTCCCTAACTACTTGTATGCCTGTTGCTTCATGTGAAATTAAAATAAATCAAAACTGTTCTTTGATTAACTATGAACAAAGATAGACTAGGACATTTGTTAAAATGCTTGTTAAACATAAGTGTGTGAAGAAGATCCATTTTCATAAAATCTTTGACACATTGATGGCTTTTGCAGTAAAAACCACCACAGGGTGCCAGAGCTAGAGAGGAGTAAAATGATGGAGACTAAGAAGGATTCATTAAGACCTCTAGAAGACAACACTTTAAAGATACTTGGCTAATCTATGGAGGAATTTGAGAGGGGATGGGTTTTCTAAAGTGTTTGAGGAATGGGGTCAGAGAAATACTGTTTTGTTAATGATATCATGCCTCTATTTTTACCCCAGGCGTGTGTCCTGGGCCAATGTTAATAACAATTGTAAATGTCCCTTCTTTTGCTAAAAAAGAAGTCCCAGAGAGAAGGTCCTTCTAGAAAGCAGAAGGCTTTCACCCACCTTCCTTCATTCTTCCCTACTTCCCACTGTCACAGGAGTCTTTGAGGGGACATGTATACGCATCTAGTAGGTAATTCAATCTTTTTTGCATAGTCAAAGAGCCTGCAAAATGCCAGTGGGTTCCCTCTTTCCTAAAAGGCCAGAATTCCTTACATCTGACTCCAGGCTTTCATATTAAATCCATAACTTTTTTTTTTTTTTTTTTTTTTTTTTTTACTGGTATCTTCGCAAACATGTTCAACATCTCATGGTTCTATGAGAGTATACCCCATATAAAGTCCATCTACCTTGTGGTCCAGTCTTAGCAAGGAAACTTTAGTTCAGTCTCCAAAAATAACTGAACATCAGTTAATATCTTTTTATAGATTTTTCTGGAAAATGGCTCTGGAGTTGGGATTTTATTAATACAATTCAGTAAATGTCTTAAATATTTCTCTCTATAATTCTCTCTTCATTTCTCATATATGCGGAAGCTACCCCCCAAATCTTTATATCCTCTTTCTGCAAACTCCCCCACTTTCTTCCCAAGTCCAAGGCTGCTAACTTCGGTCTCACCTTCCCTTCCTCTGTCATATTCCAGAGCTATTTACTTCTGTGTGGCTATAAACTCTGGCTTTCTCAGTTAAGCAGCTACAGTGCTCTCATTATCCAAAACCCCAAATCTGCACAAAGTTATGGGAAATATGTTAGCCACAAAAGAAATTCTGCTGTGCAGACAGAAGGGAAGAAGCGATGTGAATTCCTATATGATAGCATCTTTATCTATTCAGGAGCTTCCCCAGAGATTTTCTCTGTCAAGGATAAAACCTGTCTGTGACCAAGTAGTTGATTCAAATTCTGGTGTGGCTAAAGAGAGAATCTTCCAGTAATTGAAGACAAGGGAGGCCATTTACATTTAGCAATTGAAGACTAACAGGGAGGGAGATTTTTATTTTTCCATTTTGATGTGCTATAACTTATTCTTATTAATATTTTTTTGAAAATGGGGGAGGAAGGGTGAAGAATAAAAATACTGTTGATAGAGGGCCAGTTTCCTTATTAATGCCACATGTCATCCTCAGACACGCAGCATGGCCTGGTGAAAGAGCACAGACTTCGGAGCTAGATATTTATACTGACGCCTGAATCCCAGTTCAGTCACTTTCCGACTGAGTATAACTTGTAATGTGACAATTATTATCAGAAAAGGAAGGAAGAAAAGAAAGGGAAGCATTGTCTTCTGTAAATGCAGATAATAGCTGCATTGTGAGAATATTGTGAGGACTAAATGAAACAATGTTTGTAAAATGCTTAGTACAGTACCTGTCATATAACAGATATTGAATCATAGTTATCTATAATAAGAATAAAGGCATTATTTTTTACTGGATTTGGAGGGCCTCTGCCTAAACTTCTTTTGTTTCTAATGTTCTAAAGTTAGTCTTATTTTGTGCTAGTTTTGCTTAAAATACACATATGTGTGTGTGTATCTAGAATAAAAGCAGTGCTCAACAAATAGTGATATGCACATATCTGAGTAACCAAACTTTTCATATCCCAATGATTGGTGGCAATAATCAAGAATTTGAATAATCTCTTGTAGGTAACAGTAAGTTACCTCCACTTCACCTGTAATTTGCATATTCCCACCAGCTCCTCTCCTAGTGTCCTCTTCATGACCACCAAGGAGAGCTAGAGGACCTTAGAGGAGGCTCAGAATAGTACTGCCTTGATTTTGGCAACAAGCATATTGTTTCTTCAGCTAACTCAGCATGCTTGAGATCATTTTAACAGCAGAGTGTTATCATGTGGTTTCAGTAGAAAAAGTCCCCATGTAAAAATAGCACCTTCTTCCTCAGCATGTCTGCTCCTTTAATGAAAATAAGACTTAAGCTTACACTGAGCCAATGCAGCTATCAAGGAGTGAGCTAAAATCTCATCTGCTTCAAACACTGTTAGCCAAATTCACAAACCATGGTACTTACAGCCATTGACAATAAGAAAGACAATGCAGTAAGAGACACGAACACAGGATATTTCATACCTAATACACAATACTTAAATAGCAGTTTCCTAGAATGAGCCCTCAGAGAATATGGTCAATGAGAAGAGTTGCCATTGCTCTGCAAGAATATTTACAGCAATATAAACAAACCAAAAAGGAGCAAAAAAAAAAAAAAAAAATTCAGTAACACTCACAAATTCTTACCCAATCCATTTTTTTTTTTTTTAAAGAGGGATACACTAATATAATTCAAGCCATATGGCAACCCTAGTAGGTTGCTTCTTCTTGGAGAATGGTGTTTCATTCATTCTACCAGCCTGCGTGCATTCTATCGCACCGTGTTCTGTTTTGGCATTGGGAAATTCTATGTGCACTATTGATATGACAATAAAACTGAACAAAGGTAGTTTTTACATTTTTAAGGAAAGACACAACTACATTTTAAAAAATTATCCTGGAAGACACAGGTTCAGACCTATTATTGGGCCATCAGTGTCCTCCCATATCATCTTCAGAACCTGTTCTGCATCAAGCCCGATGACTTGAGTAATTATACTTAGCGTTCCCTCAGAAGAGTGATGCCGGCATACATAGTAGTATGGCTGCAAACATATATACTTCTGCAACTGACCTATCTATGAGAGCTCCATCAAGGAATCCGGCAAGGAAATACCAGGTAGTATGTCCATCTTATGACCATCAGAAGTTTCACTTTCATTGAGTGAAATCTACTCAGAACAGAAGAAACTTTACCAGGAGCTTAATTTGGGCCCTAGAAGTCTCTAAGCCCTTTTATCAGGGGGAAAAAAGACCCTCAATTTTATTTTATAATCCATTTCCCCAGAAACCAGATCTTTCTTAAGAGAACAATGTTTCTTTTTTGCAAACCCTAAGATACCTTTTTTTTAACCATTTTTATTGGAGTATAATTGCTTTACAATGGTGTGTTAGTCTCTGCTGTATCACAAAGTGAATCAGCTATACGTATACATATATCCCCATATCCCCTCCCTCTTGCATCTCCCTCCCACCCTCCCTATCCCACCCCTCTAGGTGGACACAAAGCACCGAACTGATCTCCCTGTGCTATGCGGCTGCTTCCCACTAGCTATCTATTTTACATTTGGTAGCGTATATATGTCCATGCCACTCTATCACTTTGTCCCAGCTTACCCTTCCCCCTCCCCATGTCCTCAAGTCCATTCTCTAGTAGGTCTGTGTCTTTATTCCAGTCCTGCCCCTAGGTTCTTCAGAACCTTTTTTTTTTTTTTCCTTAGATTCCATATATATGTGTTAGCATACGGTATTTGTTTTTCTCTTTCTGACTTACTTCACTCTGTATGACAGACTCTAGGTCCATCCACCTCACCACAAATAACTCAGTTTCATTCCTTTTTATGGCTGAGTAATATTCCATTGTGCCACATCTTCTTTATCCATTCATCTGTTGATGGACACTTAGGTTGCTTCCATGTCCTGGCTATTGTAAATAGAGCTGCAATGAACATTGTGGTACATGACTCTTTTTGAATTATGGTTTTCTCTGATATACCCTAAGACACCTTTAGCAGAAACTCTTTGAAAGCTGTTTGAGGCTGTCAGATGGCTCTTATTTATTATGACAAACAGAGATCTCTAGAGCCTCATTTCCTTTGGCATCACTGCAACCTTTACTCAGGTAACAGTGGCTATCCTCAATGCTACCTGTGTGGATTCCATGTCTGCCTCTTTTCTCCTGTTTGAAAGCAACGTTAGAAGATGTTCACCTTGGTCAATCAGGAGAGACCACAGCGCCCTGCGCACAGTAGGCATTCAGCAAATGTCAGTTAGCCCCGCACTGCCTCCTTCCACCACTCCCAGTCCCTTTTATGTAAAGGAAAATCTAGAATCAAGTGACTCACGGGCTATAAGGGCATTGCACAGCTCCCAGAATTATCTCCTTAGTTTGCAACCAAAACAGATTTCAGAGGAACTGCAGGTCAAACATCTGGGTGGAACTAGTCAGTGGGCCATTTGAAAAATGGAGACAAATTTAAGAAAAATTTAGGAACTGTCTATATAAACTGGTGAAATCAAGTACCTAGAGGTTTGTAACAAAGCTGTGAACGTGAGTGAGTTTACTGAGAGGACGTAAGAAAGAGAAGGTGGATGGAGACAGAACCACACATTTAATCATGGCAGGAGAAACAGAGCTCTGAAAAGAAAATAGAAAAAGCAGTCAATAAACTAGGAAGAAAATGAATATTTACTTATAACAGAAGCTATAAGAAGTGAATTCCAGGGCTTCCCTGGTGGCATAGTGGTTGAGAGTCCGCCTGCCGATGCAGGGGACACAGGTTCGTGCCCCGGTCCGGGAGGATCCCACGTGCCGCGGAGCAGCTAGGCCCCTGAGCCATGGCCGCTGAGCCTGCGCGTACGGAGCCTGTGCTCCGCAACGGGAGAGGCCATAGCAGTGAGAGGCCCGCGTACAGCAAAAAAAAAAAAAAAAAAAAAAAAAAAAAAAAAGTGAATTCCAAAAAAGGAGGTTAACTGTGTTAAAAACTACAGAACAGTCAAGGAAGATAGAGTCTGAGAAGATGTCATTGATGATTGGGCAGTAGCTAGTTAACCTACTTACTTGCTGCAGAAACCAGCTTTCAAGAATTAAGAATTGAATCCAGGAGAAGGAAGTGGAGGGGATAAGAAAAGTTACTCTTCCAGGAGATCTGATGGTAATAGGAAGAAGAGCACTAGCTTAGTATATCAAAGAGGTAGCAGAGCTGAAGTTTCCATAAGGTGTACATGTGGAGTCATGGCATAAGTACTGTGAATGTGGTAGATTGCAAAATGAGCACAAAATATATCCTTCTATGCATGATGCTTTGCACTGTGACTTTGTAGCCTCTCCCATCAAGATAGAGTCTATTTCTCCCTGGAATCTGGATTTGGCCATGTGACCTGCTTTGGTCTCTGGGTCATTAGCAAGTATGACACAAGTAGAGGCTTAAAAAGTGCTTGCATAATGGGGTTCACTTTCTCTTGTCCACCATGTAAACAAGCCTAGCTTGTCTGCTGGAGGATGAGAGATGACATGGAGAAAAGTCCCAGTTGTTCCAGCCCTAGTTGAATCTGCCCAGACTAGGAAAATTGTCCAGTGAGCCACAGAATGGAGAGAGATAAGAAATGTTTGTTGTTGCAAACCACTACACTTTGGGATGGCTTGTTACACAGCAAAAGCTACCTGATACAATGAGCTATTTTCCTCTTTTTTTTTGCCACACCACGTGGCTTGTGGGACCTTAGTTCCCTGACTAGGGATTGAACTTGGGCCCTCGGCAGTGAAAGTACAAAGTCCTAACCACTGAACCACCGGGGAATTCCTGAGATGTTTTCCTTTTGTACCTATTCTCTGCACAAACAGTATGAGACCAGAGTGTTGAGTAATGTCATCTTAGAAAACAAAGGAAAATAAAACTTACAAATACCAATAATGTTCTATCTGGTGATAAGACTGTAAAAATCAAAAGCATCCAAAATACGGCTGTGAATTTAGGTAAGCACCAATGTAAAAGATGTCCAAACATCAAGGAAACTCCCTGCCATCAAGTCTATGTAATTTATTTATGGCAGAAGCCCAGGTCATTTCTAAGCCTTTATATCATAACCTGCTGATAAAGAATTCTATAAAAAAATATGGTGGCAGTTTTTAAAAGATGGGTGATTTGATTTCTATAACAGCTATCAGTTCACACAAAGGTTACGGATGATGTATTAGGTTACTGGTTAAAGAAGAAAGAATAGAAACCAGCACATATGTAGGACCTGGGGTTAAGAGTGGAAGCCACCATAGTGGTCATAGGCAGGAGAGACAAGCCTCATCTCTGGGCCCAGGAAAGACTGCAGTGGGACCCCGTATATTTCACCAAACCCTGAGGACATGTTGTACTACTGTCCAGTAGTATAGTTGATGTTCGTAGCAAGGACTCAGAGCCATCAAGAAAATGTTAAATGATGTTCGATATACCGGGTTTAATGAGGCCAAGAAGAATGGAATCTATGTTATTACCATTTCCATAAAAATAGCTAAATTTTTAAAAAAGTTTGCTGCTTAGGGCTTCCCTGGTGGCGCAGTGGTTGAGAGTCCGCCTGCTGATGCAGGGGACGCGGGTTCGTGCCCCGGTCCGGGAAGATCCCACATGCCGCGGAGCGGCTGGGCCCGTGAGCCATGGCCGCTGAGCCTGCGCGTCCGGAGCCTGTGCTCCGCAACGGGAGAAGCCACAACAGTGAGAGGCCCGCGTACTGCAAAAAAAAAAAAAAAGTTCGCTGCTTAAAGGATCTAAGCTTCAGTTCAATGAAAAACTCACTTCTTTGTGACATCCTATTTTCTGACAATACAGATTGGTGAGGTATTAATTTAGACATATTCATTTGGCATTATAAGGAATTCTAAGACTGTAACACAACAATTATTTCCAGAGACAGAAAGGAAGCATTGTCTAGCAAGTGGAGAGTAGAACAGCACTTTGTTAAAATGAGGAAATACATGTTGATGTGTTTTTTCATGATTTCTTTTTAAAAAAAGTATCTGTCAGTATTCTGTGGCCTCCATTGTTTTTAATTCACATTTCTCTGGGGATAGATACGACCATTAACCACTTTGCCTCTCCACTCAGCAGGTACTAGAGTGAGCCTCGGTCTTTGTTCAAAATTGCAGGCTTTAGATCAGCCTCCATACAGAGTCTCTCTTTAGCAGGCCTGCAGTTTGGACTCCCAGTCCTTCTCCATCTTTACTGTTGTTTCCTGGATATGGCATAATTATTGTCATCACAGTTCTCATGATTAAAAAACATTCACTGAGGACCAACATACCAGTTTCCATGTGGAAAACCATTAGTGGTTCCACAGTCCATTGTCCCACCTTGTCTATTACAGCATCCAGCAGGTCTAATTTTGGAGCCAAATTGCCACATCCCAGGCTAAAGGCACCCATCATTTTGTTCTCTAATCCAAGGGTCTTTTTTTTGGGGGGGGGTGGTATTAACTGAAGGAAGCAATTACTTGTCATTTTAATCCAGTGGTGTGTTAGGTTTATTTTGTTTGGGTTTTTTTTGGCTGCTTTGGGTCTTCCTTGCTGAAGGCAGGCTTTCTCTAGTTGCAGTGAGCAGGGGCTACTCTTTGTTACAGTGTGTGGGCTTCTCATCACGGTGGCTTCTCTTGTTGTGGAGCACAGGCTCTAGGTGTGCAGGCTTCAGTAGTGGCAGCATGCGGGCTCTAGGGCATGCGGGCTTCAGTAGTTGTGGTGTGCTGGCTCAGTAGTTGTGGCACACGGGCTTAGTTGCTCCGCAGCATGTGGGATCTTCCCAGACCAGGGCTCGATCCCGTGTCCTCTGCATTGGCAGGCAGATTCTTAACCACTGTACCACCAGGGAAGTCCGTCCAATCCAAGGGTCTTTGACATAAGCCATAGGCTTTATACTATTTTCTTAGTGCTTTTATTATGTTCTCAAACTTCTCAATTATCTAATGTGGTCTAATACTCTCCAAAACCAGGTGTACTGGTTTTTGCCTTGGATACAAGTGTTTCTAAATGCGACGTGCAGGATTTTTAAAAAGCTCAGACTTTGGTGTAAGACTTGAGTTCTAGTCCTAGTTCTAGCATAAGATTATTTTGAGCTGATTATTTTTGAGAAACTGCAGACACGGGAGAAGCTCTGAGACAGAGTAGAAGTTACCCTTTAATAAGGGACATTTACATTTATAAAGGAAGTCTCTATTGGTAAGTATCTCCCTCTCTGGACCAGAAAGAAGAGGGTAACTCTAAATCAGAAGAAACTCTTGTCAATGGAGACAGCACTGCCTTAAATCTGCATAGCAAACCTTACACTTGTTTACTGTGCTTTTCCTGGTAACTTCCTATAACTGGTCTCCCCACCCTTCCCAATCTTTCTTTTGTCTTCAGGAGAAGATGGTACATAAACTGGAAGCTTGGGCCATCTCAGAGAGTTACTCAGTTTCTCTGTGTGGGCTTTCTCTTCAGAGCTGCCTGCCTACAAGACAAGCTGACCCTTTGCTCCAGCATCCACATGGTATTCCATGTGGTCTTGAGGACCACAGAGTGAGAAGGAAGAAGCCACCCTCCATTCAACTGCCTGGGTGTGTGCTCTATACATCCAATATGCTCCTTCCATAAGTCCCAAGGTTTAGACATGAAGCAAAGGAGTAGAAGGCCTGATTTCAGTTGCAGTCCTATTATCTAGTCCAGCTTTTTTCAGCAAGAAAGCAGGAACTTGGATGTTAATGGACTCTGTGACTATTTGTCATTTGGTATATCAGAGATCTCAACAGCAACCTACTAGTGGGAACAGGATTTAGTATAACTTCACGTCTTCTATTTCTTCTCACTAGTACACAGTTATTATGGGAATAGAGGAGACCCTTACACCATGAATTACCAGCAGTCCAACGTTTTTCATTTTATAGACAAAGAAAATGAGGCTCAGAGAGACTGAGTCACCCAAGCTCACATGTGTACACAGTGGCTTGGAACCCAGCTGTCCTAACTCCTGGCCCAGTGCTTTTACCAGGGTACCTTGTTCCTCTTCCTAGCAAAGTATAATTCAAAGCAGGTCTCAGCTGGTGGGCAAAATTCTCTGGACTCTCACATTAAGTTCTGACTCTCATCTCCTAGGTTTCCACCCTATGTTCAGCTTGGATCCAATTATTGCTAGCTTCTGGTCCTCTTACCCACCTGGTTATGAAGGACGGCATACATCCTAAATCTGGGTATCCCCAACACATCTCTAGGCCTCAGGAGAACTGAAGAGTCACAAGGTACAATTCCTGAGTCTTCTAAATCAAAACCACCTAATTTGGAAGTAAGGCTGGGTAGCTTTTGTGTAAGGCATATAGGGTCATTTCTAACATTCCAGGAACTTTATAGTATCAACATTTTTTCCATGGCTAAGCTCTGCGGAGATGTCTTATTCTTCCATTTTTTCAATATCTAATGTCATAAGCTTAGAGCCCCCTAGAATGACGAAAGGACTATGGCAATGATATTCCACATCAGTATATAATTTTGTCTGATGACAAAATTAGGCAGGATTCTTATGAGAAATACATATAGCACATATACACAGGGCATTGGGTATAACTGTCGGTGAATTTCCCAGCTATATATTACAGGTCCACAAGCGTGCATTTTCCAACCATTCCAACAATGGCAGAGGGGATAGAGTCCTTGGGAAATGCATTGCCTATACAGATTACAGTTGTATCTCCACTTCCATCTTGTGACAACTGGTGCTTGATGCCAGCTTATTGGGCAGCATCAATGGCACTGGGGCCCTCGCTGTCTAAAGGGGAGGGAAGCCCCGTGGACTGAGTAGGATAAGTGACTGGTCTCTGGAAGGCCCAGGAGATGCAGACTCTCAGAGTGTACATACGAGCCCGTGTGTGTCTGGTAGCAGGGGAGAATGGGTAACACGGTAGTAGGGCATGAATGGGTGCTCTGAACTTCTGCTTATGCCCTGGCTTCCTGGAAGCTCTTAACTAGCAGTAAGAGCTTCTCCCAAAGAGAAATGGCTACTGCAATCACAGTGCAGGGAAACTGCAGGGCAGAACCTCGAATCTACCAGCCTGAATGGCTGATGCTATAAATGTCCTAATAAGAGATTAATTTCTTAATGGGGATGGTGTTTTTTGAAAATATTCATCCATTTTATTTGTAATCTCCCTTTTCACCCATTATCATTCCCAGCAGCTTAAGTAGAGGACCAGACAAAAGCTACCTTTTGTAAATGAGTTATGAACTTAGAAAAGCCACTACCCAATAGCATGGGGAAGGGGAAAATTCCTTTTGTCCTAGAGATGATGAGAATCAAGCAGTTAGCCATCTGTGCTCTGATTTGACCTTCTGTGGTAAAATCCTAGAGGAAGGAGCAATGAGATAGATTTCAAGACAAATCCAAACGTAGAGAGAGTTTGTGCCTGTCTCCTCAGATCAGAAAATGCATTAATTGCATAATCCATTAGCAGGCACATTGTATCTCCAACTCCAGCTCCCAGAGGATACCACCATGCAAGGTGCTCCAAGAGGCCTCTGCAGGGTACTTATAGTGGCCCAGTACAGTTTGTTGGAGACGGCTAAGTTGGTATCCCAAGCTTCAGTTCTCTTCAGCAGCCTGTGGCACCAAAAGTGCCCAGGAGTTCCCACCAACCCTGAGGCTACAGGATGTAGAGAATGGGGCTGGAAGTTCAGTGACCCTGGAGCAAAGGGCTGCAGGGCACACCACCCAGATCGGTCATAAATTTAGAGCCCTCTAGAATGATGAAAGTGCTGACTGACTCAGGACTCACTGAGCCAGTGCCTCAGGCCCTGATCAAGCTAAAAGAACTGATTATGTGGTACTTGGCCAGCAAATTTAGCCGCTATCATTTCTTCTCTCACCTGTATCTACAAAGACATGGAGTCTATTTTCCTTCCCCTTGAATCTGGCTGACCCCGCACTATCTTGACCAACTGATTGTAGCTGAAGTGATGCTGTGTCAGTATGAGGCCCTAGCCTGGAAGCTTTTGTGCTTTTGTTCTCTCGGCAGCCCGTGCCGCGCTTTAAAGAAACTCAGGCTACACTCCTGAATGATGAGAGGACATGAGGTAGAAGACCATGGAGGATAAAAGGCCATCTTGGATGTCCCAGTCCCCGACAGGCTCTCAGCTGAACACAGCTACGAGTGACAGATACACTGTGTGGAACAGAAAAATTGCCCAGCTGAGCCCAGTCAATCCACAGAATCGTGATAAATTATTGTTTTAACGATTAAAACATTGTTGGCTTAAGCCACTAAGTTTTGAGGTGGTTTGTCACACATCATGAGGTAATTGTAACAAACACAGATTCACAAGTCAGGGATATAATCAGTGAGGTCCAGCTCAGCCAGAAACAAGCCTAGTCCAGCACTTTGTAATAGAAACCAGCAAGGATCCAGAGGAGAGAGAACCCTGGGGTCTGGGGCCCTTTATCCTCTATCCCCATGCATGCGCGTGCATGTGCCCTTTTAGGAAGGAACAGAAAGAGAGAGGGAAACAAGTCGGAAAGGGTGGTGCGGTACACAGGATAATCCCCCCCACCCCAAATACGTCCTTCTTCTAATCCGTGGAACCTGCGAAAATTTACTTTACATGGCGAAGGGGAATTAAGAATGCAGATGGAATTAAGGCTGCTAATCAATTGACCCTAATGTAGGGAGATTATCCTGGATTATCTGCGTGGGCTCATGTAATACAAGAGTCCTGAAATGGGGAAGAAAGAGACAGAAGAGTCAGGGCAGAGGGAAGAGATACAAGAACACCACCTGCTGTTGCTGCCTTTGAAGATGGAAGAAAAGGGCCACACTCCAAGGAATATGGAAGGTGCAAGGGAATGGCTTCTCCCCCAGAGCCTCCAGAAAGGAACCAGCCCTGCCGACACCTTGAGTTTAGCTTAATGAGACCCATTTCGTACTTCTGAGCGGTAAGGTAATACATTTGTGCTGTTTTAAGCCGCTTAATTTGCGTTAATTTTTTCAGGAGTAACAGAAAACTAATGTAGGTGGCAAGTTGTAGTGATTGAATAATTATTGAAGATAAGACTTTCTGAAACTGGAAGACACTAAACTGGCATTAAATGGCAATTTTAAGCTTTTTTTCTCACAGCACCCAGTGTGGGGAAGGCTAGAGAAGTACGATTAGATCATTTCTGGAAACCAAAAAAGCTACCTTTTGTTTTATCACACTCCTGAGTAGAGCGAGTTAAATGTGAGACCTTGTCGCACCTCTTGTTCTGAGGCTTGATTTCCTGTTAAAACCAACTCCCCTTGGAAGGGTCACCCATTAAACTTTTCAAAATGAATGGGTTTATCTGATTGCTTCTTCTGAAAACAGGAGTTGGGTAAGGAGAGAATGGAGGAAGTGAAGTTAAGGCTTGAGCACCTAGATTCCTGGGAGGGGGAGTTGGTGAGGAGGCCAGGCTTGTCCCGACTCAAGGGTGTGGCAGACACCCCCTGAACGAATCGCTGTCCTTGAGCAGAACTGTTACCAGACATTGCTCTTTACCAACGGTCCCAGCAGTGCCATAAACTCTGCATCGTGTGGTACCAAGTGCAGGTAGGAGTTCCTTATGCCCAACAGCGAGACCAATTGCTTCACGTTATTTAGGGCTCTCACATCTTTCTGGCTTCTTTCCCCTGCATGTTAGATACCTGTGGTTTCAGCTCTGTGATTGGAGTCCCACATTTCATCACTGGTCTCTGACCCTCCAAAGTTAAGAGTTTTTGAATCAAAAGTTAAGTTATTTTTAATTTTTAAAGTAAACTTTCTGTCACCATCACTACTGATTAGTATTCTTTGTTCTCAAAACGATTCTAACAGTATGATATTAGAAACAACACTGAGTAAGTAATAATGAAATACCACATTCTTAGCATGCCCCACACCACTGTAATGATTTCCATGGATTTATTGTTTCAAAGACACACAAATACGTGGGGTACTTTAAGGGCAACTACATAGGCACCGTGGATGCTCTGAAGTTGACCCTTAACTTAGCAGCAGTTCTTGTTCAGAGTAGGGAGTGGGGAATAAAGCAGCAACAGAGGAGGGAGGGAGATGAGAATCTAATGATTGCTAAAGTCACGGGGAGGCGGGATAAGGGTGGGGGATCTGGGCATCATCTAGATAGGTTCAAAGTTGCTCTAACACTCTGTGACTCTCAGAGGTTACTTACCTTCTCTGTACCTCTATGTCTACATAAGAAAAAAGGTGGGGATGGAAATAATAGTGCCTGGATCATAAGGTCAATGTGATGATTAAATAAGTTAATTCATAAAAAGCACTTAGTTCTAGCTAGGCAGTAAATGCTTGATGAATACTAGTGATTTTTCTACAGAACCCAAAAGTGGAGAAATCAACACTTTTGCCAGACCACAAGTATTTTTCTCATTTATTGTCCATTTTTACTACACATCAAGATAAATGTCTAGCTCACTTTGATCCCCTCCTCACGTGAGGTTGGTGTCCAGTTCTGTACGTGCCTGGAGTCCCTGGAAACATCTGAGAAGACCAATGCTGTTTCCAGATTCCCTTATCAGGCCTCCATTTCTCCATTGTTTCCCAATCCCTGCCTTTCCCCATGTGGTCCCAATATCAAAATATTTAGTCCATCTGTCCCAGAGGGGTTTGGACTCTCTCTTCATTTGTGCTTCTTGAAATAATATGCTCCTGAGGCACAGACCATTCCTTCATCACTAAAAAAGGTCAAGCATTTATTAGTCTGTGTATAAACATGACAACAAAGGAGCCCTTGTAAAAATGGAATGTTCAGCTTGGATAGAACACAGAAGAGTTCCTCTTGGATCTGGCAAATTCCTTTGGATTTCGTCTCTCTTAAATACACCACATTAATGTCACTGTTTCTTTCTCGATTCTCAAGCCTTACTTCTAAATCCCCATGAACCCTTTGAGGTGCAGGTTTCTTCATTTAAAGTCTATAAGTGCAATTTCTTTTTCAATTCAAACACATTAGCAGTTTCTTCAGATAAACCAATCCTCATACTATGAATAAAAGGTGTACTCTCCTATGTGTCACACAACCACTTGTCACAAAAAGGAGAAATAACTTTGCTTTGCTCACCAGCAGGCATGTCATACAAACGTTATGCCTATTCTTTTGGGCAGCAACCCATGGAAGCCCAACCTCTGACTAATTTTCCTCTTTAGATGTCCTCCTCAGATGACCTTAACCCAACACAGAACTCTCCCTCTATCTCCTTGGTTTTCACGTCCATCATGGCAGCCAACCGCCATCTACATTAGCCTGTTCCCTTTCTTGAACTCTGATCCTCTCAGACAATATATATTATCTCTCTTTGTAAAACATAGCTTTTGATTCAATACTATGCATAATCTAGCTCTAAAAACATTTTCAAATTTCCACATTGTCTCTTTATAAGCTGTTGTTGGTACCGTTCTTTACAGAAAATTCTCTTGGTTTTCTTTTGCAAGGAATGAAGAAGAGATGAATTCCATACAGAAACATTTTCTATACAGTCTCAGGTAAATCCTATCTTGGAGAATGGTGACCATGTTTCATGCCCCTTTAAGGCTAGCAGAGTAAAAGTACCATCTCTTAAAAAAAAAAAAAAAAGATCCACCTCTGATTGGAGAGCCCAGATTTTATTTTTCTGGTGAGGCCTGCAGGTATGGAAGCTCATTAAAACCAGTGTGATTGGGCTTCCCGGGTGGCGCAGTGGTTGAGAGTCCGCCTGCCGATGTAGGGGACGCGGGTTCGTGCCCCGGTCCTGGAAGATCCCACGTGCTGCGGAGCGGCTGGACCCGTGAGCCATGGCCGCTGAGCCTGCGTGTCTGGAGCCTGAGCTCCGCAACGGGAGAGGCCACAACAGTGACAAGCCCGCATACCGCAAAAAAACAAAACAAAACAAAACAGTGTGATCAATCTGTATTCTCTGTCCTGTTAAGATTGTCTCACTATGAGAACATTCTACATGAACAATAGAGTTGTTGGTCTTCTTCTTCTTCTCTTTCTCTTCTCCCTCCTCTTCCACTCCCCCCACCCCAGCTCTCTTTTCCACTTATCCTCTTCCTCTCTTTTTTTTTTTTTTTTTTTTTCCATTTTTGTCCAAAGCTGCCCAGGGAAGCAATGAGGCTTGGAAAAGGATCTAAAATATATTGGCTCACTAAATACTTAATTTTATTGCTATGAATTTCTCTGGTGTATGGCAGGAAGTCACATGACAGTACTTTTTCAACTTAATGTCAACTTGTATTATTTTGTAACTATATAGGTGAATGTCAGCCCTAAAATTTAGCAGTTTACCCTTCTCACAGGAAGTACAAAGTACATTTCATTTGAATAAATGAAACAACATCTGCTTTCATGGGCTGGCCCCAACTTTACTTTTCTAGTTTCTTCTTCTACCATACTCCTTCACTTCCCCCTCCCCCCAACCTCCCCTACCCCCCTCCCTCATACAATGCTATTAGTACACCATATTACTCCCTCTTCTGTGAGCTTAGAACAATTTATGAACTCCAACTAGGTGAATAAATGAATGAAATAAGCTGTGCCATTACAGTCTGTGCTTTTGCTCATATGTTCCCTGTTTTTGGAATATCACCCTTCCCACTATCCCATTTTTAGTGAGGAAATTTCTACTCATTTTTCAAGGCCCAGCTTGCTGCTGCCTCTGCTTGAAGTCTTCACTCATTATCACTGTCTCCTTCCACCTTACATTCACAGTGTTTTACTTCTTAAATGTTACCCTCACTTTGCCTTTGTTTGCCTTTTTTCATTTACTTGGCTTCCTCTCCCCTTACAATGCAAGTTCCTCATGGTAAGGCGTGTCTTTTTCATTTCTGTATCCCCCAAATCTAGCATAATAGTTGCCATAATATAAGCACTGATATGTTTAATGTTTTAGTTTACTGTTTGTTAAGCTCTGGGATAATGACTTTCAAATTCCAGGCATGGGGGACAGACAGAGAGTGTCCACCAACAAAGATACAGGATGTAGAGCAGGAGTTTAAGGTGAATGTATATCCTTGTGTAGATATCTGGTAGTCACTTGAATCTATAGGTCTGGAGCTGAGGAGAGATCAAGACTAGATATATACAGTTGGGAGTTATCAGTATAGAGGTGAGAATTTAAACCATGGGAGTGGGTGAGAGAACTGATGAGAAGCACTGAGGACAAACCTTAAGGAAAGCCAACATTTAAGAATGAATGATGGGGGGCTTCCCTGGTGGAGCAGTGGTTAAGAATCTGCCTGCCGATGCAGGGGACACGGGTTTGATCCCTGGTCCGGGAAGATTCCACATGCCACGGAGCAACTAAGCCCATGAGCCATAACTACTGAGCCTGCACTTCTAGAGCCCGTGCTCCGCAACAAGAGAAGCCACTGCAATGAGAAGCCCGTGCACCACAACGAAGAGTGGTCCCTGCTCGCTGCAACTAGAGAAAGCCCGCGTGTAGCGACAAAGACCCAGCGCAGCCATAAATAAATAAATAAATAAATTAAATAAATCTAAAAAAAAAAAGAATGAATGATGGGGGAATTTCCTGGTGGTCCAGTGGTTGGGACTCCGTGCTTTCACTGCTGGGGCCTGGGTTCGATCCCTGGTCAGGGAACTAAGATCCCACAGGACGCGTCGTATGGCCAAAAAAAAAGGTTTGCTTTAAAAAAAAAAAAAAAAGAATGAATGATGAACAAGATGCAGAATGATGAACAGGACTCTGAGAAGGAATGATTTGGCAACAGGTGGTGAACAAGAAGGGGGGAAGGTCATGGAAGCTAAGGGAGGATTCAAGCTCAAGAAGGGCAGAGTGGTGATGGGGTCAAATGCTACAGAACTAGGGCAACACGTAGAGAGAAGTACAAGGCCAATACAGAATTTGCAAAGGAGGGAAGTGATAATTTTCTTTGATAGGTTCTTACTTTCAAGGATGAGAGAGTGGCCAAGATGGCAGAGTAAAAAGACCCAGAGCTCACCTCCTCTCATGAGCACACCAAAATCACAACTATCTACGAAACAACCATTGATGAAAAAGACTGGATCATACACAAAAAGATCTTCTACAACTAAAGACATAAAGAAGGAACCCCAACGAGACAGGTAGGAGGGGTGGACTCATGATATAATCAAATCCCATACCCCCCAGCTGGGCAACCCACAAACTGGAGAATGATTATATTGCAGAGGTTCTCCCACAGGAGTAAGAATTCTGAGCCCAGGGGTCTGGCACCAGGAAGATGAGCCCACAGAGCATTTGTCTTTGAAGGTCAGCAGGGATTAACTGCAGCATCCCCACAGGACTGGGGGAAATAGAGACTTCACTCTTAAAGGGTGGACACAAAAATCTCACGTGCACTGGGACCCAGGGCAAAAGCAGTAATTTGATAAGAGCCTGGGTCAGACATACCTGCGGGTCTTGGAGAGTCTGGAGAGGTGGGGAGGGGATGGGAGAGGGTGGCTGTGGCTCACCCTGGGGACATAGACACTGGTGGCAGATATATTTGGGAACATTCAACCATGTGAACATCTGCTGGTGGCTGCCATCTTGGCTCACCAGCTCCAAGACCTGGCCCCACCCAACAGCCTGTGGGAGCCAGTGTTAGGATGCCTCAGGACAAATAACTAACTGGGCAGGGACACAGCCCTACCCATCAGCAGACAGGCTTCCTAAAGACTTCCTGAGCCCACAGCCATCTCTAAAGATGCTCCTAGACATGGCCCTGCCCATCAGAGGGCCAAGACCCAGCTCCACCCACCAATGGGTAGGCACCAGCTCTTCCCACCAGGAAGCCTGCACAAGCCTCTAGACCAGCCTCACCCACCAGGGAGCAGGCACCAAACACAAGAAAACTATGATTCCACAGCCTGCACTCCAAGTCGGCCAACAGCAGGCCAGACCCTACCCTGGGACCAGCTGGGCCCCGGCCTTGCCCACTAGCAGGCCAATGCAACCTTCAGGACACCTTGGACCCCATACCCAGCTGTGTAAAGAGCCCTCCATCCCTGCACAAACAGTGATCTGAAACGAGCTCTGGGATCCCTGGGCCTGCAGCCAGACTCCCCGAACCAGATCTGCCTGCCAATAGTCTGGCACTAACGCCAGTATCTGGCTTCACCTGCCAGTGGGTGGGCAACAGCCCCAGAGTCTTCAGGACTCTAACTCTGCCCATTAGTGAGCCAGCACTAGCCCCATGGCCCCCTAGGGTTCTGCAACCAGCTGCCTCATGACCAGGCCCCACTAACCAGCAGCCAGCAGCATCTGCACAAGGCAGGGTCTGGCAGCCAACCAGACTAGGGGCCAACCAAGCCTACTAGACTGCCCACATAGTCAGCCTGCCACAACAGCAGGACACACGCAGCCCTCTTAGGGGGAACAGCTAGAGCATATAGCTTGGGTGATGAGAGGGCAGTGCACTGCTGGGACACACAGGACATGTCCTAAAGAAGGCCCTTTCTCCAAGGTCAAGAAACATAACTAAGCCACCACATACATAAAAATACAAATAGCAACCTAGACAAAATGAGGCAGCAGGGGAATATGTTCCAGAGGAAGGAAAAAGGTAAAACCCCAGAAGAAGAACTAAGTGAAGTGGAGATGGCTAATCTACCTGAGAAAGAGTTCAGAGTAATGATTGTAAAGATGATCAAAGAACTCGGGAGGAGAATGGATGCACAGAGCAAGAAGTTAGAAGTTTTTAACAAGGATGAGACAAATAGTTATGAATAAAACCTAAAGGGTCTAGGGGCTATGAAAACCAACCTCTCATTAAGACAATTAGATCTCATCAAATCTCACCAGGAAAATCATATTCCAATCTGAAGTTCCTTGTTCTTCCTTAAAAAAGGGATCGCAGGAATAAGATAGAAACTTCTGTCTACACGCTGTGGCTACATTAGAGTAACTGAAGAGCTCCAAAACACACGCCCTTACATGATGAAGTCCTTTCTTGTTGTGGGGTCACTGTGGAAGGGTTCTCAAGGAGAACCTCTGAGGGCATGAAGAAAATTACCCATCACCATTGAGCCTCCAGGAGTAACAAAGAGGAGCACTTAAAAGCAAAAGATGCCTTCAGGTAAGCATTTATTACTATGATAACGGTTATCACAATTTAATTTACATTAATTTGGATTTACCTTACTTATATTAAAAGAATACATGGTCTTCTTTCTGAAATTGATTAAATTAATATCAACATAGAAACTATTACTTTTTATTGGGCGGGGGGAAAGGCGACCCATCTATCTATTCTTCTACTCATTCTTCCATCCACCCACCCACCTATCCATCCGTCTGTCTATCCAAATTACGTTTTAAGGCCCTCTTATTTAGTGGCTTTATGCTAGTTCCTGAGTCTGCAAAGATGAACAGGACCAGATTCAAGACCTCAACATAGTCACCATCCAGTATGTAGGAATTTGATCTAAAACATCATTAAAATTAGGCCAGTGTTCAGGATATGTATCAAATGCTTTTAAAGTAAACCCCAGAGATATGCTTTAGGCATTATCTCTGTACTTCTTCACTATACTAATGTTCCCTGACATTGTTATCACTGATAAATGTCAAAAGGGAGAGTGATATTTTTGGAGCTGATTTTTTTTTTTACCCTATTACAAAAATAGATTATAAACACATACACATATGTCACAGAAAGAACTTAGACTAATATTTCTATACAGGGATAACCATTAGCATATTTTTAAAGCTCACAGTTACCTTCCTGTTGTCAGTTACAGTCATCTGTTGGTTTGAACTCCTTATTTTATGATAGCTATCAAAACCTATTGGTAATACGTAATCTGATTAAATTTAGCAAGAACATGAAAATTTTATAGTCAGAGTTCCTGAAAGAGGCTGTATGATTCAATATTTTCATCCAACCATCTTTATAAAGGCATAGTGCTAATGTAAACCAACAAATAATGATCCCTAATAAAATTAACACAAAGCTATAATTGAATTCAAATTCATAAACGTTTTATTTTTAGGTAGCTGTTCTCTGTTTAGGACCTCAGCCTAAGTCAGTATTTAGTTATAATTTACACTAGGCAAATGCTTGGGGGAAAGAACATATATACTAAGGCAAAGCATAAATGAGTCAAAGTTATCCATGTCATCACGCTACTCTACCATAGGCCCCTTTGCTTCTCCTGGAAGGTTGTTGGTACCCCTAGTGTTGGAGGAGGGTACTGAGGCTAATCTGGATTGCGGTTCAGAAAAGTGAAAGATACAATGCCTTTCACGCAGGTCTCTGGAGAAAGCTAAGGTTTCTCTAACCTTGGAGAAGCACACTCTAATACAAAATGCAGTATCATACAACTTTATTTAGTTCAAGGAGGCTGTGGTGGCAGTGTCAATACAGCAGGTACAAGGGCTGAAGGAGCTTTTATTACATCACAGATTGGCAGCCTGACATGTAAAGACCAGTACTGATGGAATATTCAAGTCACTAACTTTGTCTTTCTACTCCACTCAAATAGCATGAATCAGTCAGCTCTGCTGCTATACAAACAACCCACCCACACCCCAAATTTTAGTTAAAACTGCAAAGGCTTTTTCTGGGATCTGTAATGAAGAAGACATGTGCATCAAAGCTCTCTTTGTGTTTTCTTCATTCTAGATCCAGGCTGAAAGAGTAGTCCATTTTTGGACATGCCACTCTATGACAAAGAGAAAATAGCAAGAGAGCTGATGGAAATACACAATGAGTCTATCTATGTCAATTAAGGCTGCTATTACAAAAATACCATAGAGTGAATGGCTTAAACCACAAACATATATTTCTCCCAGTTCTGGAAGTTGGGAAGTTCAAGATCAAGGCAACAGCAGATTCAGAGTCTGGTGAGGGTCTGCTTCCTGGCTTATAGACACCTGTCTTCTCATTTTATCCTCACATGGCTGAGAGAAAGAGATCATCTCTCTCACATCTCTTCTTCTAAGGGCACTAATCCCATTCATGAAGCCTCCACCCTCATGGTCTAATCACTTCCTAAACCCATTGTGTTGGGGGTTAGGGCTTCAACATATGAATTTGGGGGGAGAAGAACAAACATTCAGTTCATAGCAGGCTTTTAGAGCTTTCACTTGGATGAGGCATAGTCAAGGTTACCCACATACCATTAGCCAAAGTACTCACATGCCCAAGCCTGACATCAAAGGTGCGGAAACTGTCTACTCCCCCATAGGAGGCACTGCAAGTTGTGTGATCCTGTTAGAAGGAGTGTGAGTTGCTGGGAATGGTAATGCAATGCCCCGTACCATGCTCCCTTTTGCAGTCCCCACCTAGTTCTCCAGCTGATTCCTTCAGCCCCTTCCACTTGCTGCCAGCTCAAGGAGGGTACAGTGGTGAGTCTTGTGGAGGAGACCACACACGCAGTGAGGCTGCAGCAGCTGTTGTTTCCACGCTTCCCTTTTTGTTCTCATCAGTCTCTGAGTACAGACGGCAGGGTGGGTTGGGAGGGAGTCTGCAGATGAGGTGGAAGACGACTGAGAGAACAGAGACCTTTCTCATTAACTGAAGGGGTCATTTGTGTGCATCTAGAGGGCTGCGCCTGCGAGAATACAATTAAGCCCACTCCTCAAAGCCATCCTCCTCTTCAGTTAATATTTACTGAGCACCCACTGAGACACTGGCCCTGTACTCAGAGCTACAAACTCTCCCAGGCTGAGAAAGGCTCTGACTAATTTGCACATTAAAAAGCACACAGGCAGAGGAAACCCACCTTCTTCTCCTTCCCAGTCACCCTGGGAGAGAACCTCTTCTCTTCTTCATTCACGTGTGGAATCCCAATTAAACACAGTAAACAAAGGAAAACTTCTTACACTGTAATTTTCTTCCCTCTCCCCTTGCTTTATTTGCTGTCTGGATTTTATTGCTCAAGAATTGTCTGCTCTAAGCATCATCTCCTATTAACTAGAGAGATAAAAGCCATAAAGGGAAGGGAACTCCTTCAGTTCTCTTTGCTGGTTGTGAGACAGCAGCGCCTTTCCAAGGGGAGTTGACATCTGTTGACTGAGACTGCAGTCCTGCACCAGGGCTGTGTTCACACTCCGAATGCAAACTGCAGCTATCAGAGACAGAGCCGGGTTTGATAACTCCTTGAGCCCAGAGCAAATCTGCTTGGGCACTAGAAAAGAAATGGTGTAGTCTTAAAGCAGATGTATGTTCTTAATGTGGTTGGCTTGTAAAGTGATAAAACATGGAGTTTTTCCCCCCTTAGCCCATCACTACTGTTAAACAGTGTAACTTAAGACAGGGCGATTCTATCACAATTCCCTGTAATATTTAGTCCATATACTAGAATGAAACATAGATTTGTATCATTCGTTTTCTCACGTCTGGTAAGATATTAGGAGCAAACAACGTGTGTCTCCACGGTTATAAACAAAGGTGTCATGTTTGCAGAACAGATCCTATAGGTAGAACTTCTATAAATGGGGTAAAATATGGGGTTTTCATTGGTTGAAATGACGTTAACTATTTCAATCAGCATGATTTTTATAAGAAACATTTTTCCCTTCTCTGTGAATGACATCAAGCATTTGTGTCTTTGTATCACCTTTCTCCTAACCTGAGTTCTTGGTCCAGCTCTTCCACTGTGACCTTCAGAAAATCAACTATTCTGAGTCTCTGTTTCTTTCCTTGTTAAATTAGGGTGTTGATTTGGATCAGGATTTCTCTAGGTCTGTTCTGGGGAACATCGTTTCTGAGGAAATTAGTGGCGGTCCTGTTTTAAAAAAGAGGCTCTGTGGTCAGATAAGTTTTGGAATTGTGACATTAAACAATATTAAACACATTTCCTTACTCAGAACTTTAGCATCCTAATATTATTCATTGTGATTCTCCAAAGAGAGAGATAGAGTAATGCCTTATTTCCCCAATTGATTTAGCCAGAAAATTTTTTTCTTGCAGATTATTTCTCAGAATCAGTCTGAACATTAGACTTCAAAGATCCTTCAACTGATAACATTCTATGATTCTATTTCCTATTTATTCTGCCTAACTTTCCAATTTCTCTCACCTATTTCAGGAAGAGAACTACCTGGGTTTTCTAACTCCTTCATAAGGTGAAAGTCAGTCTGTTCTTTATTCCTTTTCCCCCTGTAATTTATTTGAAAATTTTTAAACCCACAGAAAAGTTGAAAGAATAGTACAATCAATATATACTCTTCACTTAGATTCAACAACTGTTAACATTTTGCTCCAATTACTTTCTCTGTCTCTGTCTCTTTCTCTCTCTCACACACACACTATACATACCATATGTATAATTTTACTGCTGAACCATTTGAAAATAAATTGCAGACATCATGACACTTTATCTCTAAATACTTTAAGATGTATCTTTGACTTCCCTGGTGGTGCAGTGGTTAAGAATTCGCCTGCCAATGCAGAGGACACAGGTTCAATCTCTGGTCCGGGAAGATCCTACATGCAGCGGAGCAATTAAGCCCATGGGCCACAACTACTGAGCCTGTGCTCTAGAGTCCACGAGCCACAACTACTGAGCCCATGTGCTGCAACTACTGAAGCCCATGTGCCTAGAGCCCATGCTCCACAACAAGAGAAGCCATTGCTCACTGCAACTAGAGAAAGCCCGCACACAGCAACGGAGACCCAATGCAGCCAAAAATAAATAAATAAAAAGTTATAAAAAAAAGAAAAAAATGTATCTTATAAGACAAGAGCATTCTTCTACACAACCTCAGAACCATTATTACACATAAGGAGTTTAACATTGATTAATATCATGAAAGTATACTCTGTATTTAAATTTCCCTAATCGACCCCACAATATTCTTTACAATGTTTTTTAAACTCTAGGATCCATTCAGGGTTCACACATTAGATTTGGTTATGTCTCCTTGGCTTCTTTAATCTAGAACTAGCTCCTTAATTTGTTCATTTCTCATGAGATCAACCTTTCTGGAATAGTCCAGGTCACTTATTTTGTAGAAAGTCTAACATTTTAAATTTGTGTGATAATTTCCTCATAATTAGCTTCAGTTGAAATATTTTTGAAAAAAAATTAACAGGCGATATGGTTGCGTATTTCAGACTGCATCATATCAGGAGAGACATAATGTCACTTTGTCCCATTATTGGTGATGTTTTGAGTAACAGCATGGTTAAAATGTTATTTGCTATATGTCTGTTACAAAGATATGCTTTCCCTCTGGTAATTAATAAGTGATCTGGTAGTTGATATTTTGAGATTCGTGAATAACTTCTTTCCTAACAACCCTTCACCCAGTGGCTTTAGCATTTGTTGATGATCCTTGCCTGGACCAAATATTACACTGGGATTGCAAAATAGTGCTTTTTTTCTAATCCAATCCCTTCTTTTTTATTAACAGTTATTCTTCTATAGATAAGAATTTTCTCTTCCTCTTTCTCCTTCTCTCTCTCTATCACTTCCCCTATCTCTGTCTCTCATTAAGCATCATGATGTACCATAGATTCTTTTTTTATTCAATGTTTTATAATCTATTATGTAATTCATCCTTCTAACATTTATTCAGAGACTACTCTCTGCCAGGTACTAAAGTGAGATTAACCTAACGTTAATCTTAGTCTGCTTTACCTTCCCCCGTAAGTACTTAAGAAAACTATCAGTGGAACATTAACAACTAATCCAAATTCTTGAACTGGCCACCACTTTGCCAACAAACTTTTGTCAGATAGAGGGAACTGAAAATGAAGATGGGAGTGGAGAGTGATCTCCAAATTTTAATTATTATTCCCCTTTTGTAAACCTCAGCCAGGCTACTGTGGTTACAGCAATCATCAAATGGCCATGTGAATCATCACAGAGGAAAAAAAAAAAAATCAATTACCAACTCCATGGAGCCACACTTGATCAGAAAGGAGAGAATTCCAACACCAAGAACTTGGCCCTGATACATGGGCTCATCGTCCATGGAAGGAGAATCATAATTTCTATTTCTACTCTGTGCACAAAATAGTCATTTAATGATCACTCAAGTCATTAGGAAGACCGGGGAACTATGTCCATGTCTTTAACAGGTTCTTAAGCCAATAGCAAGGTATCAAAGGCCCTGGTCAAGACAGGAGCCCCAGAGCACTTCCCTGGCCAGACACAGGCCACAGGGCCCAGATGGGCAGCATCCTCACCTCCCCAACAGGATCTGAATGATGAATTCCAAACAATTAATCACCAAATGAATCAGAAAACAGCTTTCAGTGGAAGGAAAAAGGACCCTGCGTTTCTGGGAAAGAATAGACTGACCCATCCTGGTCACATTTTCCAGTGGAAGGAGTGTTCTGAGCTTTATACAAGGGGAGAGACACCTTGCAGGGCACACGCCTGGTGCTGTAGCACCCTGCTGACTATTAGAGGTCAGAAGACATATCCAAAGGACAGACAACCTTCTAGACTTGATTTTTTTTTTCTTTTGTGGGGTCAGGAGTGGTGTATCCTGCTCCCTGTGGAGCCTAGGAGCTTCTCCTCCAGCCCTAGAAGAATACACAGTCTGTGTGGAGGGGCGGAGGGGCAGGCAGAACAGGCAGAAACTGGTGTCCTGCCAGGGACTCAGGAGACAGGGGGCAATTGTGATCCTTGGAATCTTTGTTACCTCAAGGTTTACAGAACTTTAGTGTCTTTCTGAGGTCATGGCGGAAGATCTTCCCAGCCGCCAGAGCACCTCCAAAGGAATAAGGGCCCAGTGGAAAAAGTTCAGGTTTTGGAGTCCACAGACTTTGGGTTCGAATGTCATCCCTGAAATTTATGAGGCATAAAGCCTAGGCAACTTAGTTATTAATTCCTGTTCCCTCATCAGTAAAGTAGAGAAAGAAAATACCTCACAGATTTGTTGTGAAAATCATGTTAAATAAGGTAAAGCATGTGCATTGCTTTATTAGTTAGGATTCCTTTCATTCCAGGTAACAGAAACCAACCTGAGCTGGTTTAAGGAAAAAAGTGAGAGAGATTGAGACAGAGAGAAAATTAATTATAAGGTTTTAGTGATATCCCCTTGTTCTTAAAGTCAAGAATTCAGCTAAGCCTTATAATGAGGCTGTAGCCGAGACATAAAAAATCATCAGGAACCACTGTAGCTTCTCTTCGTATATTTGATCTTTTTTCTCCTTTTGTGAGGATTGGCTTTCTCTCCACTAGGCCAACAGAACTGACAGACCCATAGCTTTTGAGTTTATGTATCCCTTTCCAAGACACCAACACAGAGGTAGTGGGAATCCATAATTCCAATTCTAAAGTCTCACAAGGGAATCTGATCCTTTACCTTATGACAAGAGTTCCCTGTGGCATGAGTGGACGGTGGCTGGGACCATGGAGTGTAGACTCAGCATAAACAGGGCTGAAGGGGCTGACCCTGTGGTGAGCACTGTACTGAGGGGATCCTTGTGGACTGTGTAGACATTTCAAAATGTGTTTTCCACAGGTACCTAGCTCAGTATCTGCCACATAATGGGGGTATTATTTTTCTTTTTCCTTCCTCTCATATCAGATATGATGAATCTAAGAGAAGAGTTGGGGAAAATCACTCAGATATTCTGTGGCATGTAGGGCCCTTTGATAACTGAAATGAAATCATTAGGATTAACACAGGATCTGGCAACAATAATACCACTAAGATAAGTAAGGCAGGCTGTGTACATTTTAGACCTTCCTTCTCTTCCTAAATTTGACTTCTTGCTGTGTTCTCTGAAATGTTTCTTTCTACCCTTGGAAAATCCCTTGTATCTGGTGATATGATGACAGGAACAATACTTCTATGGAGAAAAGTCCTCCCTACAGAAGTGGGTGGATTAGGAGGTAATGGTTGAGGCTAGTGGGCAAAGAGAATATTAAGAACAGAATTGCTCCAGAAGCTTAGCTGGCTTTTTCTTACTGCTGCAGACCACATTCCCAAGTGCAGCAATTGTGCAAAAAGGCAACATTTATTCCTTCCATCTTTCTTCCTTTCTACCTTCCTTCCCCTTCCTTCCTTCTTATCTTCTTTTTCTTTTCTTCTTTCATGCAGCAAATGTTTACTGAGCATTTTACTATTGACAGAGACACAAAGAAAAGCACTCAAATGTTTCATATGATCACCTCTTTCTCCTGGGAAAGCAGTGGCTCAGCCAGGAATTTCTGGAACTGCAGCTGGGCACGAGAGTAAAGAATACTGTCCCTGATTATAGGAAGCTGATTAAAGTGGCGCTTCAGCCCAGAACCTGAAGAAGGTCAAAGCATCCAGACCAAAGCTCTCCATGAGTGGACAGCATGAACCTGGACCAAAGGGTGAACAACAGTGAGCATGCAAGGCAGAGCCAGCAGGTCGAGGCAGGGCCTCGCATGACCCCCAGAGGCTATAAGCCACCAACGGCAAGAACTTCTTATGGGAAGCTCACAGGCCTTGGCCAGAAAGGGACCTCTGAAAGCACCCAGGCCTTTTGGTCCTTAGGAGAGAAAAAAGAGAGTTCTGAAGGGAGAAATGTTCACCATACCAAATATTTGCCTCATGGTTTAGATCAGAGTATAAAACCCTTCCTCAGTAATTCTATTTCCTGCCCATCTCCCAACACAACTTGCAAAATTGTAAAGAAAGAAACATTTCTCTAAATTTACTACTGAGACTAAACTACTCACAGGAGCTTAGGCCAAACATAAGCTTTTTCCTTAAGAAACAACGACGTGCACATGGCCATTTAAACACAAATTTCTTGACATCACCACTGAAAACAAATTATGTCCAGGTGGTAGAATATATTAGATAAGTTTCAGGGTCTTCCTACGTTAACAGCTTAGATTTGAGGCAGCATTTTATCTTCACAGACTGGCATTTGTCTCTATTATGTTTTTCAACCAACTAAAAACCCTTCAATCACTGGGAAATATTTAATGGGTAATGAGAATTGCTTGAGTGACAAGTCCTATTTGACTAAGTAGCCCAGCCATGTCTTTACTATTGATATAAATGCTTCCATATTACATTTACATCATTCATATCCATTGTAAAAAAAATGTATCTCAACAGCCCAAAAATAATGTGGCAAGAAGGCAACCCTGGGGTGTTATAAATATCAAATAAGTCATAACTATAATGATAATATTGGAATTTATCATTAGAAGATAGAGGTTGAACTTATCAAGATGCCACAAGTGAGCAATAAAGATCTCCTTATTGAGTGCAGATAAATTTCAGACTTTTGATAACCTTGTTAAACACTCTACAGTTCCTTATTCTTAATGCCATCCCTTGGTTTTAAAACTGCTCACTGCTTTTATAGTTGCTGCTTTTTGTTGCTTTTCCATACCTGATGGTCTCTAGTAAAACACAAGTCTGGTATCAAAGAGTCTCTTTTCTCTGCTTTCACTTCTCCCTTCCCGAATTCCTTTCCCATCTCCCTTCTCCCCACTATCTTCTAACTTCTACACCTAATAGTAGGACAAGGACATGAACAAGGAAAATAAAATGCAAGTATTGAATAACAGGAGAGACAGAAGTGTAGCACCCACTTTCCCTCTTTTCTCGACCTAAATAAATCTCATTCATCCTTCAAGACCACTGTATTAGGCTACACGGGCTCCCATAACAGAGTACCACAGACTGGGTGGCTCACACAGTAGAAACTTATTTCCTTGCAATTCTGGTTGCTAGAAGTCCAAGATCAAGGTGTCAGCAGAGTTGGTTTCTTTGGAGACCTCTCCTCAGGGTTTGCAGATAACATCTTCTCCCTGTGTCTTCACGTGATCGCTCCTCTGTGTGTGTCTGTGTCTTCATCTCCTCTTAGAAGGATACCAGTCATGTTGGATTATGGCCCATCCTAATGACCTCACTTAAACTTAGTCACTTCTTTAAAGACCCTATATACAAATACAGTCACATTCTGAGGTATGAGGGTTAGAACTTCAACATATGAATTGGGGGGCACATAATTCAGCCCATAATAGCCAACCCTCATCTACCTTCACTAAATTCCACTTCTCTGCCACACCAGCCTACCTGCTGTTAACCATACACAGCCTTGTTGAGCTCTGCCATTATATTAGTGGCTGATTCAATTTAACTGGGGACTTATGGACACTGCCTTGAGTAGTTTTTAGATGAGAGTCATTTCTCCCTCAACAAGATCCATGAGCACAGTGACAGCTTTTAATCCCTCTCAATGCCTAGAACACGGTCAGCACATTAGTAGATAGGCTTACAATAAAACAGAAAAGCAAAACAAATCTCAGATGAATTGAATGTCATTCTTTTAGTTGCTGTGTTTGTGCATTTTTATCCCTTTGAGAAGAGAAGCCCCTTAGAGGCACAATTGTGCCCCTCTGAAGAGAAAACAGAGGAATTAATTCAATTTGGCCAGTGAAAATGAAATTTGGACAATTTTCAAAATCTTTTGTCTTTTCAGTATGATTTTGAAGTATAGTGAGGTGAAAATTTTATAAAAAAGGTCAATTCCAATATTTTCATATGTTTTCTGAGACTTTGTTTATAAGGAGCTTAGTTAACTTTGGATAATGATCACTATACATAAAGTGATCCTTCTTTGTAGAATAAGTTTAGAACACTGTAGCATGGGTACCGAAAGCCAATATGGAAAGTAGTTACTAGCAGAGGTAACATCTGCATTACACAGTTTGATTTTTCCATTTATAGAGCTACCTTACATGTCCTTCTTAACTTCACAAACATTGTGGGTAAATATTTTTGCTGTGACCACGACTTTTAGGATGTTATTTGGCTCTTCATGTTTCCATAACTCAACAGGTTCTTCCAGAGCTTACTTTGCTCATGCCTGAGGGTGTGCCCCCCAAAAGTCTACTCAGTTATAGTCTTTCAATTGTTTGGAAAATTCAGTCTCAAACAAGAGATGAAATCTATGTTGTTTTTCTGACTCTTTAGGGATGTAAACAAACATCTGCCTTATTGGAAAAAAAGCATAATTCCTTTGCATAAGAAATAAAAAGCCAGGTTGAGGAAATTCCAGAATGGCGCAAATCATGGTTTATGTCACCTTCCACGGCAGCTCTAAAGAAATATTAACACCCAATATCACGTAGCTATTGATAAAGAGGGAAATGCCAGGAAATTCTGATTTAATGCTGTCTGGACTGTTCATTCAACAAAGAGGATAATAACAATGACGATGGTGGTAATTCTCAAAAGGAATTAGACATTTGCATTGTCTTCAGCCTATGAGATGATACGCATTTTGAGGGAGACTAGGATGTTATTAGGCAGGTGAAGGCCATGTCCAGGAATGCTGTCTAATTGCCTCCCATTTACTATCATGGGCCAAGTGCTTTGCTTACATTACCTAATTCAGTCCTCACGGTGAGATGGGTATTATTCTCACCATTTTATGGACGAGGAAACTGGAGGGCCAAAGCATTTCTGTACCTTTCCCAAGTCATACATAAGTAGGGGAGAGCGGAGTGTCAAGATGTACACTCCCAGACCATCAGACCCAATCTACCCAAGACTGTATCAAGTTAAAGGTATGAAATTTGGGTAGGAGAAATGTTTGCTAAAGTGACAGCCTGGGTTTTTATTTTTGCTTTTGTTTTAATCCTCTTTAATGTATTTCTCTGGTCCAGTTCCTTCAAGAGCTGTCCCTGTTCTAAGTTTCTGTCTTCTACGAGGAAATCGACCTGCCAGAACAATCAAGGACTTCACCTAAGAGTTACCACATTGTAGTAAATAAAAGCATCTCCAAACTGCCTGGAAGACAATTATTTATGGAAGCAATAATTACGTTGTATTTTGGTAAGAGAACATTTCTCTCCTCAACATATATAGGAACAACCACCACTTACAGCTGAAAATAGACGCGGGGTCTTTTGCTTTCAGATGACTGCAAAACACATTCCCAGCATCTCATTTCAGAAAATCAAGTTTTTATTTAAAGTTCCTTTGGGATTCTCCCCGAGCCTGACTCTTCTGTGAAAGGGACCTGGGACCTGCCTTCTGCAGTCGGCAACAGCAAGGACTGTTCTACTCTCCGTGGTCCACACAGCCCATCCACGGGAGTGAGGGCAAGGAAGAACAAGCGCGGTAGCTTCCTCGGTGAAAAATCACTAGTGAGGCGCAAGCGTTCACGCACGTGGTTTCCAGAGAGATTTCAGCCAGACCTAGCAGTCCCCCTAATCGTCACACCCCGTTGTTGATTCCCACCTTCAGCAAAAATCCTTTAGGGCAGCAAGCCCAGCAGGAAACCTGTCATTAACAACCACCATAGTGTCACATCAGCGATTCTCAGTAGCGTCGGCTCCACTATTTAACTCAGCTGTTTACCTCATCGGGAGAGCTTTGTTTGATTGTCAGAAAATAGAACATGTACATTCGTCGGTCATAAACACACACAAGCTCTCCAGAGCACAAATAAACAAAACGATCAAGCACGTTGGTAAATGTGTTTGCATGATTTAACGAAGCCAGATGAAGCATGTGCATAACCCTGCATATCAAGCACCATGGAGTAACTTGTTTGTAATCTGTCTTGTACAATACAGCTATTGCCACTCACTCCACTCACCCAATTCAGACCCTGGAAATGTACTATTTTTAGACTGGCTTTGTACACCACTATTTACAAAGCGCACTGTTAAATCCTTTGAATAGCGGCCAAGAAGTTGGGTGAGAACCTAGAAACCTGCCACACAGACCAGCATCCTAATCAACCCTGGGACAGCCAGCTAGAGATCTGCCTTTGTTTCCTTTTCTTCTTTTCCTTTGTCTCCCCAGGAATATCAGTGTAAAAAGGCAAGGAGACAAAGAGGTGGGCCTTATCTGTTCTTGTCGTTCAAATGGGTTGCTTTACTCGCTCTCCTAGATAACAGCACATTTGTCAACATCTTGGGCGATTTAAGCTGCTCTTTGTCAAAACCACTTTTGGAAAAGATTTGACCATTGATTTACTTGAGAGCCTGTGTGACGGCAGAAGGTGCGTCATGGAAAACTCACACGTGGGTGCTTCACAGCGGCTGGGAGTCGGTCACGTGACGGCTCAATGCTCCGGGCCAATCCACTGCTGGCAAGCTGGCCAAGTGGCCACAGGGGAAGGAGAGACAGAGAAGAAAATAGTAGGCAAAGTGTTGGCGTGAGGCCGTTGGTGGATGAAGCTATCGCAAAGAGAAAGGATTGCAACACCAGGGAGGAGATGAAGGGCCTCCTATCATTTTGCACCCAGCAAGAAACCTGAAGGAACTAAGAACTAAGTTTGGCTCTCTTTTGACAGCTTGAGAAAAGCTGAGAACGGAAGCAATGACTGGGCTAATTCTGGACAAAATTTTTTTAAATGATATTTGAGAGGAATCCACGTCTTTGCCTCAATTCTTAGCTTCTGTGTAAATTGCTCATTTTCCAAATTCTTTATTTTTTTTCAGGTGACTCCAATTCATTTGCATTTTTTGTAGTGGATGGGATCCTTTGAGACATCCCTGGTGGCTTGGCTGGTAAAAGTGGTGCAGCTAGGGCTTCCCTGGTGGTGCAGCGGTTGAGAGTCCGCCTACTGATGCAGGGGACACGGGTTCGTGCCCCGGTTCGGGAAGATCCCACATGCCGCGGAGCAGCTGGGCCCGTGAGCCATGGCCGCTGAGCCTGCACGTCTGGAGCCTGTGCTCCGCAACGGGAGAGGCCACAACAGTGAGAGGCCCGTGTACCGCAAAAAAAAAAAAAAAAAAGTGGTGCAGCTAGAAAGTGGCCAGGGAGTGATATCCCATCCTACCCCTGCACCTGTACTTGGATGTCCTCATTCCTTTCACTTTACAAAACTAATCAGAGGAGAAATAGAGAGGAGAGTTTTAAGTGCTTTGGATCAGAACTGTTCTCTGAATTTAAGGCATTCCATTATTTTAGTTATTATTTCAGGTTCAGTGAGGTCTTTATGTTCATTATAATATTAGAGGCATTTGATAGAAAAGCAGTGTGCCAAGATGCTTAATAACAGTAACAACAAAGGCAGCTTACTTTTGAGCCTATATGTGCCAGGCACTGTTCTAGACACTTTGTACAATATATCTACCCTTACCAATGGCTCAGCAAGCTAAGTATCATTTTCCCCTTTGTGGGGGAGTACTGAGGATCAGAAGGTCACTTGGCCAAGGTCACCAGCCAATCAATGGCAGATCTGAAACTCAAATCTAGGTTTGTGGGGCTCTTTCTACCACATCAGGCAACACCATTTGTAAACGTGAACTCATTCTGAGCACCTCAGGGCACTGGCTTTACTTTGGTGACTCTCAGTCCCATATTGGACTTGGTTATTTTATTGGACTCAACATGTTTATTTACCTAGGACTTTTACAGAAGAGTAATAGGATTGTTATTTGTGCTTTATCTGATGGAATTAGGCTTGTCTGCTGCTACTTTAAATTCCTTCATATCTTATAAGTATTCCATTTGACCTGATCCTTTTCCTGGATGTGTTATAGAAAATGTGGTCTATAGTAACAGTGATAAGAGTATCCTGGCTCCTTTATAGATGCATAAATAAATGAGGAAAGAATTTTTCCCCAACCCTGAGCATGTAGGCAGCACCACTATATAGCAGGCTTGTATGCACACCAAGTTGGACTTAAACCAATCACTGGAGGTAAATAGGAAAGGGGACAAAGTTCAAGAAGAGATGCAAAGAAAACAGGAAGTAGGTATTGGTGAACTTGGCATGTACAATAGTATCGCTGTCATAGAGAACATCAGCTCAATAGATTATTCTCACATCCCTCCTATATATCCATTTATTTGGTTGATCATTGTCACCCAATAAGGGTAATGTGAGGAAATAAGAAGAACTATAGGTCTTAATATAATTCTAGAAAATGAAAACTTCCTAACTTCCTTTTATAGCTCTAAATTCAAAGCTTTTGGCCTCAAGGTAGATCAAAGATACGTCTATACTCTTTATTACCTGGATTTTTTCATTTGCTTGTACCACCACGTCCTGTTTCTGTTTTGTCTGAAAAGAAAATGAAATAGAATTACCTCCTACACTCTTACTGCTATTGACATTAAATTTCATCTTCTTTTATTATGATCAGCAAAGTTACTCATAACATTGGGATTTGTTTTTAAAGTTATAGCTACTGCATTGCTTTGGCACTGTGTTCCACCTAAACTCATGGCATTTGTGTACTATTTACCTTTCAGAAAGCTATTTTACAAGAAGAAAAAGAAAATGGGAGTATAGACTTCCAACAGCAAACATCTTTTCTGCTCTCTCCTTGGCTCTGAAACAGGATACGTGAAACAGAATTTCAGGCTGTAATTAATGCAGCTCTTCATAAGATAAGAGGTTCTTTTATCTGTAAAAAAAAATGCTGTACTAATTCTCAACGAGAATCAGAATGCTCCAGTTAATGCTCTTTCTACAAGAGGAATTCACCTTTTCTACTCTGCATATTTGCAGTCAAATTTTCATATTTTGTTACAGGAAACTGGAGGTGGGTAAACATGCAACGATAATATTATTTCATAGGACTGAGTCTAAAAACCTTAAATATTAACAATATATTGAGATAAATGCTGAGTAGGGGTTACATAAAGAATTTCCAAATAATATCCACTTTACAGGAATGTACCTGTAAGCACAGACCTTAATTGGATACAATTTACATCCAGCCCTTTTGATGGGGGTAGTAAAAAAAAAAATTGGGAAATGCATCCTCGTTTGACACAGTAGGGAAAAGAGCTATAGTTCCTTTTTATGCCCTACAGTACTGTCCAAAGAAGGAAGAAACCTCTGCTGTTTCCATCTTGATTTAAATATCTTCTTGTAGAATGCACACGGCAATTCAGAAACAATACTTTCATTATGTATGTTTTGTGTGTGGGCTTGGAATAATTGGTAATGCGTTGGCACTGTGTTCCACCTAAATACATGTCATTTGTATACTATTCAACTTTTTAAAAAATCTATTTTCCAAGAAGAAAAGGAGTACAGCAAATGACTAGAAATTAGAGACCACAAGATGCTTCCCTAAGGTCCTGTCAAAGAAGACCTCACTGTAAGGCAATATGGCTCACATCACACTGCTAATTCCATTGGCCCCTTTGGGTGGTCCTCTGTTTCTGCAGCCATTTATAACCAGATAACCATTCTTTCCCTTTCATCATGACACCCTTCGAGATGGGTGTGAAAGGGAGCAAATTGTCATTGGGCACAAAGGCTAAGATGCTTGGTTAAAACAGGAAATTAGGAGGCTTGACTTAAAAATGTACATAGATTTTCAAGGTATGGTTACTGCAAGTAAAAATGAGTGGGAAGTTTCAGCAACAAGGTTATTGCTATTTAGGTTATAGTAACAATTTCTATTTAAGTGAAAATATATTTGTAACACCTCAGAAAATAGAAGACAATAATAAAGAGAATGGCAGTATAGCTTCTGTGTCTGTCCAGTGTTCACTTTTCCTTTGCACGTCTGTCTGTGCCTGTGTTCACACACATACACACATGCAGGATCCCTGACCAGAGAAGAGTTCTTTCTTGTGTGTTCACAAAGAGATGAGAATTTTAAGCTCAGAACCTCTTGAAGATGAGAAACTTTTCTTGGCAGACAATCAACTGATTCTGAGTGAACAAATCTGACAGAGCCCTTTTCCTTGGTTCTTTTTGTTCATATTGTTCACTCGCACACAAGGAGGGCTGCTAGGGAGGGTAAGAGGACCCTCAAACGAGATGAAGGTGAATTTTTCTGGACCAGCTGCCAAGCAGTGCTAAGCTTCAGTTAACCTGTTACCTCTCTTCCTTGCCTCTGGCCCTCAGTTTTCCTTTTGTATCCTGAAAATAGCAGTGACATTAAATTGGGTCAGTGGAAAAAAATCAGTGACCAACTCCAGCTTATAATTTGCTCCCCAAGAAAACATTTGGTAAATATCCCTTACCTAGATGTGGGCACTTTAGAAGGCTCCTAGCGTGGTATTTGAATCTGTTCACTTTAGGAAAAGATGTTGATTATTTTAGACTTGAATTTCCACAACCAGAATTCACCTAATGCCATTCTAATGTGCTATGCTTCACAGAAAGAGTGTTTGTTTGTTTGGCCGCACGGCGCAGCATGTGGGATCTTAGTTCCCTGACCAGGGATCAAACCCATGCCCGCTGCAGTGGCAGCACAGACTCTTAACCACAGGACTGCCAGGGAAGTCCCCAGAAAGAGTTTTAAATCAATATATGTAGCTATATACCCAATAGAAGTCCCTGCAATATACACCAGGAGGCATGTACAAAAATGTTCATAGAAGCACTATTCAAAATAGACTGAACTATCTGGAAATAGGCTAAATGACCTTTGACAGGAAAATAAAGTGTGGCATAGTCATATACGGAATATTATAGAGCAGTAAAAGTGAACGGACTACAGCTACATGCAACAATATGGATGAATCTTAACAACATAATTCTGTGTGCAAAAGCAAGTTCCAAAGATTACTTTTAGCCCCTTTAAAGTAAAAAAGTTACTACAAAATTCATTTAGCAGGTATATGTATACGTATAGTGATAAAACTATATGAAAATGCAAAGAATTGTGCTTATATTAGGTGTGGTGAGTCAGAGAGATGGGATGGAAGAGTAGTACATAGGTATATTATTGTCAAGGTTTCAAACATGAACTATTAGTTCATGTTTGTTTATTATATTATTAAACATTAATAAAGAAAGGGACATCCATGGGAGGAAAATCAACATGAAATAAAGTATTGACAGAACATGTAGTGATGGTTACATAAAAATGCAGTAGGATACTGAGTTTTGTGCAAAATAAAATAAGTAACAAAAATCTGAAATCGTAAGGGCAACATACGACAGGATCTGGATCTGGCCACGTCTGATTGTTTCATATCTAATCTATTCTTTCCAAACTCCTTTGGGAGCCATCTCCCTTCTAGTTTGAATTCCTAATAGTGGAAATTCCCTGTGACTTTATCGTTGTTTCTCTTCTCTCATCCCTACATAACCTCTCCTTGAAGAGTACATCCACTTCTATGTCTCCAATTGCCTTTCAGATGACTCCCCAATCAATACATCCAACGATGATTTCCCACCAGTAGCACAATCCCAACCGCTCAGGGTATCTCTCCTTGGATTCTAGCCATTTTCTCAAAGTTAACCACTGGGGTAACCATGAACTTATTACATAAACTCTCTGACATCAGTTTCCTCATCTTTGAAAAGAAGGGTCTATGGATATAATTTCTAAGGTCCTTACCATCTCTAAATTTCTATGGATTTATGAATTATTGACTCTTCTTCACATTAGTTGCTTGTCCAGGATACCGTCATTACTCTAGGTTTAACGCTGACATTTCTAATTTTGTTTGCTTATACCCAATCAAACCAAATTCTGTCACTTCTTTTTTTGAAGTGTCTCTCAAATTTACCCTATTTTTCCATTCCCCTGGTTTTACTTTAGCCCTGGACATAATGAGTTTATACCTGGATTACTTTAAATACATTTTAACAGATTTTCCTGCTTCCCCATTCCCTTCTTTTTTCAAGCCCTCTCACACATTACTTCCAGATTATTTATAGAAATAGCTTATAAAAATTCTCAAACCAACTTATGAACCCATGATTCTATATTACCTAGTAAGCAATCCCAATACCCCTAACAAGTTTAAGGTCCTCCATAACTTCCTATGACCATTTCTCCAGCCTCCTCTCTTACCATTCCTCACCACTTATGCTACAGTGAAATTAGCATCATCAATGTCACACAAATACATACAATAATTTCTACCTCTCAACCTTTATTTATGCTAATTCTTCAAACCAAAATGTTCTCTTCCCTCTTTTTTTTCAACCGAGGATGCCCATTTTTCAAGGACCAACTAAACTTTCACTTATTTACAGCTTTCTCCAATGTCTCAAATCTCTGGTGAAATTTCTCTTTTCACCCAAATACTACAGCAATTAAACCTTGATTATGGACAATTGAGTATTGCTCTTTAATTTCTCAAGTAACTGGGTTTTTAAAAAAAATCTTTCAACTGAATTACAATATTCCTAAAGGCAGGAACTATGTCTCAAACCTTCTTACAGTCCCCATAGTATTCATTCAGCAAATATTAATCTCTAGAACTAAAAATGTATACATTCTAAAAAAGTCAATATCTATTAGATTATGTTCAATTTAACCTTTATTGAGCACTTGTATAAGACACTGTGATAGGCACAAGGGCCTTACAGAGTTGAATATGTAATTCTTCTCCTCAAGAAGCTCAGAATCTATTGAACTTGGAGTAATACAGTCTGTACTTTCAAATTTCTAGACTTAAATCTGGCCTCTCTCTAGAGATACAGAACAGTTATGTCCAACTGCCTTTAAGATCTCTCACTGGAGGTTTCACAGGTACTCACCTCAAATTTAACTTGTTATTACTTCTTTCTACACCTATCTCTCCCAATACAACTCTGTCAATTTTTGTTACATAATTTAAAGCTATGTTATTAGCCCTATTTAAATTAAAAGTTGTTATATTGTCTTGGGAATTGTTCCTTTAATTATTTAATCCCTAATTATACTTCATTCCTTAAAAAATATTTTGCTTGATATTACTATAGAGACTACAGCTGTTTAGAATTTGTCGATTTCATCTTTAACCCTTTTACTTCAAATATGCTCTTAAATTTTAGGTATTTCTATTATAAAGATGGTAAAGATGATTATTTTTCCTCCATTCAATTGAGAATCTCAATCTTTTAACGGAAGCATTTAGTCCACTTGTATGTATTATAATTTCTGATATATTTGGAGTTATTTCTCTTATTTTGGATCTTCTCTTTGCCTTTCTTTTGTTGTTGTTGTTGTTGCTGTTTAAAACTTCTTTTTTAAAAAAGAAGTTTTTTTGTTAAAAAAACTTCTTTCTAGCCTTCTTTTGGATCAATCACAGCTATTTCCCTTCACTGATGTTTTGGACAGTAGATACCCTATAACTATTCTCTTAGTGATTATCCTTAAATTAAAAAAAATTTATATTAAAATTAAACAATTTCTCTACCTATTTTTAAACACAAGAACCTTAGATCCCTTTAACATCCCTTTGATCATCCCTCCTTCATTTTACACGTAATTGTTGCCCACATTTTAGTTCTTTCTTTTTATTAACCTGAAATTAGACATTGTAATTTAGTGATTTATTCAATTGTATGTTTATTCGGTTACATATTTAACAATTCGTTTGCTCATCATTCTTTCTTGCACTTAAACCTTCTGGGTAAAAGTTTTCCCTTCCTGAAGTACATCCTTTAGAAATTCTTCCTCCCTTCCTCCCTCCCTCCCTCCCTCCCTCCCTTCTCGTTCCTTCCTTCCTTCCTCCCTCACTCCCTCCCTTTCTTCTTTCCTTCCTACCTCGGCGCTGGGTCTTCATTGTGGCACGCGGGATCTTCGTTGCCGCATGCAGGATCTTTAGCTGCAGCATGCGGGATCTAGTTCCCTGATCAGGGATCAAACCCAGGCCCCCTGCATTTGGGAGCTCAGAATCTTAACCGCTAGACAACCAGGTAAGTCCCTAGAAATTCTTTTTTCTTTTTAATTTTTTTTTGCGGTACGCGGGCCTCTCACCGTTGCGGCCTCTGAGCCCGCCGGGGAGCACAGGCTCCGGACGCGCAGGCCCAGCGGCCATGGCTCACAGGCCCAGCCGCTCCGCGGAGTGTGGGATCCTCCCGGACCGGGGCACGAACCCGTGTCCCCTGCATTGGCAGGAGGACTCCCAACCACTGCGCCACCAGGGAAGCCCCTAGAAATTCTTTTATTAAGAGTTGATCGTAGGGACTTCCCTGGCGGTCCAGTGGTTGGGACTTCGCCTTACAATGCAGGGGGCACAGGTCTGTCCCTGCTGGGAACTAGGCTCCTGCAAGCTGCACGGTGTGGCCATGAAAAATTAATAAATAAAAATAAAAAATAAAATAGACGTCTCCTATAAAAAAGAGTTGATTGTATTCAAGTGTAGATATACATATATTTGTGTGTTGGGTGTTTATATGTCAAGAAATGTTTCTTATGTCCCTCATGTTCTTTAATGGTTATCAGGGTATGACTTTGTAGTTAACAGCTATTTTCTCTTAGCATTTTGAAAATATTATTTTATTGTCTTTTGGCTTCTATTGTTGCTATCAGTGTAATTAACATTTAAAGATAATGTCTTAACTATACTCAATATTTTATAATAACCTATAATGGAAAAGAATTAAAAAATACATATATATAAAATATATAACTAAATCACTTTGCTGTACACCTGAAACTACCACAACATTGTAAGTCAACTGTATTTCAATAAAAATTAAAAAAAAATAAAGACAATGTCTTTTTTTCTCTGTTTACTTTTAATATCTTTTCTTTCCTTTGATTATTTTTGCTCATAGTTCCCCCACAATGTGCCTAGGTATGTATTTATTTTCATTTGGGTCCCCTTGTGCTTTTAGAATCTGATGATTCATACCTTTCATTTATTCTGGAAAATTCTCAGCCCTTATTTCTTTGAATATTGTGTCTCCATGATTATCTCTACTCTCTTTCTTGTATTCCAAATAATTCTTCTCATTCCGCCATATCTCTTACTCTTTTAAATATCTTTTCTGTCTCCCGATTTACTCATTTTCCTTTTATTGTAACCAATTTTCTATTTAACCGAATTTTTAAATTAACTGTATTTTGTATTTCTAGAAGTTCTATCTTGTTTATTTTTCAAAATTTCTGTTTTTCCCCCCAAGTATCTTATTCTTTTCTTATGGTTTAGATTAATTCTTTTAGGTCTTTAACCATTTTTAAATGCTTATTTTATAGCCTTACGTCAGTGGTTCTATTATCTCAAGTTCCTGGGAATTTAACTCTGCTGTTTAGTTGTCTCTGTGGATTCTTACTCACAGTGGATTCCCTCCTCCTCCACATGTGTTTTATAGTTTTTGATTGAACTCATCTTCATCAAGGCTTTATCTGTAGAAATCTTTGCATAGATTACATTGAAGGTACGTCTCTCCCAAGCAGTTTTTCATTTGCTTCTATTGGGCAAATCTGTGTTACCTCTGGCTTCTTTTTATGTAAATTTCTAGGCTGAAAAATTTCTATAAATTAAAATCCAAACTGACATGAGACTTTTTTTTCCCTCTACCCAAAGTCCAGGCCAAGACAGGCAAGCTTCCTTATCACCTCACAGTGCCCATAGTTGTTTTATTTTTGTTTTCTTTGATGGAGGGTATAGCCCTCAATGATCTTGGCTTTATGCATGGACCCCTTTTCCATTCCCTGCTTCACTGGCACTCAAGGCTTAACTTCCTGCATCTGCCAGAAATCTCCCTTCAAGTTTTCTAGAATTCAGTTTATGCCTAGCTTTTTGTTTTGTCTTCCATCTTAATTTTTAGTTCATGAGGATTTACTTTCCATTATTGTAAGCTCAACTGTGCATGTAATGCTATTTTTTCAGAAGGAGCCTCACATTATGTGATTTGCTTTATGCTCCGATCTGAAATTCAAGTCCACTGTTTTAGATCTGGGTCTTGCTTCTCTACCAACTCCCTGTCATTTCAGACTGCTCTTTTCTTTCTGAAGCAGACTTACCCAGGACTCAGACATTTTGAATCCCTTTCTCTCCATTCCTATGCCTGCCCCAACTTTCAGGGATCCTGGCCAGGCTCTGACCCTGTATCCCTGCCTGCCCAGAAGGGAATATTGGCCAACAATAGCCTATTTCATTGCCATATCAATAGTCCCTTGCCATCGGGTCCATCCTTAACATTGCCTCTAGAATGACATTTTCTAAAATTCAGATCTGATTATGTCACCCCCTATATAAAATCCCCTTCGTGAAAATGAAGACTGATCTACTAAAAAAAGAGAAGGGGCTATATTCAAAAATATCAGTGTCATAAAAGTCAAAGAAAGGCTGTAGAGTATTCTAGATTAAAAGAGTAAAAGGACATAAAAACTAAATGTGATACTTTATCTTAGACTGGATCCTGTACTGGAAGGGGCAAAATGCTATTAAAAGATGTTATTCCTTCAGTAG